>NW_021703775.1:811487-966090 GCF_005190385.1 Monodon monoceros
CCATGGCTCACGGGCGCAGCCGCTCCGCGGCATGTGGGATCTTCCCGGACCGGGGCACGAACCCGTGTCCCCTGCATCGGCAGACGGACTCTCAACCACTGCACCACCAGGGAAGCCCTGTAACCTCTGTTTTTAAACAGTTAGCATGAAGCTAAGAGTGGGCACCTGTGGCCAGAGCGTGCAGAGTTACTAGGGTTGCAGCAAGTATGAAAATTAAGCATTGTATGCGGGGTGTGTGTACACTTTTCTTTATCTAAAGCAAGTGATACGGCTAATGAGGTCACAGATAATTCAGTTATATTGAAAAGAAATAACACTGCACTCAAGTGTTGATGAAGCAAGCTAGAGGGATTTGTTACATAGGTACTGTACGTTCCTGCACTGCTCTTGTGTTGCCTGAACAGGTCACTGTCATAAGGATCCCCGAGTGTAGACAGAGTTAAATGATACTTGAGAAGAATTTTAAGGGAAGGGGTAGGTGGCAGTCTTTGTAAATGTCTTTGTCACGGGCACTGTGAGAACTGGGGAGCCTGGTTCCAGGGCAGAACTGTCCGTGGTGGTGCTGCAGACGTCTACACTGACGTATTGTCTTCTCTCTGCCCGCGCCCTTCACCCCCTTTCCCTTCCGAGCAACACCTGCGGTAGGCGGGGCGGGCCCTGAAGCGGGAGTAGGTGATAACGTTAATTCCTGGCCCCAAATCACCAGGTACTTGATTTGTATCCAGGAGCTACTTAGGAAGCCGTGGGGGTCACCTTTCTGATTTCTTATTTGCAGCAGGAATGGCTGGTAGTGTTGGCTGTAGAAGAGGAAAGAAGGTAGGATGTGTAAGTCTGTCTCCATGGCGCATTTACTGCCATTTCAGTAGGAAGGGCCCTGAGAGGCCCCGGGGGCCGGAGAGAGGAGTCCCGCCGTCCTGAGAAGCAGCCAGTGTGGTCGAGAGCTGTGACCTCCTCTGCTGAGCGTTTGAACAACCTCGGGTGGGTGATGGGAGCAGTGGCGTCCCTGAGTAGCTCGCAGCTCTGCAACTGGAGCGACAGACCTACAGCGGGGTGCCTCTGCCCCTGCTCACTCCTGCCCTCCCCTTCCACCCTTCCCACCTGCTCATCACCACTCCTCAGGCCTCTCAACTTGAGTGTAACTTAAAGAGCTTTCCAAGTCATCTCCTCTTTTTCCTTTGGTGCTTAGGATTTTCTTCAGAATAACAGGTATTCCTCATTCAGGGCCAGCACAAGCCCTTGTGGCCTCTACCCTACATCAGAGCCAGGCAGATGCAGATGGCAGACACAAACGCTACTTCAGTGTGTGCTTGGTGGGACCATGTCACCAGAAAAGGATAACATGACTGCAGGCGTGAGCTCAGCCTGGGTCTGGTTGGGGCATATTCTCCTTTTGGGAATCTTCGTAACAGTCCAAACCCAGAAAAGATTTCGAGTAAAATAGGATTTTCAACCTGGTGGAGGATAACAAAATTTGATTGCTCACCTGTTGCCCCTGGGCTCTGCGACTATAATGTGGCTGCCTCAGCTCCTGGTAACAGATGCTTTTCTGAATGATTTGAAGCAACCTAGTTACTGCTTTTTCTTCCATGAAAATAATTGTCGGTGGGATGCATAATGGCTGTAAGATTATATCCAAAGGAAAGGTTGTGACTCCGAGATTGGCATGAAATAGCAATCGCAATGAATGATGTCTTAAGAAGGTGTGGATTTCTTTTCCTGCAGATGTCCTTAATCCAGAAGATTTTGAGCTAGGAAACAGAAACTCTAGTTGGTAGTACCAGAGATTTGTTTGCAAATAGAGTAATTTCCCAAATATTTACCCAGCAATTAATTTTTAACATATCACTACTTCTGATAGCTGTTGGTCTCCGAGGGCAAAGAAACTAATGAAAATGATGAATCGGGAACTATTTTCATGGGAATGTTTTATTGAAATAGTTCAAGGTCTAAAGGATGGAAACAGATGGGACTGAATGTCTGCCTGTCCCAGGCAGAAGGCAGGGCGTAGAAATGACCAGGTCTTTGGGTCATTTGCATGTGGAACTGGCCACACTCTGCATAGAATAACAGTGGTGGTCAAGGACTATGTTTATACAGCTTGCTTTAGCCCAAGTCTGTCCCGCATCCTATTAGTTCCAGGTTGCATTTATCAAGTGCTGGCTTGTTCCCAGCACAGATCTGGGAAGGGATGAAACAGAGTCACTGTAGGTAAGGAAGCTTTGTTCTCTTCTCTGATGCTTATTATTAGAAGCCAAGCTAACATCGCTCTAAGATGTCTTCCCTTTGTTTGGGAATTGTATCTCTAGCCAAGAATTGGTAATTACTCAGTTTCAGTAAAACCTAATGGTGTGTTTGAGCTCGGCACAGTGGTGCATAAAATTCAATTTGCACATCAGAGACCAAGAAACTAAAACACTGAGCATACATAAATCCTACCTTGCTCATTATAAAAAGTCAGGTTAGCAGCACTGTTTCCTTACAATCTACTGTAGTGCTTTAGATTATATTTATGTAATCTAAAACTTCATTTATTGGATTGCTTGCCAAATGCTATTCACTTTATGCCTGCACTAATATTAAACTCCTCTATTGAGAGTCATCAGAGATATAGCTGAAGTTTAGGAATTAGGGAAGCTTAAAAAAAATGGATGGCTAGTGGGAAGATGCTGCGTAACAAAGGGAGATCAGCTCAGTGCTTTGTGACCACCTAGAGGGGTGGGATAGGGAGGGTGGGAGGGAGACGCAAGAGGGAGGAGATATGGGGATATATGTATACGTAGAGCTGATTCACTTTGTTGTACAGCAGAAACTAACACAACATTGTAAAGCATTTATACTCTAATAAAGATGTGGGGAAAAAATGGTAGTAAAGTGACAACCATTTTCTATAACACAGGCTTCTGTGACTGAGGCTATGTTGCTGCTCCCATATGTATTGAAAAATGAAAACAGAAGTTTGCCTCATAAGTTCTTAGTCACCTTAAGGAAAGAAACCCCTTACCAAACTCTTATTGACTTTATTTTATTCATAGCACTAATTATATTTGACATAATTCTGTTTATTTGTTCATGGTGTATCTCTTCCCAATGGAATTTAAGCTCCATGAGGGAAGAGCCCTTGTCTGTCTTCGGCATTTCAATATCCTTCCAGTATCGTTTGGCTATTACCACTATTGCCTGTAACACTGTGTAGCAAACCATCCCCAGATTCAGTGGCTTGAGCCATAGCCATCTATTCTCGCAGATCTGTGGATCGGGTAGGATGTCTTGTCTTCAGGCTGTGGTGTTAGGGGTAATCGTCCCTACAGTGTAATTCTGCATGTCCAGGTCTCGCTCCAGGTTTCTCTCATCCTCTTTCTGGGATTTGTTTGTTCGTTTGTTTGTTTCGAGCAATGCAGGTATGGCAGGGCAAGCAGAACACACAGGCCTCTTAAGACCTCTGTTGAGAACAGGTGGTTTGACCCCCACCCTTAGCCAAATCAAGTCACGTGGACAAATATAAAGTCAAGGAGTGGGAAGTGCAGTGTACCCACGATGAGGCCACGGCAAGGGTGTGGATGACAGGACGGAGACGACTGCATAAACTCTCTCGATTCTGTACTCCTCTCTGTATCATAGCTTTGCAGTGTGATTTTGAATATTCTCTCACCCAGAGGTGGAGTGTGTTTATCTAGTTTTTGAACCTAGGCAAAAAGAATGTGTGAGAATGCAACGTGCCGGTTTCAAGCCTAGACCTCAGTGGGCTTTGAGTGCTTTCCTCTCTCTTGGAGCCCTGCTACTGCCGTATCCATGGTCCTGAACCAACCTGCTGCACAATGAAAGACCCACGGCTCTGTCACCACTAATGCCCCAGGTGGGCAACGGCCAGACCTGTGAGTGAGGCTGTCCCAGACCTGCCAGTTCCCAGACAACCCACCAGCTGTCCACGAATGCACGATCAAGCCCTTCTCTGATCAACCAGGCCTGGTGCAAATCAGTAGATGACCATAAACTCATGCACAAAAATTAATTCTTACTGTTTTAAGCCAATAGGTTTGGGGAATTTTCTTTTACCCAGAAATAACACAGTCCCTATTGAATAAACAAGGCAACTCTCCAAGTTGCCTATTATAGAAGTCATGCAAGATGAACATGTACACAAACACACAGAATATCGCATATGGTATCAGGGAAGTCTTAGACCACCTGGGCCTGCCTGTGGACTCCAGTGATTCCTGTGGCCTCGACCAAGCTATCTGACGGCCTGGATGGCTTTCGTAAGATTTGACTCCGCAACCTGGAATCGATGTACAGACTTTACCTTTTAGATATTCCTGGATTATTTCCGTAACTAAACACTGATAACAACTTCACTTATTTCTTCCCTTCTGGTGTGTCAAGCCCTGTCTGACACATCACAGAGTATCTCAATCCAGAGCTTCCCTGTGATAAATGATATAGATGCCCACAAGCTCCCCTATATTCTGTGGCTTTCCTGAGACACAAGAAATCCCTGGCAAGAAAAAGAAAACATGTTTCTCTAAAACACAGACTCTAAACCACAGAGAATGACAGTTCTCAGGAAGAGTCCAGATAGCTTTCTCAAGTTACTGGCTGGTTGTTCACGTTTGTTCTACATTAAGGAATAAAAGAATATTTATAACCTCAAAACATTAGCAGATGAGTGAGTAGAACTTTTAATCTGCAGGGCCCTTTCTTTCTTTCTCTCTTTTCTGCCTACAGAGAAAAGAAATAGTCTGTATCTAAAAATTTGAAGTTGTGCTTCTTTTGCTACAAGAATCTTTAACATTTGAGAAATGTCTTCCTTTTCAAGTGAAATCTCAATAGGTATTTTTAAAAGCTTGATAAAGTGATAATGTGAATGCAAGCCAGTGCAAATACGTTGTGGTTTTATTGAATTGTATCTGATGTGGTCAGAAGCCCAATACATAAATCTTCAGCTGAAGGGTGCAAAAGCCCTAATTGTACCATAGAGTTCTACAAAGATGGCAGAGGAGGAATCTCAAGGCTCACTGGATAGGTAGCCAGCAGAGAAACCTCAAATCCTTTGATTATCTCCCTCGACTTTTAAAGCCCACTGATCGGAAGCATTTACCAAAAGTGCATGTCAATCTGTGG
This sequence comes from Monodon monoceros, assembly GCF_005190385.1. Taxonomy (NCBI): domain Eukaryota; kingdom Metazoa; phylum Chordata; class Mammalia; order Artiodactyla; family Monodontidae; genus Monodon; species Monodon monoceros. The sequence goes on from NW_021703775.1 coordinate 816,606, forward strand.
GATCTGGGATTTTTTTCCCCTTATATTTTATTAGGCAGAGTCCATTTTGATAGATATTTTTCAGAATATCATTTTTTTCTATCCCATTTCACAAACATCATGGTGGCCTTGAGCGCTCCTTTTTAAAGGACTGATACACTGATACCTTCTGTTTTGACCTAAATATTTGATATTGTGTAACAACTATTTTAGGGACTATACTAAAAAAGAGTATTACAGTATTAAGGTAGGGTTCATCATCTAATATTAAATTCTTAATTTGTCCTATAAGAAAACAGCTTTCTAAGATAAGTTTTCTCGATTGAATTTAAGCGTTTTTCAAATGTGTTATTTTTTTTTTCTGGACTTACAAGAAATGAAAAATACCCTATTAGTTTTACATATCTATACCTATCTGTGCTTATAATGTGATTGATTTAAAATGCATAAGCAAGTTATATGAATAGTTGGTGTGAGTACTGATGAAAGACACAGTTCTGAAGCATCGCAGCACATTTTCTTGTGAAATGTTGGATGAGTTTTATTTCCACTGTCTCACGCATTGCAGCTAAAAACAAATGGAGAAACATTAGGGTACCACAGAGAAGCTAATCAAGGCCACTTAGGAAGCTTGAGACTAGGACAGTCCAGGCAGACAAGAAACAGACGTATTGCATGACAAATTTAACACTGTTGTAAGGTGAAACCTACAAATATCCCCATATATGACACCCTCTTGACCCCTCTATCTGACATTGGGTAGCTGTGTGGCCAGGATGCTTCTGTTTCTAAGTCTCCATTTGAAAACAGTCTGTGAAATGCTGAGTAAGGGGGTTGACTTACTGGATTAGCTGGCCATCAGGATTCTTACCAGTTCTAAACACTTTGTGTATTTTTTCTCATCCGGGTCTGCTTAGGAACCAGGTTTATCTCCAGCATTAAAATATCAGAGTGGCTTCCACTGCAGCAGTGTGAAGAGCTCATGGTCTGGCTCCCCAGTAAAATAAGCGTAACTGCCAAAATTATGTTTAAGAAAACAATCATCTAAATCTCCGGAAATTGTTCCAAGAGCATACAGCAAATGAAGAAGCTTTTGTTTGAGAAAATAGATTAAAACTTGGTAAAAACCGTGAGAATCTGGCATTTGACCCGTGACCCACTTCCTCTCTCCGTCCTCATCTCTCAACGTGATGGAATTCCACCCTAGGTGTGAACAGCCAAGCACAGGGGGGTTTCTCGCTTCTCAGCTCCCAGCTGAGGCCATGCGATCTCCCTTGGAGGGGGAGGCCACCTGAACGTCTCATCGCACGAACCCTGCCCACCAGCTGTGTGTTGCAGAGCCTAAACTCTAGACAAGTGCTTCTCAGAGGTCAGGGCACCTGTTTTCCACCTAGCCCCTGCTTATAGAACAGTCACCCTTCCTCAGGTGTGGCAAGCCAAGAATACTACGGCTCTGATACCCTTGACCTAGTTTTCTTGTAGGGTGGAGTCTCCCTGGCTAAAGACAAAGGAGAAAAATCTTGAATATTATTCAGCCATAAAAAGGAATGAGATACTGATAGAAACTGCAATGTGGCGAACTTCGAAAACACTAGGCCATTTGAAAGGAGCCAGCCACAATAAGGTCACATCGTATATGCATCGGTTATGTGACATGTACAAAGTTGTCAGCTAGAGACAACACAGAGGGATGGTTGCCAGGGGAGGGGAGTAACTGCTCCAAGGGGATGGGCTTTATCTTGGGGTGAGGAAAACATTTGGAACAATATAGAGGTGGTGGTGTCACAATGCTATAAATGCAGAAAGCGCCACTGAATAGTTCCCGTTAAAATGTATAGTTTTGTGTTACGTGCATTTCACCTCAATTTAAAAAATAAAGGAACTGCCTTCCAGAAAGAGGTAGGTGGATATTTGGAAAAAGAAGACATATTCTAGAACTTAATTTCTTTTAATCCTAAGATTTTTTTCATCCTACAGAGTGGCAAATACAGCAATGATTTACTAAACTAGTATTTCTGTTTTTGAGAGCTAAACATTGTCATTTTGGGGTCAGAAATCTCATTTCTAAGTACTGTTTCTGGTTGTAAATAATTGATTAGCTTCAGTATCCCTACCTGCAAAATGGGGATAATAACAATCATACCTGCTCTGCATACTTCCCTGAGTATTTTTAAAGATCAAACGAGATGGCTAGTGGGGGAAATTGCTCTGTGATGTACGGTTTGAACGCAGGATGTCACCAGTCCTGCCATGTGGTTCAGTTCCAGGGATTATCATCTACGGAGGCTACTGCTAATGCACACCTGCTCTTGTGCACTGCAGCCAGCATGACCATTGTTAAGTGGTATATGATGCTTCACTTGAACGTAGCTATAGATTTAGTAATAAGTAAAACTTATTTACTCTATTTTCATTTAGAAAATACGAGGGCACTTTGGAAAAATAAGTTTTTAAAAGGACAAACGTGAAGAGTTTTTCAGGCCAACATTCCTGTCCCCCTCCATCCTGGGAGCTTATCCTAAAGGATTCAAAGCTGTTTTAGGACATAGTTTGGTGGCTTCTGCCCCAGCTTCTATTTTTTTTTAATTATTTTAAAAAATTATTTAATTTATTTATTTTTGACTGCGTTGGGTCTTCGTTGCTACACACGGGCTTTCTCTAGTTGCAGTGAGCAGGGGCTACTCTTCGTTGCAGTGCGTGGGCTTCTCATTGCGGTGGCTTCTTTTGTTGCAGAGCATGGGCTCCAGGCATGCGGGCTTCAGTAGTTGCAGCACGCAGGCTCAGTAGTTGCGGTGCACAGGCTTCTCATTGCAGTGGCTTCTCTTGTTGTGGAGCACGGGCTCTAGGTGCGCGGGCTTCAGTAGTTGCAGCACACGGGCCCAGTAGTTGTGGCACGCGGGCTCAGTAGTTGTGGTGCATGGGCTTAGTTGCTCCACGGCATGTGAGATCTTCCCGGACCAGGGCTCAAACCCGTGCCCCCTGCATTGGCAGGCGGATTCTTAACCACTGTGCCACCAGGGAAGCCCGGCTTCTTTTATTTTTATGGTTTCTACTACTTCTGCCACTAACAGGGTGAAGTATTCAGTAGATGTATTTCCTAGAATTACTCATCTTGATCTGTTTAATGCTCTTTTCTCCTTTTTAAGAGCGAATCTAGGAGAGAAACAACAGGCTTTTTGACCCCAGCTGTAAATTTGATCTTGCCGGTGATGGGGTTAAGTTTCATGGGTGGGTTCAAGTTGTATTTTACCTTTTTGAAAAGCTCATGCCTCACAGTTCTTCATTCCCAGAGCTGCCGTAGGGTCATCTGGAGTTGGTGTAAGGCCCTCTGCTTAGATGAATACCTGGTCCCTCTCAGCTTGTGTGCGGAGGTCCACAGGAAGATCATACTAAGCCTGCCAAGCCAGGGTTATTTATTGACAGTTTAGCACTCAGAACAACTTCCCCAGGAAGGTCTAATCTACACCCACAACTCCTCAGTTTAAGCAATTCTGCATTTGATATGTATCGTGTCTTGTTGATTGCACACAGGGTCTGCTCGCTTAGGTTACTTTAAAAATCTATTTGATTTCATTATAGAATTAATACAGGTTCACTATGGAAAATAAGAAAATACACATAAACTAATAAGATAATAAGATGCTCTGCCATTCAGAAGTAATTAGCAGCACGTTGGTGTACACACATAGATATGCACACACTTATACTTAGACATTTCAAATTGGCACCATAACTGGGTTGTTTTGGAGCATTCTTTTTAAATCCAAAAGACATAATTGGCACCTTTCCACTCAGTTAATATTTCCAGGGTATCTTTTTTTAAATTTTATTTTCTATTGAAGCGTAATTGATATACAGTGTTGTGTTAATTTCGGCTGTACAGCAAAGTGACTCCGTTATACACGTATATACATTCTTTTTTATATTCTTTTCCATTATGAATGGAAAAGAATATGGTTTATCCCAGGATATTGAATATAGTTCCCTGTGCTCTACAGTAGGACCTTGTTGTTTATCCAGCCTATGTATAAATAGTTTGCATCTGCTAATCCCAAACTCCCAATCCTTCCCTCCCCCACCCCCTCCCCTTTGGCAACCGCAAGTCTGTTCTCTATGTCTGTTGAGTCTTCCCGGGGTTATCATTTTTAATGACTATGCAACATTCTGTTTTATGGATGTGAACATTTACTCCACCAATCCCCTATTTTATATAGTTCGGTTATTTTCTTGGACAGCTTTTGAAAATGCAAACATTTATTTCATCCCAGGAATGATTTTATGATCAAAACACGCTTTTTAAAGAATTAGTTGCCATGGTTGACTTTAGTAGCTCTCTTCATTAAAAAATGGTGACACTTTACTTAAAGGGTCTTAAACTCCCTCTCCGAAGGCAGCTCTTCTTATAACCTCATTATCCCTAACACATGCCCATTCTTTTCTGAGATTCATTTTTTTGCATAATCACCCCAAACTTGGTAATTATGTCTTGCTTTTTGTACCCATTCTGGGAAAATACCTCCTGAGCCTCCTGGTAAGAATTGGCTTTTAGAAGATTTAAAGACGTCTGCTCAATGGGCTCATGCTTGAGAAACTGCATTTTACGGACTCAGGTGTTTTTGGAAAATTCATATTGCAAAGTCCTTTTCCCATGGATAGTGAATGTGAATGGCTGCACCCACAGTTTGTGGAGGGAATGGTTTGATCACTTCCCTTTTATTACAAAGATGCTCAAACCAATTCCCAGGAAAGGTGATTTGTGTTTTTCTACTAGGACTTCCTTGGAGGCATTAAAGCTTTATCTGTTCGGAAGCACACCGTCAGGTTAGTCTCCAAGCATGGGTAAAAAGAGCTGAAGAAGTTGGGAAGCCATGCCTTGGCTTTGGACACAACGATGGAAGATGCGTAGCAGGTCAAGGGCTCGCACACTCAGGAGAATGGCACAGACTGATGGTCCTCAAGGAAATCAAGCCCATGATGTATTAAAGGACTATTTCAAGGTCACATATACTAACTATAACTAATTTTACCTAAATCAGAATCACAGTTTTTATTTTCTGATTTCCAGTTGTTTTTTTTCCCATAAAATCCAATTGTAGACGACCGTGCAATTCATATCGCAGTAAAAGGTTGTTACATTTTCCAATTGCCTAGAAAGCCAAGGGGAGTTTCCAGAGGAAGTAAAGAATAATGGCCTTGGGCACTTATGTAATTGAGTGTGGACTCCAGAGCCATTAAGCTTTCAAATTCCAGAACCATCACTAGATAGTTATGTGACCTTAGTGTCCTAGCAGCTTCTCTGTATCTCTGTTTCTCCTGATCAGTAAAATGGAAAAAATAATAATCAACCACAACAGTAATAAAAGCAATGCTGGGCTTCCCTGGTGGCGCAGTGGTTGGGAGTCCACCTGCCGATGCAGGGGACGCGGGTTCGTGACCCGGTCCGGGAAGATCCCACATGCCGCGGAGTGGCTGGGCCCGTGAGCCATGGCCGCTGAGCCTGCGCGTCCGGAGCCTGTGCTCTGCAGCGGGAGAGGCCACAGCAGTGAGAGGCCCGCGTACCGCAACAACAACAAAAAAAGCAATGCTTACCTCATAAGGTTGTGAGGACTCAGTGACTTCAAGCCCTGAAAAATGTCTGGTCATTTATGTCACTGCCTGTCAGATGCGTCTGTGCCGCTGTTTCTTTGCCGAGGTGGTAGAGGTGGGATGGTCCGGGCTCGCACGGCCGTGGGCTAGTAACCCCGCTCCTCAGCTTACCGATTGCGTGATCTGGGGTAACTCACCAGTTTCCTTAAGCATCAAGTTTCTTCATCTACAAAATAAGCATAATAATATTATCTGTGTCACAGAGTTAATATGAGGATTAAATGATACGCGCCATGTAAAGTGTTTACAAAGGTGTCTGTCAGAGAGTCATTTCTCACTAATTATTTCCCACCCAGCCTTTGATCACTTCTTATTGCTTTTAGCCTTAAATGTTACCATCTGGTTGCTTATGGAATGACAGTTGAAGGCCATGCATATTTGCTGTGAGAAGAGAAGCTGAAATTAGGCCATATGGCTGGCAGGTTGTATTGGGTTTCTCTCCAGATCACCTGCCTGCACAGAGCGCTGCACGCACTGAGTGTAGAGAGCCGTTTTCTGTTTGAGGGTAATGGTGCCTGTGATACTTTATGTCCATAGCCTTGCCAAGGCACTTCTACATTTAGAGAAAACTTTACAGTGGATGAGTAGGTCCAGGGTTGTTCTAATTTTAACAAATACTGGTATCCTGTCAGATGAATTCTGAACAACCATGGTCTTCTTACTGTTAACTAAATGGGGCTGAAGCAATCAATCGCTTTAATTTGGCATGGCTCCTATGCTCATGGCTTTCAGAGACGAAGCATCATTTTTCTCAGGATTTGAAGGACAAGAGCTACAAATTGACAAGTTTTCTCCTCTGATTCTCAAGTTGCCCACTAGGACCCGTGGGGAGTGGATTGCTTCTGGGCCCTCCCTCCTACCTAATATGAAATGTTCAAACATCAAAGGGTGAACAAGATGCTTTAAGCATTTCTGGTCACAAAGAATATGTCTGCTTGTAGCCCACTGTTGAGGCAGTTTTATCACCAGAATAATTAACGTCTTAGCTGGGCTGCTCACTCTATGTTGCTTCTGGCTGTGAATTTTGATTAGATGTTAAGAGGAGAGAATTTCATTAGCAGCTCACCAGAGATGTTGTTATTCGATTGCTAGGAAACCAAATAAGGTGCTTTGAGGCTGAACGTGTTTGTTTTTCCCTCCTTTTGACCCAGCTGGTTGGTTGCTAGTATAATAAAAAATGATGCCATTTGAGCTACTTTAGTAACAGACACGGTTAGGCTGTGAAGGTTATAAGCTTACATCATCAGATTTTCTTCTCGGCACCCTGCCTCTGGCCCTGGAATGACTAATCGCATTACTGGAAGAGACTCTTCCCTTGATTTATCATTGCATAATGGCTACATCCCTTGGTTCCAAAAGAAGTTACCCATTATGGCTTGTTCTTTTCGTTTCCTTGAGCAAAGGTCAAAAGAGGGTCCCAGTAATGGCTGAGCAAGACTGAATTCTTGATCATCTTCCAGGTTACAACTTATTTCATTAAAACTATCAATTTTTAAAACTTTTCTCTATGTATTTTTAATATATAAATTTATTTATTTATTTTGGCTATGTTGCGTCTTCGTTCCTGTGCAAGGGCTTTCTCCGGTTGCGGTGAGCGCGGGCCACTCTTCATCGCGGTGCTCGGGCCTCTCACTGCTGTGGCCTCTCCCGTTGCGGAGCACAGGCTCCAGACACGCAGGCTCAGCGGCCATGGCTCACGGGCCTAGTTGCTCCGCGGCATGTGGGATCTTCCTGGACCAGGGCTCAAACCCGTGTCCCCTGCATTGGCAGGCGGATTCTCAACCACTGCGCCACCAGGGAAACCCCAAAACTTTTCTATATTAAACCTTGGTTTATAACACTACTTCAGCACACATGTAGAAAGTCCCGAGGGAGTGAAATTACTTATTGTAAGCCCACACTCCACAAAAGTATATATTCTTTAAAGAAGTGGGGGTAATATATTGTCTAACCTGGGTCTCTCTTCAGAGAAAGCTGTGTATAAAGATGGATTAGTGGGCTATATGTCCGTATCTGCAGGTATTTTATCTACATACATTTTGTTCGTTGTCTAAATTTACTTGTGCATATAACAGTGTATTTAGGTTGAACTATCATAGCTCAAAAATGGTTTTAAGATGTTTTTGTTTCTTAAGACTATATGGTACTTCTGGTTAATGAGAGCCACATTTTGAGTTCAGTTTTGTTTTTCTTGGAAGATGATGGTAGACGAGAAATGTGACAGGGGATGACAGCTGATTTTTGTTGATATTCATTTCTACCTATAAAGAAAGTCAGAGCAGTGCATCTGCTTAGCCATGCCAGTTAATCAGTGTGCTTTATATGACTAGCTCTAAAGTTCTGTGTCCAACTTGGTACATGAAAAGGCAAGATGAGTCTATCTATTCAGACTCGAGGAGCCTCAACTAATCTGGCGATCTAGAAGTTTCTATCAGCTTGATAAGAGAAAATACTGGAAGAAACATGGATAAAAAAGAACAGATGGAGAACAGATGGAGAAAGCTGTAAATAAATAATGATAATAGGTAACTTTTGTTACGTGCCTACTGTGTGCCTACATTTTATCAGGTACGATGCTAAGCACGTAACCTGCATTTTATCATCAGACCACACAATAAGCTTTCAGACAGGTTCAGCTTTTGCACCAGCACAGCTGGACCACATTGAGGGGATAACTGGCTCGCTCCATTCTGACCAGTGAACGTGGTCTATCACGCCACTTGTTTAGATCTTCAACATCTCTGAGATGTTCTTTAGTTTTTCACGTAGAGAAGTTATAAAAATGCAGGGATTGGAAGGAGGTGGGAACTGCCTATCTTAGACCAGTTCTTTAAGCCTTAGCTGCAAGTTACTTTCAGTTTGTCACACACATCTGTGTCTCAGGGATCAGCTAGAGACAGTCCGAGCTCACACACAGAATTAAGCGTTCCCCTTCACCTCTATTTTGAGGTTTTCCTTTTGCTCTTCAGTGGACCTGGCTGCCCTGGACCTTCTGGTCTGAAAAATGATGAACTTTCTGTTGGGTTTGAGCTGCTGGACACCGACCCTGCTCCAACAGTGGCTGCCCTCAGGGTACCTCCGTGCCGGTTACTTAGTCCAAGTTTTGACTCCCTTCCACAACTTGTCTGCTTTTGTTCAGTCTCCAGAGCTCTCAGGTAGTTGCGTTTTGTATCCTGCCCAGCGTCTGTTGCTGATTTTTGTTGGAGGATTGGTTTGTGTGCTTTTCTTCTCCAAGTAACACATGGAACTCTTTGGCTTGGTTTTGAATTTCTTTTCTCCCTAGATTAAAGTCTTCAACATAACGCAATTCATGTGTAAGGATTTGTCAGGTATCACTTGATGTGTGTGTATGTGCACGTGTATATGTGCATGTATGTCTGGTGCATGTGTGTGCGTGCGTGTGCATGTGTATGCATGCATATGTGTGTGTGCGTGCAGTGTGGTGCATGTGTCTGTATGCATATGTGTGTGTGCGTGTGTGCATGTGTATGTATGCACATGTGCGTGCGTGTGTATGTATGCGTGTGTGCGTGTGTGCATGTGTATGTATGCATGTGTGTGGTCCGTGTGTGCATGTGTATTATGCATGTGTGTGCGTGTGTGCATGTGTATGTGTGTGCGTGTGGTGCGTGTGTGCACGTGTATGCATGCGTATGTGTGTGCGTGTGTATGTGTGTGGTGCGTGTGTGCATGTGTATGTATGCATGTGTGTGCGTGTGTGGTGCGTGTGTGCATGTGTATGTATGCATGTGTGTGTGCGTGCAGTGTGGTGCGTGTGTGTGCATGTGTATGTATGCATGTGTGTGTGTGCGTGCAGTGTGTGTGTGTATGCATGTGTGTGCGTCTGCGTGCATGCACTGTGTTCTGTTGTCTCCTTCCTACTCAGTTCCGCCTTTACCTCAGCAGCTTTGCTCTAGTCCAGGGCCAGGAATGGGGCGATGTGGTTGGTCCTCTGCTGTAGAAGGTGCCCTGTGAGGACAGCAGCTAGGTCTGGGGGTGGGGAGGGAACAGGGGTTTGCAGGCCCCTCAAATGCTTTGTGTAGGATGTGAGCAGGTTGCACACTTGCAGTCTCTTACCGCTTCTTTCCTATAAGATTCCCTTTAATTCGTTGGTATCAGCATTTATAGCCTGGATACCATAACGTCCTTCTTAAGAATATTCTAAATACAGGAAGCACAGGGACAGAGGGTTACCACTTTCTCTGTGGGGGAAACGCTGCTGATAGCTTGAGTGAGAAGACATGGTGGATCCCCTGATGGTTCCAAGGGATGAAGCTCTCCTGTTGGAAATCCGAAGGGGCCAGGTTGATGGGAAGAATATCTCCCTTTCTCTGCCTCTCATTCCCATTTGGCTTGTTGTCAATACAGAAGGTTTTGCCCCCTCTAATTATGTCGGCTAGATCAATAATTGAAATGAATGTGTTACTGCTTAAGTAATAAAGTTAATAACTGACTTAAGTTATTCAGTATCGATTCTCAATTTCCTTATGTTTGACCATTTCCATATGAATGCTTGTTTCAGGAGAGTTAATATGGACCCATAGCCAATTCTGAAATATAGCTTTTCGTACACACAGGTGTACACATACGTGTGTATGCATGTATATGTGTGTGCATATGTATGTATATGTATGCTAAAACATATGTGTTAGATATATTTACATTTATTTTTCTTTAGTGTCTCCTCAAAGAAGGGTCTGATTATGGGAGAACAATCATCTGGCTTTCCCTGCCTTGAGATGCTTGTTCTATATGAGGTTAGATGTTTCTGCACTTTTTTGAGCCAGAAGAATAATCACACTGCAGTCTAATGATGGAAACTCAGTGACATGAATGGGCGACATGAGCATGTTGCTCGTTTCTGTGCTGATCTGACCACACACAAGGATTCCTTTAGTAAATGATGCAAAGAGGGTGTGGATAGACTTGATGTATCAGAGGAGAGTAACCCAACGAGGGACAGAGCTCAGTGCTCTGTCTCCAAGATTGCCGGGAACACACCTGTAGTAGAAAGTTCCGTTACTGACTGCTACAGCAAGATAGCACACAAACCAGGGGCATTTCAGCTAGAGGAAGGAAGGATGGGTATACTGCAGGGACTGGGCTTGTGCTGGGTGGTTATGGGGAAGGCTTAAAGAAACAAGTGTTGATTCTGGATTAGGTGATGCAGGAAGCAGATGCAATTGAAGGATTGGGGTATCTTTCCCCCACTCCCCTTGAATTTTTAAAAAAGTTTACTGAGATATAATTCACATAACGCACAATTCACCCAATGGGAAGTACACTATTAAATGGATGTTACTATACTCACAGTGAGAGACGGAATAAGCAAGTAGACAATGGCCAGAAACCTATAAAACCTATAAAAAATCTACCCCAAATGGCCAGGACTTGATTAATAACGGACAGCTTCCCTGAATTTTGTCCTTGCTTCCAACCTAGGACCAAGCAGACAAAGCCCCAAATGCATCCCTAACCAACCACACAGGACGCTTTCTTCCACTTAGCTTAGCTACAGCTCCCTCACCCCAATAGCCTTCAGTCAGGGCACACCTAAACCCTTCCCTTTTTTCTGTTAGAAAGCTTTCTCACTCCTTTGACTACTTTTGAGTCTCTGCCAGACAGAAGTGACAGTGGCTGACCCCTTCGCTGCATCAAGCTCTGAATGAATGGACTTTGTTTTCATTCACTTGGTCTTCGTTAACTTCCCCAGCAGATGTGAGCATCCATCACCACAATCGATTTTAGAATTATCATTATCCCCAAAAGAAACCCTGTGCCCTTGGCTATCACCCCCAGACCTCAATCTCTTCCCGGGACCTCAGCAACCACTAATCTACTCTCTGTATCTGCAAGTCTCCCAATTCTGGACTTTCTTACCATTGGAATCATATAGTATGTGGTCTTTCGTGTCTGGTTTCTTCCACGTATAATGTTTTCAAGGTTCATCCACATGGTAGCGTGTATCAGTACCTCACTCGTTTTTGTGGCTGAATACGATTTCATTGTGTGGATAAACCACGTTTTGTTTACCCATTTGTCCTTAAATAGACATTTGGCTGGTTTATACCTCTTGGCTGTACGACTGCTGTTGTAAAGATCAGGGTATCTTAATTTTTATTTAGGATCCAGGTTGAATGAAGTGAGGCTAGAGTAGTCACTGATAAAGAAGCAGTAGTCACTCAGGTTAGCAGGGAGAGAGGAGTGTCTGATTACTTGTGGTGCTAGAGCATCCTTGTCTTTGTTTTATGTTCAGACATGAATACAGAGAGGTCTTGTTTTTGTCTTTCTTCGTCATGGTAACAGTGACCTGGTCTGTTTATTGTTGGATTGTTTCTGTTCATCATGGAAGACTACAGCCTAGCTCCTGTCAGCTTCCAGGGAGGTTTTCTACTTTCTTTCTTGTTCTCAGAGGAAAGTGGTCTCACAAGCGTGATGTAAGGAATAGTTAAGGGGAATGTAGATGATATACTAGAAAGGAGGTCAGTGAAAAATGAACACAGAACCTGCATTGTGACAAAGAAATGACACAGAGCCTGTTTGACTCTGAAGTATGTAACTAGAACCAATAAGATGGAAGCTGCAGGTGGCCGACTTCAGTTCAGTACCTGGCAGTTCTTAAATTATTATTTTTTTTCTTCTGCGGTACGCGGGCCTCTCACGGTTGTGGCCTCTCCTGTTGCGGAGCACAGGCTCCAGACGTGCAGGCTCAGCGGCCATGGCTCACGGGCCCAGCCGCTCCGCGGCATGTGGGATCCTCCCGGACCGGGGCACGAACCCGTGTCCCCTGCATCGGCAGGCGGACTCTCCACTGCGCCACCAGGGAAGCCCTGTTTTTTAAAACTACTCCGTATTTCCTCCTATAGCTTATAACAGATTTCTACTGAACACCTTAAGGTATTTAAAGAAACTCTTTATGTGTGAACTCATGATAACCATACATTCTGCTGCTCTGAAAGGCAGATGGGGTATATAAGGAGAAGGGCAGTATTTATTCCATAAGTATTTCCCTTCAACAAGTTAAATGTTACAATGGAGTTGAAGAAACAAAAGACCAGACTAGGATGGTTTTGTAATTCTTTCCTTTAAAACAATTATCATTATCTCTTAGTCTCAGGTCACTAGATTTAATCCCCCAAGAAGATGTTTGCCAAATACATCAGCACAGATGCTTTTTTAAGAACCTTATATTTGGAGACAGCATAATAAATATTTATGAATGTAGGTCATTTGACAGACATTGAGTTCGGTCTTTTGCCCTCTTTGTTTACTGGTATTCACTTTTCTTGATTGAGCCAAACCAGAAAACTATAAACAGTGTTTTTAACACTGGGCAAATTTCATCTTCACTGCCTTCCACAGGTTTTTTTGTCTTGCTGTGACCTTGAGTAGAAGGAAGTATTTCCATGTATCAAGTAGGATGGGACAAAGGCATTTAATGGTTACAGTCTCAGGGAAAAAAGTGCAAAATCTGTGTCATGTGATTGGAAAACAGATGCCTCAAAATAGTTTCCTACCTTATGATTTCCTGCTAATTAAAAGAAACACTAATGTGTTGTAGTTCAGTTATAAAAGTTCACTTTTATACAGGTTTAATTGTGATGAATAGAAACATATTTTTATCATGAAACTTAATATTGAATTTAAATATCATTAATCTCAGAGGGTGCTGAAGTGTGCCCTTCTCTGCAGGCGTGATGCTTCCTATAAGTACGGAATTCTCATTAAATAATTTTCTTCCCTCCGCTCCGCATTTATTCCATCCCAAGGAGAGTTGCTATTGAGGCTGCGAGGTCCTGAGGCAGATTCACAAAGGAACATTTTGTTTCTGCCCTGACAGTGGCATTTCCTTTGAATGAACTGTTGTGCAGGGCACTCCACTTTGAAGACCCCAGTTTGCAGAAGGTGTTAACATCCACTGGAATATTTCGGAGAGTGAAGTCACACTAGGCTAGTTGAACGTCCGAAGGAGAAAATGCAGAAAATTCAGGGAAGCCATTTCCTTCCATCTCTGGGCATTGTTCTTCAGTCTTGTCAACTGGAGTGGAATAAATAAATCCTGAATATTAGCCAGCGAAGTGAAGTATCTGCCTCGGAGTATTAAAGCAGTGGTGAGTGCAACAGGATAGTTTCCTGAGAACTTCCATGGGTCACTTTCCACGGGTGTATGAATATTACTCCGGTGTATCTTATAAACATGATCTACCTGAAAACACAAACATTTCACTGTGATCATTCACTTGCCACTGCACTTTCTGAGTCCAAGTTTGCTTGGCTTTCTCTCAGCCTTGCCTTTCACCACATTAGCAAACTGAAGACTCGGAAGCCAAGTCTCCTGGCATCTGGAGAACAGTGACGGATCACGGCATGCTTGTGACACTCACCCGGGGAAGCGTCCATGGTGTGTCTTATTTTCCAAGGAAACGTTAACTTGCCAGTTGGTCTATACTCTCCTTCGGGGAGGGAGGATTTGTTTGTTTGGTTCATGTCTGTAGATTCAGAGGACTGCATTTCTTACAGCTACATTTGTCACTCAGGATTTGAATTAAGGCTTTAATTCTGTTTGTTTGTCTTCAGTTATTAGAGGCTAAAACCTCAGCGCCTGCAGACCACCTCCCCCCGCCGAGTATCCCACTGTTACTTGAATGTTGATGAAGAGGTCATCACATCTCATTGATTTTGTTCTCCCTGGCTTCCTCCGCATCAGAAAATGGCACAGATGGGAGTCTTCAACTCATTAGAGGCAGCACTTTAAGTGACCTCATCAATCTAGTCTATTTTTATGTTGGAGACACTATAAGAATTTCTACCCCAGAGAGCTTACCTTTATAGTTTTGCTGTTGTGTGTGCACCCAGTTGAGAAGTTTCTGAGCTAGCAAGGCAGAACTGGGAAGTAGACGCGTCTTTGTGGGATGAATAGGAAGGTTTGAGGCACCACTAAGGATCGGAAAGCAGATTTATAACCTGCCTACAGTTATTTAAAAATACACACACAGCTCAGACAGATCGATATTCTTGAAATGCAACCTGGTCAGTGTTTTCTCTGCTAAGAAAGGAGGCTAGATGGATGGAGAACCCATTACTTCCAAATTTAATCACCTCAAGGCAATTAAAGCAATTTTGTGTTTTCTACTTTAGTGCTCCCCTGAACCGACAGCATCTGGACAATTTTAATTACTGTTTCAATTCGGTAAAATGCACAAAACTGGCGGGTTTGGGGACTAAGAGTGAATCTTTTCCCCGCTGTTTTTCTGATTCCTCGACTGTGGGGTTTTTGCTGGGGGTGTGACTGCACATTTGAGGCTGTGCGTGCTCCCAGGGGATGTGCTCATGAGGACCCCGAGGGAAGGTCACCATGAAGAAGCCGGAACGATGGACGTTCAGGTGTTTGACGTACTCAGTGTTCTCCTTGGATTCTCTCTCTGACGTGACTCTAATCCCCTGCTCGTGTTCACTCGGAGTTCACTGTAGGAAAGTAGTCCTGGGACGCAGCTAGACCTCGGTAGAGACTCAGTGCCTGACACTGGACATCAAGTGACAAGGTCACCGGGTGATGCTACTCACCTGTCATAAGGTTGGGTGAGCACAGCAGCAATCCATCACGTGTTGGAAATGGCATGTGATCGATCACGTGTAAGCAGGTCCAGGGGCACCAGTGCATTACAGGAATAGTCATGCAGTAGGAGCTCAGACCCCGGGTCATGGCTTCCACTCCACCTGTGTCTCCGTCAGCGCACACCTGTGGTCCCTTGGAAGATTCCCTATGACCAGCTGATAGAGGATTAACAATTGCATGTTTAGTTCATGAATAAATTAGTTTGATAAATTGATGCGAGCAAAACTGGATTGTTGGTACATTCCATCCCACATACTAGAGCAGCCCTGAGAGACCGTGGATGGGCTACCTCCTTGCAATGGGCAGAACGCGGAGCAATAAACCCGGTCAGAAACTTGACACGGAGAGAGATACGTCTGACGTAAGGACTTAACAAGGCCTTCTGGGTACAGCTAATGACGTGGCTTGTTGCTCTGGGGACCGGAAGAGACAGTATTGGAGGGGTGCAGGCCAAGGAAACAGGGGAGAGGCAGGTGGATGAGTCCATGGGAGTGGTTCAAAGTGTGCACCTGTCAGTCAACACCTGCTGGAGAGCATCCACCTCAGAGGGGCGCTAAGCAACTGAGGAGACGGATGCTTTGTCCAAAGGATGAGCTCCAACCTCTGGAATTGAACACCTCCCTACTGGCCCAGTGGAGCTGTGTGTGCAGCTCTGCCACCAGGGCAGACATGGCGGCCGCATGGGCTCTGTCTTCCCCAGGTCACTCTAGCTGTTGCCACTGTTCAATTTATGAGCTGTCAGCAGAGATTAAAACTGAGACCTCAAGATGGTACCATCCTCCATCCTTGAAGGAAATCAGTGAGCTACTTGGTGACAGGTTGATTTCTGTTTTTGGAGGAAGTGGTTGTTTGTCCATGCTGGGACTGGGTTTGCCTCCCTTCCCACAGTGCCTCAGCTTACACTATTTGAGGGTTCGTAGGCTTTATGAGTTACCAGCATGAGGTCCCACAGAACCACAGGTGCGTGGTTACGGGACCGTTTATTGGTACAGGTTGTGCCATTTATTGCATTACCTGGGGCTGCTGGCCTGATAGAGTGTTAGGATCGCCTCCTTAGGGCTGAGGTGTCACTTTGGAGATGATGCTACTTTGCTTTGGGCTCTGTCCTTTAGACATAGTCTACACTTCGAACCAGTAACCGTTATGCAGCATCGTGTCCCTCGTGGGTAGAGAACCTGTATTCAGGAACAGAGGAATGGAAGTATGCCTCTTACCCGTCACTCGAAATTGACGGTGGGGAATTTGTTTCCGGTAGCTGTTACTTTAATCTGTGTGGTATTTAGAAGCCCTTGTTCCAGGTTTGAGTGGGGATGCTTCTACCAGGGACTGTAGTAAGGTCTCCACTGAACCCAAAGCCGTGGCTCATCATTTTGGGCTTCTTACGCCAGTGGACCAGCAGGCAATGAAAGAGGTCATACTGTCAGGGGAGGTGAGCCTTTACAGTCGTGATCGCATAAGCTTGCTGCTACTCAATGTGGGTGGACTATGAAGGAACATGGGTGATTCTGTGCGGCACTTCTTGGTGCTTCCATTCCCAGGAAAACCCCCAAATGGGCACTTGCCCCAATCCTCGCCTGACAAAGACATGGCAAGATGGATGGTGAAAGAGGGAAATGAGGAATATAAATTATCGTCCAGGGAGCAGTTGTAGTAGCAGGGACGAGAATTCAGGGCAATTACCCCTTTGTGGTAAGTCATGCAAAACTTTCTTTGTTATCAGAAACTGTAACTGCTCAGTATATTGAAGGGTCAGGGACAGGACAAAATGACCTTAACATGGAACATGGGTGGACCTGGGCAGTATGGAGGTATACGGTGTGGATAGGTTTGGTGCCCCGCCAGAATCCCTTCAGTGTGTCCATTCCCATGGAAGCTTTCCTCCTGCCAGCACATCAAATTTCCTGACAAATATTCTTTGGTGAAGGGAACATATTTGACCTATACACAAGGCAGGTCAGAATTAAAGGAGTTAATAGTCTCAGATGCATCCTTTCATCAGCAACAAAAAGGAGTAGGTGTAAGAATGCTCTGGGTGTCTCCGTTTTCAAAAGGCCATCCCTTGGAGTATTCTATACTGTGTTCCAGAAGCTTTCCATGGGACTTAACCTCTAGATGCAGTAACCTGCTCAGTGATGATTCCTGTATTTCTTTCCCCGTTTCCTTTCATATTGCCCTATTAGTGCTTTTTGGGATCATGTTTCAAACAATGACTTACACTCAAATTCTTGCCTCATCGTGTGTTGCTAAGGGAACCCAACCCGAGGCCATCACTATGCCTCTTCCTGCCCAGCTTTCGACTGTCAGGCGCAGTGCTCCCTGCACTGACTGAGGAGTGTACGTGTTAATAGTGGCTGGTGGTGGTCCAGCCATGTCACCGAATTCCACCTTATTCTCTGAATTTCTGTGTTGCCAAGCTCACCTGTCTTCAGCCCAAGTTCCATACCCTCCTACCTCACCAGGCTTCATCCCAGGCTCTCGAACTGCTTCCTACCCTCCTCCAGCTCCACAGTTGCCCTGATGAGCGGTCTCCTCTTCTCTGAGACTGGAGTTCTTCTGTCTGTCTGTCTGCGCTGCTGTCACAAAGTACATAGCCTGAGTGGCTTATCGACAAAAGAAGTCTATTTCTCACAGTTCTGGAGGCTGAGAGTGTGAGATCAGGGTGCCAGTGTGGTTGGGCTCTGGTGAAGACTCTCTTCTGAGTTACGGACTGCTGACCTCTCACTGTCTCCTCATGCGGTAGAAAGATGCTGATCTCTGGCCTCTTCTAAGGGCACTAATTCCATTCACCAGGGCTCCACTGTCACGACTTTACCCGAAGGCTCTACCTCCAAACACCATCCCACTGACAACTAGATTTCAACGTAAGAATTCTGGGGGGATACAGACATTCAGTTCATAACACCTTTTCTGAAGCACCATCCATGGGAGGCTCTGATGCCCTGTGCTACTAATGCCAATTTCCTCTCACTGATGAATTGTAGACTCACTCCTCCGACACCTGTCAGTGTGTCTTCAGGGTGGTACTCGCTCTTCCACCTGACTGTGCCTGTCTCTCCTGCCCAAACACCTGGCCGTTGTCTTCTACCCTCCCCTGGATGTCCAGGGCTCGCTCACTTTGTCTGAAGTCATTGCAAAAGTCAGCAGGTTCCCTACAGAGGGACGCTCTCCTTCTCTTACCTAGATACCCTGCAACTGGACAGATCTCCTGTCTCTGTCCCATCCTAGTATTTAGTGACCAGCCCAGATTCTCTCTACTACTTGCCCATGTTTTACAAAGATAAATGGTAATTATCCCATCGCTTTAAAGACCAGCATAAGAGCAACCCAAGAGAGTCACTCCTCATGAAGGCTTATAGTTTCTTTGCATCTAGAGGCAATTTCACTCTCTTTTGAGTTGTTTACTATGCCTTGCATTGTTTTTGTGAAGTTTTTCCTTTATGCCTCAATTTGTAGTTATTTTTGTGTGAATCTTATTTCTTTTATTTTCTATAAATATTTACATTTAGCCCCATGATCCGTGTTGAGCAAATTTTCATGTTTGCCTTGAGTTAAGGGTTAATGTTATTTTTTACCCCACAAAGGTATCCAGTAGCTCCTCCCCAGAGTTTGCTGAAAAGACTTTCCACGTTGAATTTCAGTGGCATCTTCGTAGAAAATCATTTAACCCTAATGAATTGTCAGTCACTTCAAGGTGGAAGTTGTGTTAAAATTATATTTGTGTTCTTTCCAGCGTCTAGCCCAATATTTTAAACGTAGAGTGGGCTCAAGAAAATAGAGTGTGTGCTAGAAACATCTGTCAAAATCATGTACATCTGTGATGATTTCCCTTGGTGTGACAGTCAGAACAGCCCATCTGATCATTCTCTATATCAGTGCTGCACTTTACTCAGATGGTCTATGATCTGTCTCTGGACACCTTGACCACACCCAGAGCCACCATGTCTCATCCAGGAAGGCCTCCTTGACTGGAAGCACCCTCAGCCCTTCACAGGGAAAAGCTGGCAGAGATGAGTGGCCATAGTCGTCTGGTTTTTGGAAAGCTGCTGTGTCCTGGACTCCACCTTCGTTACTGTGTTTGAGAATATGATCCCCTGCATCCATATACATTTTCATACTGAAGCAAATCCATTTTCTGTCATGCTTCTGACTCGAGTCTTTCCAAAACACTATTATTCATTATTTTTTTCAGAATGAGTAATGACAACTTTAAGGTAACACTGTTGGTGTCTTTCTAACCATGATGAAATGGCTGTAACTAAACTCACTGCTCTCTGAATACTCCCGAGACTGCTTTCTCTCTCTAAATTTGAACCATTTTACTCTAGAAAGCTGCTATAAGTAACAGTGGAGCAAAGTGATGGAGTAAATACTTAAAACTTATTTCATTTGCCTTTTCTCAGTTTGTGAGCTGTGTAATGAGAGGCTATAAAAGTCATTTCATCAGTGGTACTGAATTAGACATAGTGAATTATCAGGTATTTATAAGTCCAGCAAATGTGGTGAACTGGAGTTAATTAACTGAACAGTGGAATTCTCAGCAGTGTCTGTAGTTTTCAGAGTGGAGGTTTTTAAGACTTTCATTCATTGTTTTTCTAGACACCATTACAATGGAATTTGAAAATAGAATTGTTTGCTGCTAATAGAATATGCTATAATTAGTTTCTCTTTATTAACTTTGTATTCTGTGTCCTGCTAAATTTACTACTAGTTTCTTTAAGTGTTTTATTGATTTCTGAAGATTTTCTATGTAAACAAACATGTAATCTACAGAGAGATGCAGCATTATATCTTATTTCCCAATCTTGATGATTTTTTTTCTTGTCTTATTGTACTGGCTTGGAGTTTAGTGCAATGCTGAATAAAAATGCAGACAGTGGCCGTTCCTAACTTGTTCCCAATCATAAGGGGCAAATGTTCAATATTTCAACATTACATATGATGAGACTAAAGACTTTTTTTTTTTTGGTATATGCTCTTTAGCAGATTAAGTTCCCTTCTATTCCTGTTTTTCTGAGGGGAGGAAAATTCATGTTTACATGTGAATGGATGATTGACTTTGGTCACACTTTCTCTGTATGTAGATTATTGTGTATTTTTCTCCTTTATTCCTGTTAATATGCTGAATTTATTAACATTTGAATACTCAATCTTAAATTCCAAGTATAAACCCTACTTCATCATATTTTATCCATTATAAATATTTATGGATTTATTTTGCTATGTTTGTTAAGAATTTTTATGATATGTTCATGAAGAGTATTAATCTCTAGTTTTGTCCCTTTCAGTTGTAACATTTGTTTGCATAAAATTGTTGATCATTTTTTTCCTATTCTTTTAATGTCTCTAGTAACTGTAGTGATCACCGCTCTTTCATTTCTAATATTGGCAATTTGTGTTTTCTCCCTGTCTTATTTTCTTCATCACTCTAGCTAGGTTGTCAATTTTGTCAGTCTTTTCAGAGAATCAGATTTTGGCTCTGTTAATTTTCTTTGCTGTTTGATTTTTCTTTTTACTTGATTTTAGCTCTTACTCTTATTACTTTCTTCCAGAGTTACCTGAGGCTCTGGGGTTTTTTAACATCATTTTTTTCCGCTCTCTCTTATTTAGATGGGATAGTTTTTACTGATCTATCATCACGTTTATTAATTTTCCTTCTGTTCTTCTACTAAACACATTCAGTGAACGTTTTTCAGCTATTGTAGTCTTATGTTCTAAAACTCCCTCTGACTCTTTTAAAAATGGTTTTATTTCTCTTTTGAAAACATACAATATATACGTGCTATAAAATATCTATGTGCTATACACGCATATATACGTGTATGTGTATGTGTGTGTACATAGCTATGTGTAGTTTTTACCTCATCAAGCATAGATATAATAGCTGCTTTAAAGTCTTTGTCTCATACACAGATGTAGAGAACGGACGTATGGATACCGGGGTGGGGGGGTAGAGGGGGTGGGATAAACTGGGAGATTGGGATTGGCATGTATACACTACTATGTATAAAACAAATAAATAGGGCTTGCCTGGTGGCGCAGTGGTTGAGAGTCCGCCTGCTGATGCAGGGGACACGGGTTCGTGCCCCAGTCTGGGAAGATCCCACATGCCGCGGAGCGGCTGGGCCCGTGAGCCATGGCTGCTGAGCCTGCGCGTCCGGAGCCTGTGCTCTGCAACGGGAGAGGCCACAGCAGTGAGAGGCCCGCGTACCGCAAAAAAACAAAAACAAAAACAAATAACGAGAACCTACTGTATAGTACAGGGAACCCTACTCAATGCTCTGTGGTGACCTAAATGGGAAGGCAATCCAAAAAAGAGGGGATATATGGATACATAGAGCTGATTCACTTTGCTATATAGCAGAAACTAACACATTGTAAAGCAACAGTACTCCAATAAAAATTAATTTTAAAAGGTTAAAAATTCAAAAAACATAAAGTCTTTGTCTCATAATTACAACATCTGATTGATCTAGAGTTGGTATTAATTAGCTGGCTTTTCTTATAAAGTTGGTTTATAATTTTCCATTATAAAATTATATTCACATACCAAGTCCTTCCAGATTGTATTCTTGATGGTGTAAATATTATGCTATGGAAATTTTATATTTTCTCACTGTTCTGAAGAATTTTGCCATTCTGTTACACAAGGGAACTAACTCAGATGCAAACTGCACCTTGCACAGCTGTTCTGGGCTGCCCCTCAGCTCTCAGTTCAGTCTTCCTGCCTTAGCTGCAAATCACTTCCAGTTTTCCTACACACGCACGGTTAGGAATCTTGGAGGTTTGGGCTGAGTTTAAAACACATTTGGGCTTGACTTTCCCCCGATTCTCTCTGTTCTGAGGTTGCCACGTAAGACAGTGGCTTCTGTATTGGGATTTCAGACATCGTTATGCTGCCGCCACGGTGACAGTGTTGGCTTACGGGCACAGCTGCAAAAAAGTCAGGGGCTTGCTCCAAATTTAGACAGCCTCCAAACCTGCCATTTTGAAGAATCGAAGTCCAGAGTCCTCAGGTAGTTGCTTTTCTGTATTCTGCTCAGAGGATGAGCTGTTACTTGCAGAAAGACCAGTGAGACAGGCACATCTTCCATGGTTTCTACCAACTCGGATCCTCTTTGTCAGTGTCTCCTCCCAACAGGAGCTTCTCTGCCCTCGGTACCTTTCGTTGCGCCCTTGCCTGGAGCACTGTTCTGTCTCTGCCACTGCCTGCCTGCCAACCAACCACCTTGCTGCAGGGATTCAGAGCCATTTGCATTTTCTAGAAAGAATGTACTCAGCCCTAATGAGAAGTATAGAATGTAAGAAAACAATTTGAAGATTCTACAGGTGAAATCGGGGGGTGTAAATATCATCAATTGCTTATTAAACATAACATCCCTCCCCTGATGCGCGTTCCCTCCCGATTCCCTGCCATTCCCCCCCCCCCGCCCCCGCCCCCGCTTTCCCACCTTTCTCATTCCGATCTTTCCCACTCAGAGCTCTGTCTTCCAGCTTCTGAATGTTACTTTTGCCTCTCAACGCTTGCCTATTTCTCATGGAAAATATTCAGTATATACAAAAGTAGAGAGAACACTGCAAGGAAATCCATGTAAGCATCTTCCAGGGTCAGCAGTTACTATTCATGGCCAGTCTTGTTTAATTTATAACCGCAGTTACTTCCCTGCTTAGTTTGAGCAAAGTCAAGACATCATAGCATTTTATTAGTAAAAATTTCAGTATGTTTCTTTAAATAATTTTTATAAAAAAATGACTGCAATATCATTCACAGCACAGAAAACAAACAATAGTTCCTTTTTATCATCAAATACCCATTACTTGCTATTTAAAAGTCCCATTAATACTGAAAGTTCATCTTAAGATTTAAATAAGGTCTATAGATTGCAATAAATTGATATGTTTGCTATTCTGTTTTGCTATTTGAAGTAGTTTGTAGTTTCATTCCAGTGTTTACCTCTATGTTCATATCTCCATTGAAACCACTGTCTTCTTCCTTTGCATGTACAGTCTATGGGTTTCATACTAAAAATTGATTTTAGTATTATTAAACTGTATTTAATAGTATTATTAAACTGATATTAACGCAAAACCTCATTTCTTCTCTTTCCCTGCCTCTTCTCCACCCTCCTCACAAATTCTTCCAAGCCCCCCTTCGGCACTGGCTGTCTGTCCTGGCAGTGCCCGATCAATAGAACCTTACTCAGTGTCTAATTCCAGTCCTGTTGAAATGTACAACTTATGTGTACTGCTCCTTTCTGGTCCTGTATTCTAATTTCCAAGGCAGTCTGTCAGAGGACAAAGTTATGACTCTAAAAACAGTGTTTAAAGATATATCTTAATCCAGTACTTCTTAAACTGGAATCTGGCCACTTAATGCAGGGTAAGTCATGGGATAAATATAGTCCTTCTTCATGAAGTGCTAAGATTACATTGTGATGAGTAATTTTTTAAATGACATTACATTTTTATAGGTTTATTGTATATTTATGGCTATGTTCTAGAGCATCAGCTTCAATTCATATGAAATCTTAAGGTTAATCATGAAACCAAGAAGGAATTTATGCTAGTACTGGGCATCCTTTTCTGCCCCTAGTTGTGCTATTGTGGAGAATTTTGTCTTATTTATTTTTATTTCGTTCCAGCTTTGCTGAGATGCAATTGGCATATAACAAAGTGCACAATGTGTGATTCAGTATACACATATATTGTGAAATGATTGTCAACCATGTATTGGTTAACACATCCATCACCTCACGGAATCACAATCTTTTTGTGGTGAGAACATTTAAGATCTACTGTCTTAGCAACTTTCAAGTATGTGATACATACAGTATTGTTAATTATGGTCACCATACTGTACATTACATACCAGAACTTATTCATCTTATAATGAAGTTTGTACCCTTTGACCAGCATCTTCGCATTTTCCTCACTTTCCTGCCCCTGGAAACACCATTCTCGTCTCTGTTCCTATGCATTTGGCTTTTTAAAAAATATTCCACATATAAGTGAGCTCATACTGTGTTTGTCTTTCTCTGTCTATTTCACTTAAGAGGAGTTTGTCTTAAACTTAAAGGGTGACTGAGTATAAGAATTTCTCTCTCAGTGATGGGCTAGCCTGAAGAACTTTTGGCACACAGGGCTTTGTGGTGACTTTCAAATCACAGGGGATATATACTCTTTTTCTTTTGCATGTTATTATACTCGAACTATTGGTCAACCACATCCAACACAGCTGACAAACATGTATGCATTTATGTGACCGTAAATTCAAACCTTTAAAATCCTAACAGTATTTAACTGAAGAATGCACACTATCTGATGGTATATTCCCTGTGGCCATTTTATAATTTCATGTACACATCGAATTTGCTGATGTTCATTAAAAATTAATGCGATTCTGACTAGATAAAAGGCATGTTACTCTTGGCTCCTTGACATTTAAGGACCTTTGTTTAAATTCCGGAAGTACTTTTCCTTCCTTTGAAGTCTCATCATTTGTGAATAGCTTTCTACATTCTGTTTTCCAGTCATACGTGACTACGTATCATTCATTTTTAGTCCTGTATGCCTCTTCTAATGTCTCTGTCTTGAATTCCTACACATTTTCAAGCATGTGGAAAATTTCAAGTCTGGAGCAAAAGTCACTTTCTCTGTATGGCTTTCCTTAGTTTCCCCCCAAGGAATGAACTGTTTCTGTTCTGTGCAGAAGCTGTTCATCCTGTTGGCCTAACAGTGTAGCACATGTGCTCTGGAATCATGCACATGAACCTCTGTGTTATCCCTCACTAGCTCTTTGATACTGATCCAATTACAAAACCTTTCTAAGTCTTTGTTTCCTCATATGTGACATGGAGATAATGATTTTATATCTAACGTTTTATAGGGCTGTCGTGAGGCTTAAATGAGATAACGTATGTAGATTGCTTATTCCAGCTCTTGACACAGTATATATATTTGGTGTGTGCTGGCTATCGTTGTTATTATTACGTTGGAATGTGGTTAGTGATGCGTTTCTTCGGTGTCCTCCCCAGACTATGAATTCTTTGGGAAGGGGAACATTTCTAGTCAATTGACCATAATCGTCTACAACATGCAGTCCTGCACAAAGTTGGATAGTAGTTATTCAGTCAGTTTTTGCCAAATAAATTATTTAATAAACAACTCCATTGCCAGTTATCACTGTTTTATTCAACTTAGACCATTATTTTATTAAAGTAATTTTCTCAGCAACCATTGGCGACATCACAGAAATTATTTGGGTTTAATATACATATTTTATTCATGAATACCGTTCTGACAGTTTAGGATTGCTATGAAACTGGAAAATAATTACATGGATTTGATTTTTTAAGTGCTTAAAAAGACTTAAATAAGAAAAACAGTCCCAGGTGATTATAATTTCAACAAGAAAATGGACAGTGAGATTCAGTGTTCATGTCCTTATCCCAAATGTGTAGCATTTTGGGAGCAGAGGGTAGCTGAACATCATCAGTTCATGTCAATTTTTTCTGCTGTTTCCGGAATTCATCTCCTCGTTGTCACAACACCAAACCCCTAGTTCAAATGATTGTCCGCCTGGGCCTCTGTGCAAGTCTTTTCACTGCGTACATACGTGTGCTAGAGTGAATTTTTCAATATGAAAATCTTATCACCTCACCTTTACGTTTAAAATAATCTGTTAATATATTTCCATTAAAAAATAAAATAAAAACATTTTGGATTGTAAAATTAACCCAAGCTATTAAAAACATGTACAAAATTTAAAAGGATAAAAATTTGTAACAAAAAGATCCATTGCTAAAGCTGTAGTATATACATTTTTAGATGTCTTTCTATGTGTACACTAACATATGCATATATTTCCAAATTAGGTGATTAGTTAACATACTCCTTGGGAAAGTCAACCTAGTTTTTAAACTTAATAATTTAGTATGGATATTTTCTATGTCAGTAACTGATGGGATTGATATTACAGTGTTTGATGGCCGTGTACGTCATTCTGTCAGATCATAGGGTCATCTGCATTTCTTGTCACTTTGAACAGTACTTTGAGTAGCGTGTGTGAATGTGCAGAGTGATGAATGAACACTGTCGAGGAATTGTTGGTAATGTGTAGGTAATTTTACTATGTTTTATGGAAGATAGGATTAATATTGCTAAAACTAGAAAACGAATGGGATTCATCCCAGGGATACATGGATGGTTCAATACCTGCAGAACAGTCAATGTCATACTCCTCATTAATAAATTGAAGAATAAAAATCATACGATCACCAATAGATGACGAAAAAGATTTTGACAAAACTCAACATTTATTTATGATAAAAACTCTCAACAAAGTGGGTACAGAGGGATCCTGCCTCGACATAATAAGAGCCATATATGAAAATGGCCACATATGAAAAGCACACATCTAACATCATCCACGACAGTGAAAAGTTGAAAGCATTTTGTCTAAAATAAGGATCAAGACAAGGATGCTCACCACCTCCCTCTCACCACAGACTGTTCTTCCTGGGAAGCTGTTTTATTCCCAAGCTAAAATCCGCACTCTAGCCTCTTATAACAGTCTCCTCTTTGATAGAGCATTTCAGAGTTGAAACTTTACATTGATTTATTATTTTATTAGTACCTATCTCCTCCACAAGACTCTGTGACAGCAGAAACCCAGTTTATTTTGCTCATAATTTTGTCTCTAGAAGCTGGTACAGTGCTTGGTATGTAATAAGTTCTCAATAGATATTTGCGGAGCAAATAAATAAGTGAAGGTAACAGTTGTCATCCTTCAGTCCTCAAATTACACCAACTACTCCAATTTTGTTTAAATCTGGTCAGTAAACTGGAACAGTCTCCAATAAAAGAGGAAGTCTAGACAAGGAAGTTGGCCTGTATTATTCAAGTCATTCTTAGAATTAATATAAAACACATTATCTGTTCTGCTTGGAAGAAGAGGGGGTAATGAGTTCTTGGTATTATTCACTGAGTTATTAGGTATGTTACAGTTACTCTTATGGGAAATTTAAATGCCTATAATGTGCTGAGCATTAGACATAGCATATAGAAGACAATTTGATAGTACATTAAGCACTCAGTTTTCTCTCCGCACCTTCTCTTATCAAAGCCCTTATGAACTCTTACCAGCGCTAAAATAAAGGGGTTGCTTATTTGGACTACTTCAAAACTGAAAAGTTCATGAATTTTATCTTTGTGCCACGGAATCAAAAGACACTAGAACTAGGAAGCACTTTACAGAAAATCTAATACTCCTTCTTTAATTCACAAATGAGAGGGTTGGAGCTTAGACTGATAAATGATTAACTGAAGTCACGGAGCTGGGAACTTAAGCCCAAATTTCTAGAACCCATAAGAGACCTTACTCAATTATAACATGTCGCTACCATGGCATCTCTCAATGACTTCAACGTGTACTTATAAGAAGCTTATTTTCATTATGTTACAAGTAATGCTGCTGCTTCTGGTTTGCAGCATGCTTCAGTGATGGATAGCAGATGTATCTTCCCACTGCAGGCAGCTATGAAACCACTGCGTTTAGGGATCGGATGAGATAGAGCATGGCGCTGTGGTCCCGGGGGAAGGGACTCTCATGAGATGAGCTTCACGTGCACCCTGGTTTTCTTGCTGGGGGTACATTCCAACTGTGCCATAGGGTAATGGAGCCCAGGTCCAGTGGCAATGCTGGGTAGAAGACACACAGAATAAAGTTCAGGGCCTCTCAGGCTGCTGGAATGTAAGGAACAAGGTGTAAGAGAAGAAGGCGCACAGAGGAGGAGCCCTGTATAGGAGTTCCCTGGAGTGTTTGGCCAAATACTAAGTTCTACAGACACAGGATGAAACTCCTTGAAGGCCGGCAAAGAGCAGCTACTAGGGGCTGTCGGGGTCACACAGTGTTGAGAGATGCTGGTGATCTGAGAAGCCATCGTGGGTACTGCAGGCATCGGACTGAGACCCCAGCAAGGTCAGAACACAGGGTGCGCTAAGCTGGAGTATGGGGCTTAATCCTGCCTAACAAAGCCTAAACAGAAGCCCAAACAGAATAAAGCTAATTGGCCAGTAAATGAATAAAATGAAGCTCAGTATTCTTCTAAGGAAGTTAACATAAATCAGACTCCGCAACATGACATCTACAATTTTCAGAAATCCATAAAAATGAAAACCCGAGGGATGCTGGACTTGTAAGATAAGGGCTCGAATACAGCAGTGATAATTACGTTCAAGGACTTAAGGGGAAAGGGCACAAAAAGGATGACAAGATGGGGGACTCCATACAGAAATTGATTCTTTAGAAAAAGAACCAAATGGACATTCTGCATCTGCCAAACACAGCATCTGAATTGGAAATTTTATCTGATAGGCTCAGCAGCTGGTTAAGAGAAGAAGGTTTAGTGGGTTTTAAGATAGGGTGATGGGAACGGAAATGCAGAGAGAAAAATGACTGAAAAGGATAACAGAGCCTCTGGGCATGTGGTCTAATGCCCATGTGATTGAACTGCCAGAAAAGGAAGAGAGGGACGTTGGGCTAGAACTGCATATTTGAGGAAGTAATGGCTGAAAATGTTCAGATTTCATGAAAAATATCAACGTACAGCTTTAAAAAGCAGGACAAACACAAAGCAAACGGCATCATTTTGGATTGATGCGAACCAAAGAGAAAGAGAAGATCTTAAAAGCAGTCAGAGGAAAGGAAGAACAATGATAAAAAAACAGTCCTGAGCATTCATCAGAAAGGAAGCAAGGCAGAAGAAAGCAGAAAGATGCCTTTAAAAAGCTGAAAGAGAAGAGGAATTATGAACCTAGAACTCACTGTCTGGTGAAGATAACGTTCAAAAGTAAAGGCAAAAATAAGAACATTTCAGATAAGCAAAAGCTGAGATCATTTGTCTTTGGGAGCCTCCACTACGAGAAATCTAAAAAGACGTTCGCGGGTGAGGAAGATGCCCCGGCGGCTGGAGGACCAGTTTCAGGCTCCCGGCTCCCAGCTCTGCGTGATATTACATTATTATTCTGGGTGTGTGGGCTCTTTCTACCCCACTGGTTTTGCAACGTTAGTGCCCTGGTCCCTGCTGTGTGAGAGGCAACGATGAGATATTTATGAGGTGAGTTATCCTCGCTAGACCCAGCAGTGAGGGACCTAATTTGTATTTGACCAGTGAATGTTTAAAATATGCAACTCAGTTAAGTGCAAGTGCTATTACATGGGGAAACTTCTGGAGCAGAGGTCCCAGAGGAAGATCCCTGTGAGCAGAGGCGTCCGGGCTTCTCCAGCCACATTTGTTGGTAGATGTTCCATCTGCTCGTAAAGCAGTCCTAACCCCGCTAGTCTAAACGTGGGGTCTTTACATTCGAGGCTAACACCCTTGCATTTCTACTCTTCCGTGTGGGTGTGGGGAGACGGAGGCCAGAGGTGCACCACCAGGACCTCAGAGCCCCGGGGTCCTCACGTGCTTGGCCCCGCTTACATGCCCCTTCATCACAAGGGCGCAGTAGTTCAACCCCAGAGGCATTTTGTGGGAAGCATAAGCAGTGCCTCTTGGGGTGGCCCTGACACTCACAATTCATCATGAAACTTCCATCTGGGGGAGGATGCGCCTGGCTGCCCGAACACTATAAACTAAATGAGCCGTAAACTGCAGTGCGGTCCTACAGAAAAATGACGGCGGCTGCACTTCAGGTGGAAATAGAAAGTACAGCTGCATGAAATGAAATATCAGGAAGACAAAGCAATCCCACTGGAGTCACATAGAGAAAACGTTAGACCCGGAGTCTGAGGACCTGAGCCTGACTCCTTGGCTGACTTGTGACAGGTTGCTTCCTTTTTCATCCTCACTTCCTTCATCTGCAAAGCAAGACGTTGGCCTAGACAACGTTTAAGCACTCCTTCAGCCTGTGCGGGAATGATTCAGTGGAAGAGATCATTTGACTTGTAAATTAATAATTAAAGCTCAGCTCTATTTGACAACAGACAGAACAGTCACGTTAGGCGATGGTGGGAGGCCTGGGATGTTAGGGAAGTTTCATGTGTTTACTCATAAGTTGGATTTAACACCTTAAAAGTGAGGGAATAAATTTCCAATTATGTTCATATCCAGGCAGTGTTTAGATTTTCTTTCTAACAAACATAAAGGATGTAGTCTTTTTCTCTACCCCTGAAAAAAATTCAGAAGGAGGGAAGGAGGGAGGAGGGTATTTTGCAAACCTTGAAACTCTGACTTCGGTTTTGGCATTGTGGGAAGTTCTCCAGCCTGGGATGAGAATTGTTCAATGTGTGTAAGTCTCAGGTCACATTCCAGTACATGTGGCCGTGTCTCAGGAGGCTAACTGTACCCAGGCTCAGAGCTGTGCTGGGAGGAACCTGAGGTTCATCCTCTTCTATGGGAAGACCCACGATTAGACGCTTGGGGCTGGGCAGGCTTCCCAGCTTTGCACAGCTGCTGTGCAACTTCAGGGCAGTTGCTTGCGTGCTCTGGAGCTTCTCCGACCCTGCGGCCCTGGGTGCCCTTCGGCTTTTATGCGTGTGCAGCTATGGGGTCACCGTGGACTCACTGACTAACGGGTGGCACATACTGGTGGACAAGCTTTCCCCTTTCTTGACTCCAGGGAAGGCAACCCGACACATGTTTCAAACAGTCCCGCGTGACAGAGCAGCCCATGGCAGGAGCCGACTCCTTTGTGTGTCCCAGCGTTACCAGCTTTATCCCTTTCATATTTCAATCCCCTGTTCTTTATTCCTGCTCTCTGTGAATCACCTTCCTGAATAATTTACATTTACAAAAGCCTTCCTCTTGGCATCTGCCTGTGTGGGAAATCAGCTAAGACAAACCTCAGTGTTATTAAAGATGTAAAATGTCAGTGAGCCAGGCACATTTGTCCACGTATTCTCGCTCTCCGTCTAGAATTTTTGTTTTTACTTTGGCCTGGATAATGACAAGAAGTGAAACCCGTAGTCACCTGAGACAGTGGCATTCTGTGGTGGTCCTGGGGTTGGGGCAGGCCTTGGTGATGCAGGGAGGTGGGTCACCTCAAATGGAAGATAGAAACAGCTCGTGAGACGCAGAGACAGGATTGAGGCAGGGTGTGGAGTTAACCCACATTTACTTTTGCAGTTTTCTCCACTGGGGCGAACAGTATGATTGGTCACTGGAAGATCTGAAAAGGTTCCAGAAACAGCATTTTCAAATTGCAGAAAAGAACGCCCTTCCCCCTTCAGTTCTCCTGTATCATCTTTATTCCCATGTTCATGTACTTGCTAATTTAGTAGTTTCTTTTGTTATCTGAATGGATAAAATATCTCCCATTCACATTCCTTTGCTTGATTTTCCATCTTTTAATGCAGTTAAGTGACGGTCACTGTCTTAGTCATAAACTAACTGGAGTTGGAATGGAGACCTTTCTGAGGTCCTGCTACGCCTTCTTTTCAGGCTGTGAAGCTTGAGTGTCCCTATACGTAGGAAGCAAACAGATTCCACTGTGGAAAACAAAGGCTGAATACTGTTCATACTCAACCAAAATTAACAGATATTTCTATTTTGTCACAGTCTCCTAGATTTTTAAGTAAAAGATAAAATATTGTAATTAAAGGAGTAAAAACATAATAGAATGATACAAACGTTATTAACTTATATAAATTTTGAGACTAAAAGACAAATTATAAATTATGTATTATATGGAGATATATGTGTGCATATATATATATAAGTCATGGTCTTTTAAAACAAGATAGATCAAAGCAAAAGATTCTGTTATTTTTCCCAAATAAATTTTCCCAAAGTAAATGATAATTTTCTGCAATTGTCTCAGCTATATCTTATGTGTTATGGAACACTGGAATCCCTTTTCAGTGAATTCAGTAATTTAAAGAAAATCTTCATTTTGGTGGAGATTTTGTGGTCCTAGATAAAAGCTATTCAGTTATCTCAGCGAAAAATTTATATAAACACTATACATATTTGTGCGTGTGTGTGTGTACATTGTGTAATAGGAACTATGGGTCAGATCCAGCCTGCTGCCTGTTTTTGTACAAGCCACAAAAGAAGAATGGATTTTACAGAAGCACATTTGCAATCAATATGAATTAACTTTGAACTCCAATTAAATTAGCTATCTCCCCACCCCCCAAAACATTCTTTTCATTGGTAGACAAAAAAACTGCTCTATTTATATATATTTGTGGAAATTTGTTTTCTCTCGTTACAAAATAAACTCTACATACAGCCTTAATTTTTTTTTTTTTTTTTTTTTTTTTTACGGTACGCGGGCCTCTCACTGCTGTGGCCTCTCCTGTCGCGGAGCACAGGCTCCGGGCGCACAGGCTCAGCGGCCATGGCTCACGGGCCTAGCCACTCCGCGGCATGTGGGATCTTCCTGGACCGGGGCACGAACCCGTGTCCCTTGCATCGGCAGGCGGACTCTCAGCCACTGCGCCACCAGGGAAGCCCTACAGCCTTAATTTTGTCTTTTGGCTTTCAAAGTCTAAAACATTTACTTCCAGCCCTTTATTGAAACAGTTTGCCAATCCCTAGTGTAATACACCTTTTAAGATGAAGCATTTTCTGTATATTTGTGAAAAAAAATCACTGTACTGTTTGCAGTATTTGTAGTTAATATCTTTTGCACAATCAAAATACATTGAGTAGAAAGCTTATTTCCTCACCTTTGGATGTTATGTCCACCAAGATCTGGCCCGTGTAGCACCAACCTCACTTATAATTCCAGGGAAATAAGCGCTTTGCTTCCATACAAATAAAACTTTCAAAGAAGCCACTGAATTCTATGCTGGATTTACTGAAATGAGTGTGTATATTTTTGTCCCTTTATAGCTGCAACCTACTGTTTTTGAGGATCCCAGTGGGTCATGTGTACCAAGAATTGACATTATTAACTAATACTTGAAAGAGTAATTTCATCTACGAAAGTGAAAATAGTTTCACCAATGACTTGCATCTTGTGAAATTCGGTGGTGGTTTTGGGGATCCCTTAACACCGATCTCTCATCTTTCCTGATAGCCATTTGTTCCTTGGATTCCATGATGACCTGTCCTCCTGTATTTCTCTGACTTCTCTGGCATTCTATTCTCTCAGCCTTCTTTCTTGGATTATCTGCTTTTACTAAATTTCCAGATGTTGGAGCCTCGGTCATTAGACCCCTTTCTCACTACACATTCTCCTTAGTTTATTTCAGTAACTTCCAGAGACTTCAACTTCTATTTGATAACTGCAGATAAATGTCTCCTCTCTGGGTTTTGCCCTCTCACATCCAGATACTTAGAAGCTTTCCGAAGCTCCAGCTGCTTAGTAGATGCCGCTCTCAGGAAGACACGCAGGTCCCTCCGAACCTAACTCCTGACTTCATGTTCCAAACCCATGTCCTCTTTCTGATTCTGACTCAGTGGGACGTGCCATTGGTCACAGACTTGGGGACCACCCCGCACAGAGAGTCAAGGCCCAGGCCTACAGCCCCCTTCTGTCAACTGCTCTCAGCTTCACTTTATTTTCAGCCGAGTCTACACCACGACCGTATTATCCTCCTAGCTTACATCCTAGGCTCACATCTTAAGCTTATTTAATCCTTTCCTCCACAAGCGGCTACGCGATTTAAAAAAATCACCTAAAACAAATCTGACCATGCCGTTTCCATTACTCTGAAGTATGGGGAACCAGTGGGCCTGGTGTGCCCGAGAGGAAGGGGATTCCTACAGGTGAGTCTTTCAGTTTTAAAATCGGGACAGTCTTGGGGGAATTGTCCCCGTTTGCTTGGGACAGAGGTGTTTTCTGGGATGCAGAACTCTCAGTGCTGAAACCAGGAAAATCTAAGGCAAACTGGGGTGAGTTGGTCGCTCGAGTTTTAGGACAAATTTGCTGAAGTCCCTGAATGCCCTGCTCTGCTCCTCTTTCCTTCGTTCTCCATGCTCCAGCCACATGGCGTCCTTTCTGCTCCACTTGCTGCCCCAGGGCCTTTGTACGTGCTCCTTCTGCTGCTCTGCGTTCTCTTTGAAACTGTCTCTTCCCACCCATCAGATTTTAGTTAAATATCATTTCCTCAGAGAAATTCCCCAACTCCCCAGACCAGAAAAGGTCTCCCTGTATATTCTTTCTTATTATTCCGCACTCCTTTTAGCACTTACAGGAATATTAATTATGTTATTTAATGTCTGTCTCTTCCTGGGATGTGAGCCCAGGAGGGCAGCACCCCCTGAGGGTTCTCAAGGGCCTTCCAATGCATAGGACGGTGCCTGCCACAGAGCGAGTGTGAGTGAACAGTTGTTCTTTTATCATCCTCTTTATAATATCGATTTCCACGGTCAAAATATTTCCACAGCAAAATATTCAGGTGGCCCTATTTTCTGTAACTTATGTATTTAATGAAATCACGTTGCAAGTGCCTTCCCTTTGTTTGCAGTAAGATCATCTTTCAACAGATGGAACTGGCTGGATGATACAGTCCGATCTCCCGAGGGTTACGTTCAAGGGAAATTGAGGGCACAAATCGTCTGCACCCTCAGGACCCGGTGCCCCTCAGGCAGCCTCCCTCTTTGCCCTGACGCCATGGAGATGGGAGGGGGAGAAGAGGCACCTGCAAACCAGGAAGCGGGGACTCCATGGGTGATTCCAGGAGACGGCTCCCTCCTCCTCTAGGTGTCCCTTTCCACCCCTCCTGCTGCTGGCGGTGGCCTCTCAAATACTCCTTTGTTGTCCAGGACAACTCAGTATCCTCCCCTGGTCTGTGTAATTCCAACTACAAAGCAAAACCCCACTGTGGGCCAAGGAGTCAGGCTCCGTTCCCCAACCACAGCCTCGGAAGGGTCCTTGTCATTTCCGTCCCGCATCTCTGGAAACTCACCTTTTCCACGGACAATACATAAGCCCACAAGGAGTCTTAAGGCAATAATTACATAATTAGGGAAGACAACAAGCATCTACTAAGGAAAGATGGTAGAGAATTTGGGTTGTTATTTTCATCATTTAAAAAAATCATTTATACCATTTTTTTTAGATTGCACATATAAGCAATAGCATATATTTTTCTTTCTGCCTGACTTACTTCACTTAGTATGATCAACTCTAGGTCCATGCATGTTGCTGTAAATGGCATTATTTCATTCTTTTTTGTGGCTGTGTAGTATTCCATCGTATACGTGTACCACATCTTCTTTATCCATTCATCTGTCCCTGGACATACAGGTTGCTTCCATGTCCTGGCTATTGTGAATAGTGCTTCTATGAACATTGGGGTGCATGTATCTTTTTGCATTATGGTTTTCTCCAGATTTTATTTACAAAACAGAAATAGAGTCACAGATGCAGAAAACAAACTTATGGTTACCAAGGGGGGGGGAGCGATAAATTAGGAGATTGGAATTAACATATACACAGTACTATATATATATAATAGATAACTAATAAGGACCTACTGTATAGCACAGGGAACTCCGCTCAATATTCTATAATAACCTACATGGGAAGAGAATCTAAAAAAGAGTGGATATATGTATAAGCATAACTGATTCACTTTGCTGTACACCTGAAGCTAACACAAAATTGTAAATCAGCTATACTCCAATAAAAAAAATTTTTTTAATGCCAATGGAAAAAAATGCAAGGGAAATTGTGCTGGAGTTTTGGCACTAAGATGTCAGTAGCAATTTCTCCGCTGAATGAGAGACACGGTGATTTACCACCTGTCGCTGGGCAGAACCTCACCTCCCTGCACAGGTGGGCGGGCGCCGCGGAGGGTCGGTGCCAGCGGGTCAGTCTCCCTTTCTGTCCTCCTCTCTGTTGGCAGTTGTGCTTCAGGGGCTTCAGCTGGAGAGGGGGGGCTGCATGGAGGGTGGGTGGGGGTTCCTAAGGCCCGGCTGAGCTAATGGGGCAAAGAGGGAGAGGAGCTGCTGAAGATGTGAGGAAACTGCACACATGGACAGGGTGCAGCTCCGCAGAGCGTCTCCAAGGAGCGCGGTGCGTGGCGGAGCAGAGCCTGCTCTTTCCGGCGCTGTGACTGACAGAAAACAGCCCATATTGGGAGAATCCTAGGACCTGGTGGCGTGGGAGCTGCAAGGGAGCTGAGAATCACCTGCTCCCCTTCCTCCCCGCCCCCATGATGGAGCTCAGGCCTCCAGGGGTTTATGCGACTCGCTGACGGTCTCTGTGTTATTTGCAGATAATGAAAACCCCTGGTTTCTACTTGATTGGGACCCGATCTTGAATGCATTCATTCAGGAATATCCCCTAATGTATGTGAATTTGTAGTCTGGAAAAGCAACATGGTTGATGGTGTCCATTTTTAAACACAAAAATCAGGGCTAAGTGAATTTTAAAATGGAAGGTTGATTAAAAATACACTTAGTGGAAATACTTGTGTTTATCCTTCTGCCGTTAATGGCTTGGAACCGCAAAGTGGTTTCTAATCATTTATCTCTTTAATCAACAGCGGGTTTTCATCAGTGCAGTGAGAGGGGCGATCTCCCTCCTGAGTGCACAGCAGTGATGCTCCTTGGGTCTCCTAGCTGCACAGCCAGCCTGGGTCACCGGGCCTCATACTCTGAGAGCATCCTCTACACCCCTGTTGACATCCCATGCTTGTGATCAGAATTCAGCTTTGTAACGTCAAATTTGAAGTCTGGGGCATCCCTTTAAAACTGTGAGGGAGCAGGTTGATCCCAGGACATCCCACATCACAGACCTCTGATCTTTCCCACTCTGTTGAAACCGGTCCACGGCCGGGCAGCTGTGCGGGAGCACGCGAGGAGCGGGGCGCTGGGTGTGCCCCATTCAGGGTGGGAGGGTGGTTTATGCGAAGCGAATGTTCTCGCAGAGCAGGACCATTTCTTCCTTCAAGGATCTCAATGGCCTGTAACATTCTGCTGGCGTGGACTACTGGATCCCAGGCTACACCTCAGCGTGCTTCAGGGTTTTCATGGATTCCCTCATTCCGTCTTGGTAACGACGCTGCTGTGTCCTCACATGTGTAAATGCGGAGGGTTTAAGTGTCTGAGCCAAGGCCTAGGGCTTCATACAGGGATGGTGATCTGCGTTACCATCATGAACCAATCAAAAAGGGAAGCAGTTGGGGTCTTACTTTGTATTTACGGGGTAGGAGCTAGCAGGTAAAATTGTTTGGTTATTGGCAGGAACTGAGGAAGACCATCTATGCTGGTTCATACTTTCTTTTTTTCTCAGAGACAGGAGTGTCTCTGGGGATGGCAGCTTCACCAGTGACTCTGTACCAGCATCTGTCCCAGCTCAGCTGGGGAACCTGGGGTCAGGGTTCTAGGTTCTTCAGTGTAATGTCAGGAAACTAAGACTGATTTTCCAAACAAGCAGCTGGCCTTCATATCCCTAAAGATGTCTTCAGCTTCCATCTTGTGACCCCTTGATACTCTTTCCTTTGGCTCCGGGCCTCAGACACCTGGCTCACCTGGGCGCCAGGAAGAAGAAGCAGGTCTTTCGGCTTCAGGGACTGTGCTGTTTCACAGTCCTACAGTCTGTGTGCTGGAGTCTAATAATAATAATTGAGGTTGAAGAATAATGATGATAATAACTGAGATTGAATCTAGGTTTGAAGCAAGCTGTGCCACATACCAGCTGTGTAAATAGAGGCAAGTAACTTACCTTCTCTGTTTCCATTTTTTCATACTTAAAATTCTAAATAAGGTCGATGAGAGAATTAAATGAGAAATGTGAAAACTGGTGTGTACACATAGAAAAATGATAAATGTTAGCCATGGTAGCTATTAATGCAATTGGTGATATCACTACTCCTGGTTTATATTCAGCAGAAGAGGGATCCCGAAACCTCGCTGGACGGTAAACAGAAAGCT
Organism: Monodon monoceros; assembly: GCF_005190385.1. Classification (NCBI taxonomy): domain Eukaryota; kingdom Metazoa; phylum Chordata; class Mammalia; order Artiodactyla; family Monodontidae; genus Monodon; species Monodon monoceros. The sequence continues at coordinate 854,676 of NW_021703775.1, forward strand.
GATGGAAAGTGCCGAGTTCATCCTCCCTAACAGAGGTGGACAGAAATCAATTCATCGTCAGCTTTCTCCCTCAGCCCTGAGCAGTGTCACCAGCAAATGAAGTCAGTCAGAGGTGGAGTGAATGTGGGCTGGGCCGGTGGCTGTTTGGCTGGACCACCCTCTGCTGGGAGCCTGGAGGAGTCGGCCACTGGGGAAGGAGAGCGGCTCCTGGGCAGGTGACCTGAGCGTCCTAATGTAAAGATGAGGACAGGAGGGGATCATAGGGCTTATTTGGAGAGAGGGAGGGAGGGAGGGGGAGGGGGGGAGAGAGAGAGAGAGAGAGAGAGAGAGAGAGAGAGAGAGAGAGAGAGCGCGAGCGAGAGAGCGAGAGAGAGAGCGAGAGCAAGCGAGAGAGAGAGCGAGAGCAAGCGAGAGAGCGAGAGTGAGAGCCCGAGTCAGAGCCCCAGCCCAAGCCCAACGCGGCGTCTGGCACAGCCTGACCCTCCAGGTCAAGTCCGCACACTTTTGCATCCCGCCCTGTGTGGAGGCTGACCTCAGTGCATTACGTCAACCTGGCTTCCATGCTCAACACGAACAAAAGTGGTGACCAGGGAGCACACGTGCAGGGCACTCGCTGGGAAAACCCAGGGGTGGGATCAGTAGGACCGGTGTGGGTCCCTTGTTTCGCTTTCATTCTAGAGCAGTGCGCTGAGGTCTAGTGGGCTTGGCTGCAGTTAGGGAGGCCGCAGCGGTGGCATCAGAGCTGCGTGATTAGGGAAGCGCGGATCCCTCCAGCTGTGGTTAGGGCTGAGCGAGGTGTGTGGGGAGGGCCAGCTTTGGGGGCCACGCCTGGAGGTTATTCAGGGTCCGTGGCCTTACGAACAGGGCTGTAGCTGGTTTCCATGGAGCTCTGGAGGAGGTCGGCTCTTTTTCTTGAAGATCAGCCTGCAGGGATCAATCTACCTCTTCCTTGTCAACTTCTGGTTGCATTTGGGCACTGGGGGGCACCAGCAAGAGACTGGGAGGGGACAGGTAGAGGGGAGGGGGTGCCCCTTCCACTGCCACCCGCATCCTGACTGCGGCCAGGCCACGCCCCTTCCCTGCAGCCCCATCTTACAGCATCCTGCAGCAGAGCCTGTTCCCGGGCAGCCCCTCACCCTCACCCCTGTGAGGGGGCTTCACCTCCGTCTCCTTAGGCCACACTTCTGTGAGCTGTCCTGACATTGACCTTTCTTCCGTCAGCCCCTTGAGGGGACCATCTGTTTCCTGCTGCAACCCTGCCTGGTGCAACATGGAAAGATATGTAATTTGTTTAAGATCTGAATGTGGCTCATTTTAGTCATTTAGATCTATGTGGGCGTCTCTAAAACATCACATTTTCTCAATATGTTCAAACTTATGATCTAAAGAGGAGAATATAAGAAAGAATTTGAATGGCTGTTAGAAAGATAAATGATTAAAAATACTCTCCTTTCTTCCCTTCTGTTTTAATATCCTAAGAGTGATTTTTTAAAAACGTAAGTGTTGGGCTTCCCTGGTGGCGCAGTGGTTGAGAGTCCGCCTGCCGATGCAGGGGACGCGGGTTCGTGCCCCGGTCCGGGAGGATCCCACATGCCGCGGAGCAGCTGGGCCTGTGAGCCATGGACGCTGAGCCTGCGCATCTGGAGGCTGTGCTCCGCAATAGGAGAGGCCACAACAGTGAGGCGCCCGCGTACCGCAAAAAAAAACCCCAAAACCTGAGTGTTATTGAATTCCATAGCTTTGCTGGGTAATCAAGACAAATGTGGAAAGAGGAAAGTTCCACTATTAGAGAAAAATCTCTCAAAGGTTTCATTCCAAAAATGACTCATATTAGACTTGTCACAATTCTTTGTTTTGTACAACGCTCTAAGCAAATACAAATAAAAATAGCCAAGGAAGAAGCTTATGGATAAGCTCTGGTCTTAGGGTTTTTCCACGGGAAATTGATTTATTCTTCACAAGTCTATAAATTCAATTACCTCCTTGACTTCCTGTATTGATACAAATGCCGTGGATCCAGCGAAGGCTTAGGCAGACATTTCTGGTAAACACTGCCCATTTTTCTTTCGCAATTAGATGAGCTGAAATTGCATTACAGACTACTCTGCTCCGAGAGCCCATACATATATCGAAAGCCACTGTCTGGAAGAACGTGAGCCTGTGCAGGCAGCTGCCCTTCTGACCTGCTGCGTGATGCCCTGGCATCTGCTAGCGAAGCCCCTTTTGTCCCCGTAGTCACTGTTAGCTGAGATCTGAAGAGACTGCCCTGGGTGTCTATTTTCTATGGGTTAAGAAGTGGTTTAGGGACTTCTTTGGTGGTCCAGTGGTTGAGACTTTGCTGTCCAATGCAGGGAGTGTGGGTTCGATCCCTGGTCAGGGAGCTGGGATCCCACATGCCTTGTGGCCAAAAAACTGAAACATAAAACAGAGGCAGTATTGTACCAAATTCAATAAAGACTTGAAAAAAATGGTCCACATCAAAAAAATCTTAAAAAAGAAAAAAAAAAGAAGTGGTTTATTTTTTATGCCCACTCACACTTTAAGAGTTTGGAGTGTGAATCTGAATAATAAAGCTTGCACTTGGTTCAACAGGCTTGGGGTAGCTGGGTTTGCAAGCTGCTTTTGGAGAAATCATTCGTTCACTGTCAGTACTTGCGAACTTGTGTCTCCCCTTCACGTGACTGCAAAGGAAAGTAGAAAAGACAAGGTCGGGATGTATAATCCACTCCTAAACACTGAGAACATGCCGAATGTTGTACCCTGAGCTCTGCTGAGAAATAAGCGGTTCAGAAAGAGGCGAGGGCCACGTCTCCATCTGGAGGGGTTGGTATCCCGCGGGAGAGCGAAAGCTGAGAAAGATAATAAAATGCGACTAATCAAAATTTTGCCTTTCCCAGCAGACATATGAAATAATTCTTGGTGAATTTATTATTTGAAATTTCATTACTTTTCCTCTGGTCAATTGGAGAATTTCTAGAATTCCTGGTATTGCTGGTGAGCCCCCAGGCAGCTCCCCCTCAGTCTTCCTGTGACGTGACCATCATCTGACTCTTACCTGGTGACAAGAGCGTGGCCTCCATGGGGTTGCCAACAGGATCTCATTGCAGCTCCTGAGGGGCCCCGTCCAAGGGAGTCTTTGAGAGGAGACAGGAGATCACAGCCCCTAAGAGCGCAGGTTCTAGAGCCAGGCTGTAACCGAGCAGGACACTCTGGGGCCTTCCCCATATCGTCTGCGTTAGCTCCTCTCTGTAGTACCCGGATAACAGTAGTTGATGCTGTTAACACTCCTGAGCTGTTTTCAGATGCGAACTGCCCCCCCCCTTCAAATGGAAGAACTACTTGATGACCATGAGCACACAGCCCCCAGCCTCCTGGAGCCTCAGGACTGATACTGTGATCCCCTGTGACATCACCCTGCTGCCTCACCATCAGCCAATCAGAGAATCGTGCACGAGCTGATCACGTACCCTGCGACCCACCCACCCCCACCCCCACCCCCAACTCCTGGCCTTTAAAAAGGCTTTGCTGAAACCCTTCGGGGAGTTCGGGGCTTTTAGGGCAAGAGCCACCCATCTCCTTGTGTGGCCCTTCAATAAACCCTTCTCTGCTCCACACTGACGTTTCAGTGCGTTTGGCCTCTCTGTGCGCCCGGAGCTCGGACTTGCGCGACCAAGGCATCCTGGGTGTGGGGCAACGTCCATCACGTGGTAATCACGTGGGCCTTGGCAAGTTACTTGCCTTTTCTCAGATTCAGTTTCTTCACGTGGAAAATGTGAATAGTAGCAGGTCCGATGCCTTAGCACGTGGGGCGCTTCATGCGGCCCCAGCAAGTGGTCGCGGCATGTCAGCTGTGACTGTTTCTCCTAGCACTTCTGAGGCTGAAGGTCCCTGAAGCCTGGCCCAGGTCTAATCAGGCCCCTGGTAAACCTGCAAGGGGCCGGAACATCAGATGTTGCCGCTGAGTTCGCTTTATTTGCAAGGAGACGTCTCAGCGAAGTGTCAGGAACACTTAAGAGCATATTTGTCCCTATATAATCAAGAAGAAAAAACACAGTGCAATGAAACTGTTGTATTTTCCCCCAAATTGCCTGTCAGTGGAAAAAACAAGAGAGACAGTAGCCTGGAGTGGCAAACTGGAAAGGAACATTCATGGGACCTGACATGAGGGGGCTCAGGCAGGAGCGGTGTGAGGGCTCTTGTCCTGCCCCGTAACGAGACTTTAGCACTGAAAGGTCCACATCCCAGGAAACCCTCCAGCAGCAGGCCAGCTGGGACTGTTGTTCACCCCATGAGTCACAGCACTGCGGCCTCAGTCTCCTTTCTGGGAGCTTCTGTGGCTAGACTAGCCTTTGTTAGTGGAGAGAGCAGGTGATGTGCAGCTTCCCAGGTGGGCATGGGCAAGCCCCCCAGCCTGGCTCTTGTGCTGGTGTCTACTTTAAGCTGCATCTCACAAGCCTGCTCTCTGACAGAAACAAGAATTTATTCTGTTTCCATTTCTGATTCATGCATCATTTTAGGTATACTATTATACAGTCAAAACAAACCGTTATAGAATAGATGCTGGATCAGGGCCCCAAAATTTAACAGTTCGTCTTTTTGTGGAGATCTAAATATAGAACAATTACTGGTGGGATTTTACTAGAACTCTGAGATCTGGTGTAATCTAAACAAACTGACCAATGAATAAAGCCAGACTGCAAGTAATTCCAATTAATATTATGCAGTCAAATCCCAGAGTTACCCTCTAGCCGAATTCACAAAGCCTATTGCTGTGAAGAAAGACCACACGCATGGTATCCTGAGGTACCTCAGACCTTCAGTGTGCTAGGGACCTTTCCATCCCTAAGCTGCACGATTCCAGAAAGGTCTCCAACCTGACCCTAAAGCTGCAGGCACTGCCCCGGGGGCCTCTTCTGCAGACGGATGTTAATGAAGCTGCGGCCGCTGGCCGCTGTAGGAAGCCCTAGGGAAATCAACGTACACAAGAAGCGCTTCATCTGTTTAGATCATAATTTTACCTACGTAATGGGCTCCAACAATCCCTGTGCTTTCATAAACAAACTGAACTACCCTCTTAATCCAATTTACCTCGAAAAATGTTAGATCACACAAGAAATTAGAACAAAACAATAAAAAATTCCCAAAGATGTTATGCTGAGAACCCTGTTGGGAGACAGACCAGTCCTGCAAACTGGACCTCCTTTCCTTCGGGATTGCTGAGCTGTGGAGGGGACGGCTGGGCAATAGATGGTCCTCAGCCTCAGACCAGCCTCGCTGCTGATGGAGAGGCTTTGCCAAGTTTCTGGAAAAACTACTTATGCAGCTCTGGAATTACATTTCCCCATTGTAATCTCATGCTCTAAATTCCGAGGCCACCTTAATTGGGAGCAAATGTGATCGGTGTGTCTGAGAGCGCTGTGGGTTTTGAGCCGGGAATGCAGCATCTGGAGACAGCTTCTGGGTGAAGCAGCTGAATCTACACCCCCCTCACCCCCCATCCCCCCGAGCCTGGCTTCCTGGATTCGCTGATGCCGGACCACCTAATGCAGATGTTGTCTCTGGAACACTGCCCATTGCCTGTCCTGTTCCTTACAGATTCAGGCTCACAGGTCTCATGGGGCAGATCCCCATGTTTTCTGGGCCTATGCTAGTCCTGGACCAGTGATGGATGGCCCTCCCCCTCCCTGACCCTGGCCTGTGCAGCCCTTGCTAACACCGCACTCGGAATGGCCTCCGAATCTGCAACAGTGGAACCCTGCCTCCACCCTCCCAAGCTCCCCTGTGCCCTCCTGTCCTGAATCCAGCACAGCCCTGGTCATTCTCTCTCCTCCTTGTTGCCTGGGATGTGGCTGCCCCTGAGGCTGTAGAGTTAGACAACAAACAGAGAGAGAAAGGGGAACAGCAGGAGGCTGGGAGCCTAGGTCCTGATGTAGTCGAGACCAGACTCCAAGGATTTACACGGGCAACGGGTGTAAAAGGAATGAAATAGCAGGTACCCTCCGCAGCCTCTTCTCTGGTTGGCTGTGCACTGAGTCAGCAAGAAACAGCGCCTCAGGCACTGACCACAGCTGGGTGGGCTCGTCCAGGTCCGGGAGGAGATACAGGCATTGGCATCGCTGAGTCAGCCTGGGGTAGGGGGTTGGGGGCTACAGGACGGCACCTGTTCTCACGTCCCAGTGGTTACGAAGGAGCCGGAGGACACAAGACAGAACCATGAAAAGCATGTGACATTCGGGGGAAAATCTGTGAACTGCTAAGTTGTGGTTCAGTTTGATTTTTGGTAGGATTTTTGAATATCACAAAAATGCATTAAGACAGAAAGAGCCACCTCGAAGCACGGACAGTTCGGTGTGACTTGGCTGAGCCCTCGCCCTGTAGTCACAGCCGCCAGGACCTTCTTGCTTCTGATGTGAGCCTGCAGCTCCCCTTCAGGTCAGGCTTGCACAGCATGGCTCCGCCTGCCCCCCCCCCCCAGATATGCGTTCATAAATCTCCTTTGACCTTGGAACACACGTGCTGTGGTGGACGGCGGCTTCTTTCTCTGATGCTCCCCCCGGGCTCTCACGTCTCTCATCACACCTCCTCCTCTCCTTCTCCCTCTTACGCTGGCATCTCCCCTGGCTTAGGTTTCTCTGTAAGGGTTTGGACAGAGCAGCCCTGTCCTGGCACGCAGAGAAGGATCAGGACAGCAAGTAGAAGTACCCGGATCTACTTGGAGATCTTGTGTCCTCCTTACCTCATGCCCACCCCAGTGATCCTACCCCAAATATTCTGCCCAAATTGATGCCGAAATCTCAGCTTCTCTGTGCACCAGTGCCAAATTGAATCTCAGAGACGGAGTTTTGGGTGAAGTAGAAAAGAATAGCTTATTACTTTGCCAGGCAAAGGGGGCCACAGCAGGCTAGTGCCCTCAAAACTGCGTGTCCCAATTTGGAGGGGTCGTGAGGAGTTTTATAGGAATGGTTCAAAGAGGGCGTGGTCAGCTCGTGGACACTCTTCTGATTGGCTGGTAGTGAGGTCATCGGGAGTCGGCATCATCAACCTTCTGGTTCCAACCGGTCTGGGGTCTCCGTGCTTGTGAGCAGCAGACAGTAAACTTCTCCCACCTGGAGGGGGTTTCAGTACCTGCAAAACAGCTCAAAGATATTGTCGTGTGCATCCCTTGAGGGGGAACCAGGACCCTGCTCCAAGGCTGCGCTGTTGTGTCCTGACTGCTCCTCCCTTGTCTCTGCATCCCCTCCCTTCCCTATTTACCAACTGCTTGAATCTGCCCATTGGAACTCAGGGAAGGTCCTGGAGGCTGAATGAAGCCTATTTCCTGTAATCAAAGAAATGGGGGACACAGAAAGACTTTGTGCCCAGGAGCCCCACAGGGCCCTGCTTGGTATCAAAACCATCCTCTGTCCTAAGCACAAAGTTTCCAGCAGAGGTGGTGGGTGAAGAAGGGGTGCTTCAGAGCATCTTCACTCTTGCAAGGCCAGAAGGATGCTTCCTTTCTGATACTCTTTTATTAACCTTGCTGGAAGCCCTACACGTTGCCCCGAGGATTTAAGATGTCAGGACTTAAGTCTGAAAGTTTAGCGGAGGATCTGCCTCAAGTCTGCAGGTGTTTCCAGGCATCAGGAGCCTCAGACATTTGGAGGCCTTTTCACAAAGTTGTGGGGTGAGACTAGGTGTAGACTCAGCTGAACCATAGTTCTGCTTAGGGCCGACCCACAGTATGATCAGTGGAGACTTCCTGGGTGTTTCCTCTCTTGGCGCTCCAGGAAGGATATTTTGATGGCTTGAAAGGCCATAGAAAATTCCAGCCAGCAAGAATCCAGAGCTTCCCCTTTCCTCCCACTGCCTGCCCTCGAGCTTCTGTCCAGAGGGGGCCCAGCCAACCCCTCAGGCTCTCCTTCCCCACCCCACTCCCAGACTTCTAGAGCATCCCAGGGGCCCCTGCCACCTGCTGAGTCCAAGGGGCAGGAAAACACAAGGGAGCGACAGCCCCCATCACCTGGCCCAGCCGCCTCCTGGGACATCCCTTCTCTTCAGTTTCAGGGCCGTCAAAGGTGGAGAAGTGGCCGAGAGGGGGACTCAGTCTCCCTGGGACCGAACACAAGCCTCCCCCGCTTATCTGCCTTTATAGGATGTTTCGCGGTGGGACCCACCCTGGCTCATCTAGAAACCTGATGTCCCCTCCTGGTGCCACTCGCCCACTTTGGACTAATCTCTGGTTGGACTGAGGCCTGACTTTTGGGTTTATTTATGGAGTCTTCCTCTTGGGATCACCCTGGTTCCCTCCCACCAGCTGGGGACCGCTGGCCCGACTTTGGCTTTTCCCGCGTGTGTGAGGTATGGGGGCAGTTTGGTGGCCCCTCCTGACGTTTGGCCCGTGTGAGGAGTGATGGGAACCCTTAGTGTGTTGCCATGGCTGCAGGTGCACAGACTGTGTCTGGATGGGTCCCGCCTCCCCTCTCAGCTCCAATGACTGTTTATCGCAGGAGGCTGGTCTACCCTGTGTGGGCCTGAGAGTCTATTTAAATAGTGTCTCCGGCTTTGGAGAAGTCATTTCCCACTCGTTTGTTTAAATTCTATTTGGATTCCCAAATTTATTGAGAAAACATGTAATTTTCATCATGAAGTCTGATGTAAGGTTTTTTTTTTGAAATTTACTTTTGTCAAATTGAGGAACTTTTCTTCTATTCCTAGTTTGCTGAGAAGTTTTATCATGAAAGGTATTGAATGTTGTCAGATAATTTTTTTGTATCTATATGATCTGAGGTCATAAGAGTGTTTTTTCAGCTCTATTTTGTTTGAGGCAAGACACAGATGGGCCCCAAGCTAGGCATTTACAACTGGCCTCCCGTTTACATTTCATGGGGCAGGAAAAAGTGGGCTTCAGACACTTACAACTAGTCTCCTGTTTGCGTTAGGAGATAGATGGGCTCCAGGTTAGACATTTAAAATCAGCCTCCTGTTTGCTCTCTGAAATGGAAGTAACAACAGAAACAGGGTAAGTAGCCAGGCTTTGTCTCTTGAGGACACTGTAAGATAACAGTCATGGCAGGGACAGAGAGGGACTAAACCCTGTTAAAAGATCAGGAGGTCATACGTTTCCCATCCTTGGGGCAAGGGAGACATTGCACATGCGCAGAAAGGCTCCTTCGGGGTCAAAAAGGAGGGGGCACCACTCCATAATAGGTGATGCTAAGGCCGTCCCATAGGCCTCTGGGCTGTAATCCATCTTGGAAAAAAGTTGCACACGCATGTTGGGGAGGGTCTTAGGGCAGGGCAGGTGCGGAGAAAGAAACCAGATAATTGGCCAGAGATGAACAGAGACCCGGAAGAACTGCCCTGTATGAATGACGTAACCACCCCTTTACTGCGCTCCTCCTTATTGGGGGGACGCCCACACCCTTTCTCTCCCGTGTGCACCTCTGCCCTGCTTCTGTCTTAACTAAACAGACTGCTTCTCTGTGTGCTCTCCCACTTGTTGTTGTGCTGTGTCTCTAATAATAAACTTTGTACCTGTTTTTAGAGTTTTGCCTCTGTGAGAAATGCATTTTTCATGGGGGGCAAGAGCCAAGGGGTGTGGTGGCTGGGATTCCTGGTTTTCATCTGGGCTCCCCAGGTTCAATTCCTGGGCAGGGAATCAAGATCTCGCTTCACGCCACCTCTCACTGCTGCCTCTCCGAGATCATGTTGACATGGTACACTTGGCCATGTGTACATTATCATGATTATTTTTTGATGAATTTGATTTCCCAATATTTTGTTGAATATTCTTATGTCTGTATTTCTTTTTTGCGGTACGCTGGCCTCTCACTGTCGTGGCCTCTCCCGTTGCGGAGCACAGGCTCTGGACGCGCAGGCTCAGCGGCCGTGGCTCACAGGCCCAGCCGCTCCGCGGCATGTGGGATCTTCCCAGACCGGGGCACGAACCCGTGTCCCCTGCATCGGCAGGTGGACTCTCAACCACTGTGCCACCAGGGAAGTCCTTATGTCTGTTTTTTTTTGTTGTTGTTGTACGCGGGCCTCTCACTGTCGTGGCCTCTCCCGTTGCGGAGCACAGGCTCCGGACGCGCAGGCTCAGTGGCCATGGTTCACGGACCCAGCCGCTCCGCGGCATGTGGGATCTTCCCAGACCGGGGCACGAACCCGTGTCCCCTTGCATCAGCAGGCGGACTCTCAACCACTGCGCCACCAGGGAAGTCCTTATGTCTGTATTTTTGTGAAGGATATTAACAATACATTTCTCTTTTTATAATGACCTTGTCTGGTTTTCATATCACATTGGTAGTATTTTTCCCTGAAATGTTTGTTAAAACCTACCAGTGAAACACTCTTTGGCCTGACGTTCTTCACGGGAATGTTGTTTACTCATTAGATTTCTTTAACAGACAGTGCTGTTAAGGTTTTCTATTTCTTTTTCTGTCAATTTTGGTTAATTCTTTCAAAGAACTTATAAATCTTATCTAACTTTTAACATTTATATGTATAAAGTTTTCATAATATTTGCTTGCTTTCCATTTAATATATATAGAATTTTTGTGATGTCTCCTTTTTTATTCTGATGGTAATAATTTGCTTCTCTTTTTCTCGGTCAGTTTTTCTAGAGGTTTATTAACTTTATTGGTTTTTTGAAGAACTGAAACAACCAGCTTTAGATTTCATTTATTTTCTTTGTTGTTTGTCTCTGTTCTATTTTCTTTATTTCCACTCATTGTTAGTATTCCCTGTCTTTGGCTTGTTTGGGGCGTAATTTCTCTTCTTTCCCTAATTTATTAAGGTGGAATCACAGATTACTGACTTAAATTTTTCCTTATATCCATTTAAAGCCGTCAACTTATATTTAAACACCATTTTTTGCTGCATCCCACAAATGTTAGTATGTTGTATATCCATATTGTCATTCAGTTAAAAACAGTTTATAATTTACTTATAATTTTTTCTTTGACCCATGGATTACTTGAAAATCTGTTGCACAATTTCTAAAGGGGACTTTTCTGATACCTCTTTTTATTTTAATTCAGCCGTGGTCAGAGAACGGACTCTGTACTATTTTGATCTTTTGGGATTTACTGGTACCAGTTTAGTAACTATTGATACTTTTTAAAAGATTCCAGATGATTCTTATTTACGGTAACAGTTGAGGACCACTGGGCTAGATGATCTTTGGGGGCCTTCCTAATCTCATAATCTATGGCTCTTTGCTTTCTTTTGTTAGAGAGAAGTTCTTAAATAATGGTTTTTCTGCTGACTTCCGTGTTCCCTCTGCTCCACGGGAACTCGCCTTGGACACCTGTTTCCTGGGAGCCGGTGAGGCAGTGTATCGGCTGCCCCCAGGCCAGGCCCGGAGTCGTTTGTTCCAGGTTTATGGACAGGCTCCACTTATCTTGATTCATATCCTTTCTGTATGCCGTGCTCCAACAAGAGCCAGAAACCAGCTCTGCTAACAGCTTTTCCGCAGAGACGCGGCTTGTGCTATTAATAAAAGAAGAGCACTTAATGAGTTTGATTCATTTAGCAGCTTTGCAGGGTGACAGATCATCTGCAGGACATGTCAATTGGGTGTATTGAGTAGTCTGGGATGAATACCGACGTTATTAAGGACCTTGTGTCAGAGTGACTTCCACTGCCAAGTCATAAAGCTAAGGCGTAGGAGGGAGCGGTTATGAGTATAGACTGAGCCCATCGCAGGCACTGCAGTGTGCGTTTCCTCCTTACTTTCATTATTTTGGAGTTAACTCTGCTGAAGCATCTATTTCAGCGGGAAAGCCATGAGCAGTCCTGGTGTGGCCCTTCTGTGACACTGCTAGTCAGAGCCAGAGGATGTGGGGAGGGAGATCTCACTGGAGTTTCTAATTCTAGCGAGATGACTCCTTAGGTCCTGTTCCATGGGAGGCTCTGTGATTCCTAAAATGACTTGCAAGTTATTTTCAAGGTGCCGATTTGCTTGTGCAAAATCTCAGTGGCCGGGCTCTTTGTCCTTTCCTTACTTTCCTGATTCACTGTCTAATGAACCCATTCTATCACAAGGCCTTAGGTGCCCGCAGGTACAGCCTGCAGAAGGTGGAAAGGTGACGGGCAGCAGAGGTGCTGGTTGAAAGAAACAGTTTTCTTTTTCTTTTATTCTTCCAGGCACAGTTCAACATTTTCTTGTATTTCCTTTCCTTTGTTCTGGACATACACCCTGAACAATTGATATTATGATACACACTTTTACAGATAAGGAAACCAAGGCTCAAAGAAATCAAACTGCCCACAGTCATGCTGTAAGGTTTATCTGATACTGAGCCCTGTATTTCCCCTTATGACTTTTAAAATCATACATATGACTCTTGGGAACTTTTGATTTCTTAGTGGCCCTGGGGGATGGCTCATCTGAAGATTCTCCCCAGCCTCCTTTTAGACTTTGTGTCACCCTGAATTTTCAAATTCTAGTTCTGGGACTGCTTCCAGAGAAAATATTGTCTAAAGTTCCATTCTCTCTAGGCACTACCTGGCCTGTTACACAATAATTTCACTTGAGTTAAGATTTTAGTGGCTGCCTTTCCCACACACAGTGACCCACAATGGCAGAGAAATTGCTCAGTGAATTCACAGAGATTGAGAGGTAATTAAGTTGGATACAGAAAAAAATAGGAATACACATAAGTCATGAGAGGAAGACATATAATTTAATAATTATATTCTTAGAGAGAGAAATACAGTTTTTTGAAATTGAGTTTCTAATAATGCTGGTTTTAATTTTATTTGGAGCTAATTTTAAATGGTTTGTTCTAGAAATATCTGTTGATTCAGGAATGGGAGAAATGAGTGGGATGGTATTTCAGATAAAGAATGGTGCCTCTATTTAGTCTTGAAAAAATTAAACAAAACAAAAACACAGACAGGCAAAAACTTTTATAGGCTGAAAATGGATTAATAGGTTATATTCCTTGATAACATTTTCAGGTTAACAGGGAGATTCAGTATCTCCAAACAAGGTAGTTAGCAATGTGAAAATCTCAGATGGCCAGGCATGACTTGCAAGGGAGATATATTTGGACATATATAGGCTTGGGCACAAGATGCTTTGAAATGCCAGCATTAGAGGCAGGCTGAGGAGGAGAGCAAATCAAGTCTGAATAGGACAGGCCTTGAGGAGTTCACGTCAAATCTAGCTCTGCCACCAAAGCCCCTGGGCACATGCCGACTCTATAGAGATGTTCCCACACATGGGCACCCCTTCAAGACACGGATAGATAAATGTTTCACCTAATTTCATAGAGACAGAGAAAATTAAACAAAATGAGAACAGAGGAATATGTTTCAAATGAAAGAACAAGGAAAAAAACCTGAAAAAACAACTAATGAAATGGAGATAAATAAATCACCAGATAAAAGTTTAAATTATTAGTAATAAAAATGCTAATTTAACTTGGGAAAAGAATAGATAAACTCAGAATTTTCACAAGGGACTAAAAAAAAAAAAAAAAAACAACCCAGTCAGAGCTGAAAACTACAACTGAAATGAAAAACACACTAGAAGGAATTAACATCAGACTGGGTGATATAGAAGAATGCTTAAGCAATCTGGAAGATAGAATAATGGAAATCATGAATCAAAACAGCAAAAAGAAAGACAAATTCTAAAAAATGAGAATAAGGGATCTCTTAGACAACATCAAGTATACCAATATTTGCATCGTAGGAATCCTAGAAGGAGAAAAGAGAGAGTACAGGATTGAAAATACATTTGATGAAGTTATAAATGGAAACTTCCTGAAGCTGAAGAAAGAAACAGATTTCCAGGTGCATGAAGCAAAGAGACTCCCAAACAAGGTGAGCCCAAAGAGACTCACACCAAGACATTTCATAATTAAAATGGCAAAAATTAAAGGTAAAGAGAGAATTTTAAAGACAGAAGAGAAGACAAGAGTTGCATACAAGGGAAGCCCCATAAGGTTGTCAGCGGATTTTCTGCAGAAACTCTGCAGGCAAAAGGGAGTGGCAGGATATATTTAAAGTGCTGAAAGGAAAAAACCTGCAACCTAGGATACACTACCAGCAAGTTTATCATTCAGAATTGAAGGAGAGGTAAAGAACTTCTCAGACAAGCAAAAACTAAAAGAATTCATCAGTATTACACCAACCCCACAAGAAGTGTTAAAGGGTCTTCTCTAAGTGGAAAAGAAAAGGCTATAGCAAGAAATAAGTATCTATAGGAAAGGAAAAATCCCCCTAGTAAAGGCAAATATATAGTGAAGGCTGAGGATCAACTTAAATAAGGTGGTACAAAGATTTAAAGATGAAAAATTGTAAAATCAAGTATAACTGCAGTAAGGGATATACATGAAGATGTATGATATGACATCAAAAACACAAAGCGTAGGGGAAGCGAGTAAAAAAATGTAGATCTTCTAGAATGTGTTTGACCTTAAAGGACTAGCTACTTGAAACAAATAGATATAGTTACAGGTCAACATATATGAACCTCATGTTAACATAAATCAAAAACCTACAATAGAAACACAAAAACAAGAAAGAAAGGAACAAAAACATACCACTAAAAACATCATCAGGGGCTTCCCTGGTGGTGCAGTGGTTGGGAGTCCGCCTGCCGATGCAGGGGACACAGGTTCGTGCCCTGGTCCAGGAAGATCCCACATGCCATGGAGCAGCTGGGCCCATGAGCCATGGCCGCTGAGCCTGCGCGTCTGGAGCCTGTGCTCTGCAACGGGAGAGGCCACGGCAGTGAGAGGCCTGCGTACCGCAAAAAGAAACAACAAAAAAAAACAAAAACAAACAAACAAAAAATCATCAAATCGCAGGGGAAGAAACTAAAAGAAGAAAAAGGAACAGGGAATAATGACAAAAACAACTGGAAAACACATAATAAAATGGCAATAAGTACATACCTACCAATAATCACTTTAAATATCAATGGACTAAATGCTTCAATCAAAAGACATAAGGTGGTTGATTAGATTAAAAAACCAAACCAAAACAAGACCCATCTACATGATGCCTACAGGAGACTTACTTCAGAGCTAAAGACACACACAGACTGAAAATGAAGGGATGGAAGAAGATATCTTATGCAAACTGAAGTGAAAAAAATTGGGGTAGCATTATTCAAAACAGACAAAGACTTTAAAACAACGTCTATAACAAAAGACAAAGGGGACACGGTATAATGATAAAGGGATCAATCAATACGAGAAGAGGATATAACAGTAATTAACATATATGTACCTAATATAGGAACACCTAAATATATAAAGCAGATATATAGGGAGAAATGAACAATAATACCATAATAGTAGGGGACTTTAACACCCCACTTCCATCAATGGATAGATCATCCAGACAGAAAATCAATAAAGAAACTGGCCTTAAATGGTGCATTAGATCAATTGGAATTAGTAGATATCTACAGGACACTGCACCCCAAAACAGCAGAATACACATTCTTTTCAAGACCACATGGAGTGTTCTCCAGGATAGATCACATGCCAGGCCACAAAACAAGTCTCAACAAATTTAAGAGGCTAGAAATTATATCCAGCATTTTTTTTTTCTGACCACAATTGTATGAAACTAGAAATCAATTACAGGAAGAAAAGTGGGAAAATACAAACATGTGGAGACTAAACAGCATGCTTTTAAAAAACCAGTGGGTCAATGAAGAAATCAAAGAGGAAATCAGAAAATACCTCGAGACAAATGAAAATGGAAATACAACTCCCCAAAACCTATGGAATGCAGCAAAAGCGGTTCTAAGATGAAAGTTTATAGTGATACAGGCCTTCCTCTAGAAACAAGGAAAATCTCAAATAAACAACCTTACATACCATCTAAAGGAATTATAAACAGAAGAACGAACAAAGCCCAAAGTCAGCAGAAGGAAGGAAATAGTAAAGATTACAGAGAAAATAAAATAGAGACCAAAAAAAAAAAAAATTAGAAAAGGCCAATGAACCTGAGCTGTTTTTTTTTAAAAGGTAAAATCGATAAGGCTTTAGTCAAACTCATTAAGAAAAAAAAGAGAGAAGACTCAAATGAATCAAATAAGAAATTAAAGAGGAGAAATTACAGCTGATATCACAGAGATATAAAAAGTCATAAGAGAATACTATAAACATATGTCAGCAAATTAAACAACCTGGAACAAATGGATAAATTTCTAGAAACTAACAATCTTCCAAGACTGAATCTGGAAGAAATAGGTAATCTAAACAGATTACTCATTAGTAGTGAAACTGAATTAGTAATCAAAAAATTCTCAGCAAACAAAAGTCCAGGACTGGATGGCTTCACATAGGAATCATATTTGCAAATGATACAACTGATAAGGGCTTAATATCCAAAATACATCTCAGACAACGATATCGAAAAAATCTGATTGAAAATGGGCAGAAGACCTGAATAGACATTTTTTTCCAAAGAAGAAATACGGATGACCAACACCTCACACCTGTCAGAATGGTTATTGTCAAAAACCACAAATACCAGATGTTGGTAAGGATGTAGAGAAAAGTGAACCCTAGTACACTATTGGTGGGAATATAAGTTGGTGAAGTCACTGTGTAAAACAGTATGGATATTCCTCAAAAAACTAAAAATAGAACTACCATATGATCCAGCAATTCCACTCCTGAGTATATATCCAGAAAATATGAAAACACTAATTTGAAAAGATACACACACCCCGGTGTTTATAGCAGCATTATTTACAATATCCAAGATATGGCAGCAACATAAGTGTCTGTCAACAGATGACCGAACAAAGAAGAAATTATTTATATATATATATATATATATATATATATATATAGAGAGAGAGAGAGAGAGAGAGAGAGAGAGAGAGAGAGAGAGGGAGAGAGAGAGGGAGAGAGAGAGAACAATATATATTGTGTGTATATATATAGAACAATATATATTGTATGTATACATACATAAAATGGAATATTAGTCATAAAAAAGAATGAAAAATTGCCATTTGCAATAACATGGATGATCTGGAGGGTATTATGCTTAGTGAAATAAGTCAGACAGAGAAAGACAATACTGTGTTACCACTTATATGTGGAGTCTAAAAAATAAAACAAACAAATAAATAAAACAAAACTGAAACAGACTCACAGACATAGAGAATAGACTAGTGGTTACCAGGCGGGGAGAGAGAAGGGGGGAGACACAAGATAGGGGTGAAGGATTAAGAGGTACAAACTACTATGTATAAAATATATAAGCAGCAAGGATATATTGTACGGCACAGGGAAATACAGCCGTTATTTTATAATGACTTTAAGTGGAGTATAAATATAAAAATATTGAATCACTGTGTTATCCACCTGAAACTAACATAATATTATAAATCAACTATACTTCAATATAGAAAGAAAGAAAGGAAGGAAAGAAGAAAGAAAGAGGTAGCTCCTTGGACTTCCTTGTAAAGTTATGCATTTTATTGTTAAGTTCCGATTATTAAGGTATGTAATTGTTGTCCCACCTTAGATAGATGGCTGGCCCTTTTATAAACAACAGGGGTGGATGATTAATTGTTAACTCTCTGAAACACACAGTACGATTAGCAAATAGTACTCCTGGCTGCCTGCATTTATGACAGTCTCTTCTAGATAGGAGTAATCACAAGTAATATATGACCAATGTTAATTAAAGTTATGTTTGTAATTTAGGACGGGCAGCAGTGCATCCAAGCACAAGTAATTACCTCTATTAATTCCACTGAGTGGCATCAGCTAGGGTAGGGGAACTGGTCACATATAGCCCCCTGGGTCCCCTCCAGTCTGTTTGCTTCCCGGTCACTATTCGTCCTTCTGTACCCGTCTGCTCTGGCGACCACAACAAAGTACCATAGACTGGGTGGCTTAAATAACAGAAAGTTATCACAGTTCTGGAGGCTGGGAGGTCCAGGATCACGGTGTGGCAAGGTAGGTTTCATTCTGTGGCCACTCTCCTTGGCGCGTAAGTGGACACCCTCTCCCTGGGTGCCCACACGGCAGAGACAGAGAGAGAGCAAGCTCTTGGGAGTCTTTTCCTATAAAGGCACTAATCCCATCGTGAGGGCCTCATCATCATGGCCTAATCACCCTTACCCAAAGACCATCACGTCGTGGACGAGGGCTTCAGCATGTGGATTCTGGGGGCAGAAACATTCAGTCCACGGCACTAGCTGAGTGATCTGAATTATCACAGCATCAAAGGCTCATGCACTTGGACGCGGTGGGGAAAACAGCCAGCCTGAGTCAGTGTAAAGTCCAAGTTCTAGAAACTTTAAGGAATGCTGTTTAACATGCAATAACCAGCGTTATGTCCATCAGGAAACACCAGCTGGAGTGAGGCAGGTCGCTGTGTATTCCATGGCCTTGGAGTCACCCTGTCTTATCAAGCAGGTGAGACGTTTTTCATGCATCTCAACTATGTTATCGATCTGTTTAGTCACTGTAGTCGTTCCCGGATACAACCATCACCTACTTCCTAACCATGGACTGAGAATAAGTATATTTCATCACTGTCCTGTATTTCTACCTTCTGAGTGTATTCCCTCTTCTGGGACATTTAACTTGCCCTCATGCTAGAGATTATAAATATCAAATAACAAAATAAGAATGAGATAGTGGATGACAAAACATTCTGTGGTCTCTCCAGTTAGACACATAAGGGCTTCTTGGTAGTTGGTCAGAGTATAATTCAAAATTTGACTTTGGCCTAGAAGCTCTTTTTAGTTTCAGTCTGGTTACTGAGGCTTACGTGCTTTGTGATGCCTTCTCACCGAGTGAGGACTTCCTGTACATTTTTGGAACTTGTCCAAGATGCTGCTTAGCCTTGGATTTCAGTATGCCGTTGATAAAGGCAGCTTCAACAGCTCTTAAGCGTTAGTGCTTAGGCACTAGGTCAGCTGCCGTTCATTGGGCAAATCATACTCTAACTTGGTTGTTTGAGGGCACGTTTCTAGTAGCC
Source organism: Monodon monoceros (assembly GCF_005190385.1). Lineage (NCBI taxonomy): Eukaryota > Metazoa > Chordata > Mammalia > Artiodactyla > Monodontidae > Monodon > Monodon monoceros. Next base: position 873,633 of record NW_021703775.1, read on the forward strand.
CATCATATGTGAATGTAATATGTGCAAAAAGTACCCATCTTCTCTTCTAGGAAACTCCACAGCCTTGTTATTTGGAAAACTTAAGCAGATATGTATGGTTTTTTGTTTTTTCTAATGCGGTACGCGGGCCTCTCACTGCTGTGGCCTCTCCTGTTGCGGAGCACAGGCTCCGGACGCGCAGGCTCAGCGGCCATGGCTCACGGGCCCAGCCGCTTCGCGGCATGTGGGATCCTCCCGGACAGGGGCACGAACCCGTGTCCCCTGCATCGGCAGGCGGACTCTCAACCACTGCGCCACCAGGGAAGCCCGATATGTATGTTTTTGATTGCGTGACAGAAGGAATCATGTTTCTAATGTTGTGACTCTGACAGGACAGGAGAGGGAAGCTATTATCGATTGAAAACTTGCTATCTGCCCATTATTGTGCTGGGCTCCTTCACAAACTACGCTTCCAGTTTTTAGGGACAAGAAAATTGAGGCTTGGAGAAATGATTAAATTACCCCAAATCATAGCACAGGTTAGAGCAGACACAGATTTCAAACCCAGGTGTTTTGAATGCAAAGTGAGAGAGCTTTCCTCTGCACAGTGGTTCTCAACCTGGCTGCATGTTGGAAATACCAGGGTGGGAGGAGCCTCTAGAAAGGTGACCAGCACCAGGCTCCACCCTCAGCAATTTTGATTTATTTGGCTTGGAGTGGGGCCTGGACACTGTCATTTTAACAAAACGCCTCCCATCCAAGTGTTTCTGCTGTGCGTCTGGTGGAGATCCACCGCCCTCTCCCACTGCTACTTCACAACGAATAGTATTATTTAACACCATAAGCGGGTGAAATTTTCAAAAGGAAATGATGTTTAGCAATTTGAAAATGGGCTGGTGGCAAACGATCAGAACGCTTCTGTACTTGTGTCCAGACCACCAGATACATAACTGGAGCCCCAGGTAACCCCAGAACTGACCTGCTGTGTCACAGGTGACAGAGAGCAAAGGTGCAGCCACTCTGGCTTTAAACCTCCGCGGAAGCAGGTCACGTGGAAGACACATGCTCAGAATCTGCATCACGAAGGGGAAATTCTGTGTTTGGTTTCTGGACAAAACTGGAGCATACACATGGATTATAAGACAGGTTCATACAGTTATTCTGAAGGTAAATGAAATAACAGGCATGAGTGGACGTTGTGAACTACAGGACACTCTACAATAATTATTAATTTCATAAATCACAAAATATTAATGAAAGTAAGTTCATTTTTCCACGACATTCACTGATTTGTCTCAATCCTGTTATTAATGTCACCTACAAATTGGCACCTGCCATCTGCCTCTACGAGGATTAAATCATGAGCCCCTGCAGCAGCTGACCTTCAACACCCCCTGCAAGGAGCTCAGGGTGGAGAGCAGGAATGAGGTCCTCTGTGCTCTGGGAAAAACTGGCAGAACAGGTCCTCAGATAGTTAAATATTTTCAGGAGACAATTTTATGAGCCCAATTCTTGTATCTCCTCCTATCTAGAAAAGCACTAAGATCCTTCATAGTGACGTCTGTTCCTTGTGACTAGCAGCAACTTTCAAGAGACAGCAGAATCCCCCCTTCACAAAATCACACATACCCTGACCTTCCCCCTGCCTCTTTGGAGCTGTCTGTCTCTCGGGCTACAGTCCTCATTTTGCCCCAAATAAAACTTAACTCACAGCTCTCATCTTGTGCGTTGTTTTCCAGTCGACATTAACTATTGTTTTTTAGGAAAGGAACGCAGTGCTTGGGGAGCAGCATGTTTGAATCTTGGAGGGGGGAAACGAGGAGGAGGGAGATCGTGGTCCGGGGGAAGCCGGGTCAGTCGGCTTTCGCTGCGTCCTCTGAACCTTCCAGCTCCAACCTAGGAGGAAGACATTGCCAATGAGCGACCTGAAAAATGCGTCGTTTACCATTAACAATTTGTTATATTTCAGACATGAAAGATAATTATTCTAATCAGCTAATGATCAAATCAACTGAGAAATGGAATATTTCCTGCCATATCAGTAAACAAAGGACGTCACAGTCATTGGAGATCGCAGCCACCTCTGATGGTGAGCTGGTGAGCCCTGAGGGAACTCAGGAAGGGAAAGAATACCTGCCACCTAGCAGCCATCACACTGCAGCCACTCCCCAAGGTGAGCCCTGGGGAAACTCAAGATGGGAAAGCCCTGAGGGAACTCAGGATGTGAAAGCACAGGACACGGCCCCAGGTGGCTGAGGTGCACATCAAAGGAATGATTTCAGTGAGCCCAGACTCTTGCATCTTCCCATACATAGAAATGCGCTACATTCCTTAATTTGAGATACCTGGTTTCCTTTAATTAACAATAATCTTTTGATGTTCTGACTACCTGCCCTTTGTTGCAAAACTTCTCTATAACCTGGGCCCCCCCCCCCCTCTTCCTGGGAGCAGTTCTCCAAGGGTTCCTTGAGATGTTGCTTCCCGGGCTTGAAGTCCTAAACATTCCCGCTGAATAAAGCATAACTCTCAACTTTTAGGTTGTGCATTTAATTTTTTAGCCAATACAACTAAGGAACCCAAGTATAACAGATTTTTGAAGCCAAAGAAAAAAGGAAAATATTAAAAGCAAAAATCTGGAAAATGAGGCAAAATTCATGCCAATTTATTTGAATTAGCTAACTTTTTATCTCAGATATGAAGGCGGTAGTCCTAGATTTAAATATCTTTTAAATGAGATATTCAGAAGCAGAAAGAAATCCCATAAACTGGCTGAAGCAGTGAGTGTGATGTATGACATCAAGGCTGAGACAAAGCAAGGTAAGGTCAAAACTGACCTGGAAGAAAGTCATCTGATTAAATGGAGTTGGTGGCACCCATCTACTTCGGCAGTAGGTCAGAACGTTTCCATCTCCCAGTGCTAATTTTTCTCCTGTCACCCCTCTCGTACTGGCATTGTAGTCCCGACAGTAAAGAAATGGCGATAAAACTATGGATTCCAGGCTGAGCATGCTGATTTCATAGTATGTTGAGAAAGGGAGCAGAAGGGAAGATTTATTTTCAAATTAGTTTTATAAAATAACGCAGGTAATCTTAGACGACCCCTAATACCTTTTCCCGCAGGAACATTCTTTGAAATTCCCTGAAATGTAACTCTGTTCGTTGCCTCCTTCAGAGAAGCTGTGCGTATGGTCTTCCCCTCATGCAACAGACTCAAACCCTTTTATCACCACAGGCAAACTCATGGGGAGTTTGCTTCTCAGATGACTGGAATACATTTGAAAAAACAAAACAAAAAAAGCTTCCCGTCCGGGCACTTGCAGGAGATGTTTGCACTTTAGAAAGTTTTACAATCAGAGTACACGCTGTGTGTTTGCTGTGTCAGCTGGTAACCTCCCTGCCACCTGGAGCTCCAGGTGGGGGATGGAGTACAAAGGAAACCAGCTGCGGCGTGAACTCCCAGAGGCAGCCGGCTTTCAGGGAGCTCCAGTCACCATGGCCGAGCTTTGCTGCAGTCCTCATCTTCCCTGATTTAGTTTGAAATGAGCAGAAAGGGGAAAGAAAAGAATCCTCATGAAAGTTTTCCAAAATCTGGGGACTGAGAATTATCCTAGCAAGCGTTATTGGGGGCGAAGGGGTCAGAAATCAAAATGAGGAGCGTGCTTTTGGGTAGCGCAAGCCGCGGTCATCTTTCGCGCAGGTCGCCGCGGGAAACAGGTTGAAAGCTTTGTTCGTGAGCAGGGAAGGGAAACAACTGCAGGGTCGTGGACATCTTTCTAAGTCGTGTTGAGCCAACGAAATTGTTTGAGGGAGAAACAGTGCTCAACTGGAAGCTGGAAGGACCAAATTTCCAAGGCATTGCAGACTAATACTTTTTGTAAAATACAATGAAAAGAACTATTAGAAAAGAACAAACAGAAAGCCATAAAATATAAGCCTACTGATCTCATGCTTGGATGTCAGGGTAGTTCAGATGCTAGAAAGGCTTCCTAATGCCTTCTCTCTGTTTTGTACTTTTCTCACCATGATAACTACAGCGCTTGGCATGGGGGGTGGTCCTTGTTTTGAGGGGCACTGGCTTAGCTTCTCCACAACTTCTTCTCTTCCTTTAGGTCTCAGTTGAGATGTCCCTGCCCCAGAAGCCTTCCTCAGTGTCCCAAGACTGGCCTGGTCCCTCTCCTGTGTGCTTCCCTGGCAGGCTGTGCTTTTCCTAAACCTCCAGGGATTATGTTTTATTTACCTTCCTATTTCCGCGGCTGTTGAAACCTGGTGCACAGCTGATGCTCAGTAAATGTCGTCTGGATGTATTTCTTTCAAGTCAGGAGAGAATTAAGGTGCGCGTTGCTCAGTGCCATTATTACTGAACTTGGCGTCGGATCATTCCTGCCATTAGCTAGATTTATTGCTCTGTTGAGAAGAATGCTTCCTTGGCAAGAAAACAGAATGAATAAACAGCAGTGTATTTAGACTCTGGGCAAGTCATATTCATAGAACTTACTCATCAAGTGGGTTTTATTCCCGAGCTTCAGAAGAAAGATTGAAGGTTTAATCTGTATCCCTTTCTCAGAAGTGGATGTATATATCTTTGGAAGCTTTTCCTATCTTTAAAATGTATTGCGTTAGAAGATTTGTCTTTGACAAATCATGATTCTTTTGACTCACAGAGTTGCTCAGAGTATAAATTGATGTGTGCAGCAGTTTCCCCCAAGGGATAAGGAAATGCCTCATGCCTCACCAAAGGAATAGATAAGATTTTCCCTTCCTTCCTTCTTTCCCTTAAGGATAAAGGGGAAATGTGAAAATATGGTTTCTATTTTATGAATGGAGGTTTTGCACTTCCTTGGGGAGAAGAAAGGCTCCCTCCCACACACACTTAACAGAACAGGTCATTGTTTGGGTAATCAAAGGAAAGAAAACACAGTTCTCTTGAAAGATGATCAAATTGTTTTTCTCCCCTTGGGGGGTGGGTCAGTTATTCCATAGCAATTCTGACCAAATCAACATTAAAGAAGCACCCATGGGCCCCGCCCAGAGCACACTGTCTCTCGGCTCTGCTCTGAGGGTGGAAGTGGCTGTCCTGTCCTCTCCGGGATGTCCTCACCAGGGACATGGACCCTCAACTGGCCCCATGAGCCTCTTGCAAAGCCACAGTCTTCCTTTGTTTGCAGAGGAGGGGACAGCACTGAGGTGTCTTCATGATGCCGAGCATCTGGGGATAAAGCAGGAGTCTCCTGTACCAGTGGGAAATTAGTCCAGTCTAACCACACGGACCTGGTGAGCTGGAGACCTGCGAGTGGAAACCCTGGGGCTGTGGACGACGTGAAGCCGGGCGTCTGCCCCCGAAGTGTGCGCCTTGCACAGCCTGGAGGCCGAACACGCAGCGTCTCCTCCCATATGCGGAGCGATTTCCGAATGCGCAGAGACCGCTGTGCTTGATAGTTTGAGCATTTTAAGAAGAATTCTGGAACACGCCTCAAAAATTTTCACATGAAGGTTTTCTTCTCAATCAACAGATGACGAAAACGCCACTGCTGCGATCACTGTGAGTCTGTGAAAAATGTGGAGATTACGAAGGGCCCCTGAGTGCCTGGGATTGGAAGCTGAGATGTGCACGGCCTGGCTTCTTCTCTGCACCTACACAGGTGCGTGCAGGGCAGGGAGGGAGGGGCAGTCAGGTCACAGCAGGATCCGGGCATCCCTGGGTCTCCCCATCGAGATGCCATCACCACACCTCCCTGATGACCATGCCAGCTGTAACACCTACCATGGAGGAGAGTCCGCATCAGAGAAAAGGAAGGGAGAGCGGCCGAGAGCGGGACGGACCTCTTCCCACCAGTGCTTGGAGTGGCCCCCAGGGAGGAGCTTCAGCCCCCACATCCATCCTGCCGGAATAAAAAGTATAAGGGGTAGAAAGAGAAGAAGAAGAGGCCTCACCACTTACGGTTTCAAGGTTAAGCCCGATTCAAAACTGACCCTCGCAGGCCACGCCCCCTTTTCCTGTGGCTGGATCCTTGCTAAGAGGTCGGGGAGGGGCTCGTGGGGCAGAGGCCTGGCCAGTCTTGTTCAGCTCTCCTATCCCAAGAGCTGAACCCTGATCCTGACATAAGGGCGGCCCAGAGTTAATATTTGTTGCAATTTTGAGTGAATGAATGTCCTCTTTCTCCTGAAGGCTGACAGAGACCTCTGACCACAGATTGATTACTTGAGTTTTGCCTAAATGGCTTTCCTTCACCCTGACTTGACGCCTTCCATTCGCAGCACAAGTAAGGTTACTCATTCATGTTAAACACAAGAAAATTACAGAGCTGCAGGTCAGCATCTCTGGAGAGATTCTAAACAATTCTAAAGATTCTAAACGCGATGGGAGTCTCTCTGCCTGCCCTGTATACATAGCAGATCCGTTGATACGGTTCCCAGGCTGCTAGCAGGCATCAAATCCGATGTCACGCACACACACTTTTCCGTACAAGGGGTGTTTGCACAACAGTACCTGAAGGCAGGAAAAAGCAAATTCACTGTGTGACATGAAAGGTCCACTTCATATTCATCATTGCGTGTGTGTGCGTGCATGTGTGTGTGCGTGTGCATGTGTGTGCGTGTGCGTGCATGCGTGTGTGTGTGCGTGCATGTGTGTGCAGGTCGTCCACCTCACGAAGGTCTTGGTGAACAGAGTCATCTTGGGCCCCAGTCATGGGTACTGTGTTCCTGCCCCATTTACAGGGGTCACTTCCCCTCCTTTCACTTATTTTTCCCTCTTTGCTTCTCATGTTCATGTTCCCTCTTTTCCTTTCATTTTAATTGCTCTTTCTCCTTTTCTCTATTCTGTTTCCCTTTCTTTTTACTTTCAGGTCTGGTCTGGAATTCCCTGTTTGCCCCCCTCTTCTGTAAACCCACACGGAGCTCGGCCATGAGGGGGAGTCTCCACTGTACTTTGGTTTGAGCCTGTTTAAGACACCCACTTCCCGTGAAGGGCCAGGGATGTCCTCCCTGACGTTATGTCGAGGTGGAGCTATTTGTTTTATCATCGGTTCTTCCCACTGGCATTAGAAACTACGCGGGGGCACTTTCTTGAGCTGTGCCTGATACGTGTAGAAACTGAAGAGTATTTGTGGAATAAATGAATAGACACCAAACGTCTGTGTAGGTAGAACAGGGTACGTTTCACAACTTGATGTAAACAGTTGTCTCCACTTGCGCCAACTGAAATGAGGACCCCAGGGGCTTTGCAAAGACGGGCTGAATCTCCTGAAAGCAAAAGCCTTACATTCCTTTCCACTCTACCCCCAGGGACTTGCTGGGATTTCTCCAAATCCACAATGTGTTGTTGTGCCAGGCCCTGACTGTTTATCTCCGTGATGAATACTTAATGCAAATGGCAAGCCATCCCGAGGGCAGCTGGCATCCATACCCACTGAGAAGGCCAGCAGTGGAGTGTGAAACACTGACGTCAGAGGACATTAACGCAAATGAGAGCAAACACTGTTCATCAAGGTCTGATGTGTGTCTCCAGGTGGGCCGACCACTGTGCCACCTGTTTACAGACACATGCTGCTAGCCAGCCGGTAAAAGCCTGTGAGATCTGTGTTTCTGCATTAGATTAGTCTCAATTAGTAAAGCTAATGTGTGCAGGAATATTGAACATTTTATTTTAATGGAAAGCGTCCTGCTGGGTGAGAAGTATGGTTTCTATCTGGAGCCCCTTTTTTTAGCACAAGCTGTTGGTTCCCTGTCTTGAAACGTTAATCACAGGTTTATTGCAATCAAAACACTGATGTCTACTTTTTTTTTTTTTGCATTTCTTACAAATCGTTAAAAACCTTGATATTCATTTCCTCAGTGATGAAGCTCCATCAGGAAGGTAATGACCTAATTTGTGAGTTTGAATTTTATCTTGTCTTCTGTTGAAGCAACAGAAGGGAAGTTGCTTCCTCATGAATGTTTTCTATGGTGTGAATAGTTTCCATACAAATAAAACAGGAAATACAACCAGGCAGCAGCGGTGATGGCCTCATACTCCCTGCTCTCTCATTCCTGTACAGTTGGCTCTGTTTTATTATTGTGCCTGCGGCCTGGTTTCCGGGGGGAGGCCCTGTGTAATGGAATGCTGGTCGAATTCCAGCTCTCCGTGATTTAGCGGGCAGCTTTGTTCTCGAGAGGACTAGACACAGGTAATGAGAAACTACATTTTATTTACCGGCTGATGTTTCTGTGTTGATTTTTACGGGGGTTTAGGTTTTCAGCCATCACTAAACTTCACAGAACTAGCGACTCATAACTTCACATCTTCCCAAGGGTCATCACAGTGAGAGGCTGATAGGCGGGATGTGACAGGTAGAAATACACGTCAAGTATATGGCCATCAAAAGAGAATATCTCAGTATTCAAGTTCAAGATAAAATTAAATTTAAAAAATCAAGATAAAATCAAATGTCATAAATCAAAGATAACCTTTTATTCTCATCCATCATATTATGAAAATAATAATGATTCCTGGTTGTGTTTATCAAAAAAAGATGTAAAAAGTGAAAAAAAGTAGTCTGATGCTGGAGCTCAGGAGGGCGTGCAAGAGAAAAGCGATGCGGTGAGCCCCTGGGCTCAGGGTTCCTGGACGTATTAGACCCCAATCCACTGCTCTTTGTCGATGGACTCACATTTCAGTTGTGGATTTGACTCCCTGACCTGTAAGCATCTCTATTCTTTGACATACTACAGGGGACGCAGTGGGCAGCAAAGGACATGTGACAGTGGGTCTCAACTGTGGTTCTCTGGTTCTTACCAAGGTCCCCAGACTCATATGTTGAGACTATAATGGCCAGTGTGGTGGTGCTGGGAGATGTGGCCTTCGAGAGGTGAGTAGGTCACGAGGGAGGAGCTCTCCTGATGGGATCAGCGCCCTTGCAAGGAGGAGAGAGCTGGTTTTCTGCCTCTCTGGTCTCTGCCATGCGAGGACACAGAGAGAAGCGGGCAGTGTGCAAGCCGGGGAGAGAGCCCTCCTCTGAAGCCCAGTCCACTAGCACCTGGGTCTTGAACTTCCAGCCTCCTGATCTGTCCTACAGCATTTGTTATGGCAGCCCTAGCTGACTATGGGGTCCCACATCCCAGAAGCACCTGGCCTGGTAGAATCTTGCGTGGCCCACAGCGGGTTCAGTTATGGGAGAGTTGGGGGTGAGTTTGCACACTTACCCGTGTGGTAAATGCTCTGTACGAGTGGAAAACACACGGTGTTATCCACCATGGACCCAGAGGTGGGAATGGCCCCTCTCACTGTCCTAGCTGTTAGCCCACTGGAAGAATGTTCGATTCCTTCCCACACCTTGGACGTGTGTGTGTGTGTAGGATCTGACCCCTAGGGAGGAACTCGTCCACCCAGGAATATGACCGTCCTTTCCTTGAGCTGGAAGCTGAGACCATCTCCTGGCCGTTTCGGCTTCTTCGGCTATTGAACCAACAGAGAGAGAAGAGGGTGTGGCTGTGATGACTGTGGGGTCGATCTCAGTTACTGAAGGAAAGTTACGTTTCTGTTATACAGTTTACACGAGGAGGACCATGCCTGGGTCAGCGCTTTACTGGGGAGTCTCTTATTACTGCCTCGTCGAAAAGTGCTGGTCTGTGAAAACCTGCGGCCTACCCAAAAATCAGACCTGCAAGGATTCAAATACCAAAAGAATAAAGGTTTGATGCATCCTGCTGGGCAAACAGTCCCACACAGCTACAGTGCAGGAAAAGACAGAGAGCAAAGATTGGGTGTGAGAATATGGAGCTCTACACCAACTTACGCTTCATGAACAGCTATAGAATTGGGGCTCCCAGAGCTTTGCTTCCTGTTAATTAACTTTATTCCCCCCCTCTGTCCCCCTGCTACTAGTAGTGACTTTTAGATTTCAAATGTAAGTATGACAGAATCAACATTACCTCGAGAAACCCCTGTCAGCGTTGCTAACTACCCCAGGGACTTTGCTGTACCTCAGGGTTTCCCTGCACCCTACCCACAACCTTTAAATATTCGCTTACCTATGCTCTCCTAAAATTACCCAGTTTGAGTGTGTTGCATCTTTCCTGCTTGGATTTTAATTAATATACCCTTTAAATAAATAATTCAAGATTCTTTAAAAATTTTTTTCTGATGCATGTTTCATCACAATTATATTCAGTACTTATGTAATGCTTTTTTACGACACAAAATATTTTATGCACATTACCTCATGTGTAACACTCACACCAACATTTTGAGAAAGGTATTAATGTTACTGCTTCTTAGATTTAAAAAATGAGGGTAGAACTATCAAAATATTCACACTCGCAGGCTTGAAGAAGCAGAGGTGGGGTTGAATACTTTTCCTCCGGATCCTTTCCATTATGCAATTACTGTTTCACGGACGACAGTGCAAATGCTTTTTAAAAACTTATGTACAGGAAACTTTACTTCCTCTTGGTGTACAGTTACATGAGTTTTAATACATGCATAGAACCATGTGACTTGCACCGCAATAAGAATAAGAAAATTTCCATCATTTCCCCAAATTCTCTTATATTTCTTCATTGTCAATCTGTCCACCATTGTTCATTTCTTAAAAAAATTATCTTTCTCCATGAAATTGCCTTTTCAAGTTTGTCAGAAAACAATTGATCATCTTACCACGAATCTATCTTTGGACTCTATTCTGTGTCGATGTTTTTGTTAATACCACACTCTGGTACTAGAATGGGAGAGGGGTGGGGGGAGCGGGAGGGTTGTGAGGGAATTGGGCGGGGCGTGTGACAGAAGCAGGAGGTGTGGACCTCAGAGGCCTGCCTGGAAGAGGGAGCCTGCGCAAAGCACGTGAGCCAGGTGGGAGTGCGGGAGCACAGGGGTGGAAGAAGCTGGGAGAGAGCGCAACTGAATGCGAGCGAGCGAGCTAGTGAATACAGAGCCCCAGCTGCCTGCTTGGGGGACGTTTCCAGTCCAGGCGCATCCCACTCCCCGATGTGGCTCCACCCGTATCACGTGTTGATTGCTGGTGGTGTAAGTCCTCCAACTTTATTCTTCTTTGAAAAGGTTGTTTTGGCTGTTCCATTATTTCCTTTTCTTTTCCATATCAGTTTAGAGTCAGCTTATGTGTATTTAAAAAGGCGCTGCTTGGATTCTGATTGCATCTGAGCTAACCTATGTATAACTTTGGGGAGAATCGATATATCATCTCTATTATCATAATTTTTCTAACCCATGAACACACCATATCTCCCCAATTATTTAGGTCTTCTTTGATTTCTGTTATCAGTATTGCATAGATTTTAGCATGTAAATCTTGTACATATATTGTTTTATTTATTCCTAAGTATTTCCTTTTGGCGTTATTGTAAATGGTACTGTTTTACTAATTTTAGTTTACTGTTGCTCAATTTATAATTGTTCAAGTGTATAGAAATATGGTTAAGTATTGTATGTTGGCCTTTTTTTTTTTTTTTTTGGTATGTTGGCTTTGTATCCTGCAGCCATGCTAAATTCATTTATTCTTGGAGATTTTTGTAGATTCCTTGAGAATTTCTACATAAACAGTTATGTTTCTGTGAATATGAACAGTTGTATTTCTTTTTTTTCATTCTGTATATGTCCTTTCTTCTTTTCTTTCCCCTTCCTTCCTTCCTTCCTTCCTTCCTTCCTTTCTTTCTTTTTCTTTCTTTCTTTCTTTCCTCTCTCTTTCTTTTTTCTCTCTCCCTCCCACCCTCCCTCCCTCCCTTCCTTCCTTCCTTCCTTCACCAGAAATAACTATGTTGAATAGAAGTGACAAAAGTGCACAGTCTTGCCTCTTTCCTGAACTTAGGGGAAAAGCATTAAGTATGTTTTAAGCTGTAGGATTTTTGTAGATTTTCTTTATCAGATTAAAGCAGTTTCCTTCTATTCCTGATCTGCTGGGGAATTTTTATTGTGAAAGAATATTTAATTTTCTCAAAAATTTTTTCTGCATCTATTGAGATGATCATATGCTTTTTCTTTTCAGTCTGTTAATGTGGCAGGTAACATAGATTTATTTTCTTAGTGAATTGACCCTTTTAACATTATGGAGTGTCTCTTGTTTTCCCTAGCACTCTTCCTAGCTCTGAAGTCTATGTTTTTTCACTTTAATATTGCTATTCTAGTTTTTTTTAAATTAGTATTTTCATTGCATTTTTTTGTTTGTTTTTCTTTTATTTCAACATATCTATATCAATGACATTCCAAGTGGATTTCTGATAGTGTTTCTGGCATATGGTTGCATGTTTCCTTGGTTTTTTAAATTCAGTATGATTGATATTTTTAGAACATTTACACTTAATGTAATTATGAGCATGGTTGGATATAGTTCTACAATTTCATTATTTATCTTGTTTGATCCCTTTGTTTTTCTTCTATCTTCTTTGTCATGGTATCTTTTCTATTCTTTGAATATTACTTAGTATTCCATTTGAATTTATCTATTGGCCATTTGTATCTTTTTGAACAGTATGTTTAGTGGTTGAGCGAGGGATTACAATATGCAAGTTAACTTTTTTTTTTTTTTTTTTTGCGGTACGCGGGCCTCTCACTGCTGTGGCCTCTCCCGTTGCGGAGCACAGGCTCCAGACGCGCAGGCTCAGCGGCCATGGCTCACGGGCCCAGCCGCTCCGCGGCATGTGGGATCTTCCCAGACCAGGGCACAAACCCATGTCCCCTGCATCGGCAGGCGGACTCTCAACCACTGCGCCACCAGGGAAGCCCGCAACTTAACTTTTAACAGTCTACTTAGAACTACTATTTACTGCTGCAAGTGCAAAGCAGAAAACTTGTACCCATATACGTCCATTCCTCCTCCCTTATAATTTACACATTTATTGTATCCACACACATCGAAAATTCTACCGGACAGTTGTATAACTTCTGCTTTCAACTGACATACATATTTTACAGAACTTAGGTGAAAAATCATCTCCTTTTGTTATATTTACCCAGATATATGCCATTTCTTTTGCTCTTCCTTTGTTCCTAAAGTATTAGATTCCTCTGATATCATTTCCATTTTGCCTAAAGAGCTTCTTTTACCATTAGTTTCGGTGCATGGGACTGACAACGGTTCCTTTTAGTTTTACTTCATTGAGGATACCTTTACTTCGCATACATTCATGATGAGTATTTTCATAGAGTTCTGGGTTGACATTTGTGTTTGTCCTAGTCTGTTGATAGGGATGCTATTGGCTAGCAATGCCTGGTGTACTCACCAGGGCAGTCACTCTCCAAGCGAGCCTCTACAGGCATTTTCCCCATCAGGGCCAATTTTGTGCCTGGACCAGCCCTTGGTGTTCTTATTATGAAGGCACAACACAGTTCAGCAAAAATCATTAGGGAACGTTGAGGATTAAATGGTATTACTCACAGGTCCTGAAGGGTACTTATTCTCAAGACTTGGAGCTTTTGGACAGTTTGCTCTGACGAGTGAGTGACATAATCAGATCCGAATTTCTGAACGCTGTCTCTGCTAAGAGCCCAGGGTATAGATCTGAGAAAGTTGAGGCTGGAGAGAATGTCCCAGGTGCATGGATGTGAAGTGGAAGTAAGTCAGTGGCGGGGATGGAGAAGCAGGGACAGGGGAGGAACCCAGGGCAGAAAGACCGAAGGGGCTTGGTGACTGCACGGTGAGTGGTGACCCAAGGCTCTGACTGGGGGCTTGGGTGGGTGTGGCTGCCATACATTAGGATAGACTATCCCGGGAGAAGTAACTCCACGAGCTCTGCTTTGAACAGGAAGTATCTGAGATGTCTGTGGAAGTTTTCAGTAGGAATAGAACTGAGAAATCTGGATTAAAAATCAGGATTTGAGGAATATTGTGGTGTAGGTGGTTGTTAAAACCAAAAAGGTGGATGCAGTGACCTAGTGAGGATATTTACAAGGAAAAAGGGCAAAGGCAGAATCCGGTATTTAAGAAGCTCTGGGCGGGGAAGGGGCTTTCACAGCACGGGGCGTAGGATGGACACAAAACTAGCAAGAGAGCCAGGAAATGGTGCGGTCAGGGGGCGCGAAGGGGGAGGGGCTGCGGGAACTGGGGCGGGCGCGGGTGGGCGGCAAAATGCAGCCCCTGAGGAGGCGAAGTCCCCAGGAAGGCAAAGCCTGAATTTCAGTATGATCAGATTTGGCTGAAAGGAGGCTGCTGGTGACCCCAGCGAGAGGCGTTCGCATGGCGCGTTGGGGCAAAAATGAGATTCTGACCGATCCAGGGCAGAGAGTTAGAGAAACAGAGCCAGGGCTGTGCGAGCCTTTGGGGCTTCAGAGCGCAGGCGGAGGCGAGGAGAGAGCTGGACTCCCCTCGCCCTGACCCCCAGCTGAGCAGGTACTCAGCGACCTCGCCCCTCCCTCCGTCCCCGTCCACCCTGTGGGGCAGCATCACGTTGCTCTTTCTGAACCATCGTTCTTAGGTTTGGCGGTGCGGTCCTGGGGCTTTTCTTTAACCTCTCTGGCCCTCAGATTCTCATCTCTAACAGCGACGTCGGGAGTATTTAATAAGTTAAAGATGTGTGGAGGGTGTAGCCCCGAATCTGGCTTGGAGTGATGGCTTAATAAATCGTAGTTATGTTTTTAATTGGTGTTTTTGTTATTTTTTACAAGGAATAAATACTAGCTACTATTGGCTATTGTGGTCAGTGGATTATTATCTTGCTGCATGAAGTAAAACCCTAAACCTCCGAGCTTGCCAGTGGAAAGAGACTCCCTGGAGGAAGGGGCAGTTAAGTGAAGCCCACTTTTCTTGTCCCCTGAGCTCACCGCCAGCACCACTTGGCCCCCGGCAGGAGCAGATTGAGGGATATCGCTTGTACCTTTAACACTTGCGCCAGGAGTGGATTCAGAAGTTCCTGATCCCTTTAGCAGAGACAGTATAACCTATGAAAACCTTTTCACCAGAGGAGTAACAGAGGGGAAATTATGAGAATTCCCCCTTACGGGAAATTCTCCTTCCCCTAGGACTTCATGCTTCCTCAGCCAGGATCCTTCTATCAGTTTCTAGGCATCTTAAAGTCCTTTTATTTTCCATCGTAATCCACTGAAACCTTTGCACCTTCCGAAAATGCTTCCTCTGTTTAACTTTCGGTCCCTGGTTCTCCTTTAAGACTTTCTTTTTGGTTTTCTAGATTGGAACTTCGTTATGAACCCGCAGAGCTCGGCTTCTTTGAAAATCTTGTTCTCCCTCTTCCAGACTTTTTCTTTGAAGCCAGAACCTTCCCCTCATCATCCCTCTTCTTGTTGGATAATCAATAACGGACAGGACTTTCTGCAGCTCCCTCACTCCCTGAGGACTTAGCCCAGGGACTCCCAGCCTTCCTCTGATGCTCTGCCTCAGGCCTCCCGCTTCCAGAGCCACGTTGCGCATGTTTAACAGCGCAGAACTTTGGCACGACTTTTTAGCCTTGGCATTTACATTGAAACAGTGCGCAGCCCAGTTGTTTTTTCAAACGCCAGCCTTTCCTGCCATCTGTCTGGGAACCATTCTTCTACTTGGAGACTGCAGACACTGTGCAAACTTAAATGAACTAAAATCACATCTCCAAAATGAACTTCCGTCTTATATCTGGAGATGTACATAATCTTTTCTCATAAGCAAAATAGGCTTATTTTTACAGGTAGCTCCCAGAGAAACCCATCCCTACAGCCTGATGCTAACACTTAGGTGTCATAGTATCGCTTCCTGTTTTTTATACTAGTTTCATAATCTGTAGAGTAGAAAATGAAAACAACAACAGCAACTCAACCAAATCCTGTCCTCTCAGTCTGCCTATTACATTTGGGATCAGCAGGTATCAAAGATAATTAATATAGGCTGAAAGGTGATCGTCTGCACCTGCAAATTTTGAAAGTGACTTGAAGCCGTTTGCACAGCATAGGTATTCATGCTCACCGAAAGCTTTCCTCTGGAGACTGTGTGTCTGTAGACTGTCTTTAAAAAACACACCCTGCAGAAGAAACCCCCTTTTGAAGAGAGTCCTTTTTTTGCTGCTCTGGAAGAGCAGAGTTCAAAATGTATCCCAGTGAAGCAGGGGGCTCCTTCCCCGAGCAGCTTGGCTTCTCTGCTCTGGGCTCCCTGGAGCTAAGATGCTGCTCTGGGCTAATGCAGCCCTAGCTTCTCTCCGTCCTGCTCCACTGCCCTCCTGTGGGCAGTGCTCACCCAGGGGTTTTGGCCTCCATCCTGGGAAGTCACAGAGGAGGACAGATAAGTCCATGTGACGGCGCTGCCATTTAAGTGTCTGTCCCCAGGCAGGTGATGAACTTATTAAGGGTTGGCTCTTTCAAAGGCCCCCCAGGGACAGCTTTCTGTCTCTCTGGCTTCTGTGCTCAGAATGTAACAGTCAAGCAGCCCCTGATCAGCCAAGCTTCTGGTTGTGCTCAGTGTGTCCTCTGTTTCTGCCTACACAGCAGGTCTGCTGGGTGAAGTCTTAGGGACGGAGGCGGCTGCTCCGACATCTATTCAGGCAGGTCCTTCTTCCTGGGACTGGCTGACGTCAGGGTGAGCAGAAGAAAAGCAAATTCAAGAGACTGTAAAGCAATGCAGTTCGGTGAAATGCTTAGAAGTAGAGACATTAACCTTACCAACTCGAGTTAGAGTTTGGGGCTCTTTGGGGATTTTTGGTTAATATCCCGTCTCCTCCAGTGTCACTGCTTAGCGCTGTGGTAGATTTCTAGCAGTCACAGTGGGTATATTGTTGTGAGAACCTCACGAAGCCATAAGCATATGAGTTTCCGCAGAAATATTGCTTCACATTTTTTGAAATGAGTCAAGTGTCAAAAAATACATCCAGGGCTTCCCTGGTGGCGCAGTGGTTGAGAGTCCGCCTGCCGATGCAGGCCCCGGTCCGGGAGAATCCCACGTGCCGCGGAGTGGCTGGGCCCGTGAGCCATGGCCACTGAGCCTGCGCGTCCGGAGGCTGTGCTCCGCAACGGGAGAGGCCACGGCAGTGAGAGGCCCGCGTATCACACACACAAAAAAATACATCTAGTATCATCATAACGGCACAACTGGCCACAGAAGCAGCTAAATCCCGAATATTCTCTCCTTTTAGATTAATGTTTCAGTTTCTCAGTAAATTACCCTGTGGAAGGAAACATATTGTTGCCGTCCACGTTTTCGTTCACTGTCAAAAAGATGATAGTCTAAGACTTACAAATAACTATAGGTTTTATCTTGATAGCTTTATCCTTATAGCTTTATCTTTTTGCATTACTTAGAAAATACAACAGGTTAATTGTACATATTGAAGTATTCATATATTTATAGTTATATATTTCTGTGGTTTCTAGATGAGATTACAGTAGTAAAGGCTTTTGTGTATGATTCTTATAGCAAATTACATTTAACAAAAGAGTGGCGTTTTAATATAGTAGAAAATTGATAGAGGACTAAAAATTAAGACTAGTCACAACCAAAGTGGCTGACGGAATTAAAAAGAAACTTGCAACTTCTATTTGTCAAATGGTAATTGACCATGTAATCTTTTTTTTCTCATGATAATTATTTTAGTTTTTGCTTTTATTTATTTTTGAATTGAAATATGGTTGATTTACAATGTTGTGTTAGTTTCAGGTATATAACAAAGTGATTCAGTTATATATCTTTACCTATATCTATATCTAATTTTTCAGGTCATTTTCCATTATAGGTTATTACAAGGTATTGAATATAGTTCCCTGTGCTAGACATTGGGTCCTTGTTATTTATCTATTTTCTATTTAGTAGTGTGTATCTGCTAATCCTAAAATCCTAACTACACTTCCCTGCCTTTTTCCTTTGGTAACCCTAAGTTTGTTTTCTGTGAGTCTCTTTCTGTTTTGTAGATAAGTTCATTTGTCCCTTTTTTTTAGATCCACATATAAGTGATATCATGTGATATTTGTCTTTCTCTGTCTGACTTAATTCACTAAGTATAACAATCTCTAGGTCCATCCATGTTGCTGCAAATGGCGTTATTTCATTCTTTTTATGGCTGAGTAATATTCCATTGTATAATGTACCACCTCTTCTTCATCCTTTCATCTGTTGATGGACATTTAGGTTGCTTCCATGTCTTGACTATTGTAAATAGTGCTGCTATGAACGTTGGGGTGCATGTATCTTTTCTAATTAGGGTTTTGTTTTCAATTCTAAACTGTGGGAAAGGAAGCTTAACTTTGCAGTTTGTTACAGAGATCAAGTTTAAGGGAAATGCAGATTTTGCCCAACAAGATGAATTTTTGTTGAACAGTAGGGAATTTCTAATGTTTGAGTAGGCAGACTCGGGAGTTGGTGAGGATCCTTCACTGGTATCTTTCAATGCACTCTGAAGGACCACTTGGAAGGAGGGGGTAGGCAAGCATTACTGAGGGGTCCAGACGTTTTACGTGAGTCCTTCAGGATTCCAGTGGATCTCTTTTCCTGGGGGAAACTTGGAAGAGGAAAGCAGATGGTACCAACTACAGCGCCACCACCGCATGTGGTTTCAGGGTCACAGCTAATGCTCATCGTTCCCCTTCTTTGCCAGCCATTCTAAGTTCCCTTCACCCAAATCAAGATACACAACAGATCCATCACCACAAGGTACTCTTCCATTTCCATAATCCTTCAGTTCACAGAAAACACTGAATTTGAGATATTGGAAAGCAAATAATTTGAGTAGTTCTAGGATGAGTTATGAAGTACGTCTGGACCGACGTGGAGGGGAGTTGTAGACTCATGTAGTTGTTAAATTCCATGCCAGAGAGATGCCCTAAATAAAGAAAGTGACTTGGGGCCAAGACAGGTCAATTAGCTCATTGAAGATCAAACAGGAGCAAAACCAGGAGTGAAGGGCTGCGTCTCCTAACTCCTTGGTTCAGGAGGTGGTAAAGGCTAGAAGGTACAAGCCCTAATTCGTTTTCAACGAATGTTGAAAACTTGCTTTTACTTCAGACATCATTGTTTAAAAGTCTCTAATTTTTTTCGTAAATTAGGAGATAGAGTAAACTAAAGTGAATTTTAAAGTTTTTTTTAGCCATCTTTCTAAATAACTGTGATCTCAGAATTGTTTTGTAGATACTAGGTGTAAAAAGAATAGAAGACTGAATCAAATGTGCGTGAAGCAGGCGCACACATAGATGTTTTTATTTTATACTATGTTTTAAAATCTCTAGTTCTTTCTGAAAAATGAAATGTGGGAAATACTTACCAAACGTAGCATCATTTAATAGAAATTTTACTCTAAAAAGTAAAGTATATGAAAACAAAGTTGTTGTAAAATGAAAGCCTATGTAGGTCAGATTTTTTCCGAAGGCTAAATTTCAACTTACTGTTGGTTAGCGGAAAATAGAGGCTGCAGCGTCCATTGTATCTCTTCAAGCTCCGAGAACACAAACAAAGGTGGTGGGACTGTGACTGCCTTGCATGGATTCAACCCAGATTGTTCCCTGCACTTAAGTCATAGCTTATATTTTATGCCCTTGGCCATCTAGGCCTGGGACATTTTAACCTATATAGAGTATATGGTTTGCAATACTTTCTTGACCTTGATGTCTTTAAATTTCATGTGAATTTTTAGTGGTTTCCATCGGCACTCTTTCCCACTCACACCCAGGCATATACATTTATGGACTTCGAAGTTCAGCTTTGGGTGGTATTTGAAGAACAAAATTTGCTTTTTCAATCTATAATTTTTGTTACCTTGTAAAGCGTTGTTTGAATCATGATGCTTTTGAATGGAATGATCAGAAAGAGAGAGAGCAACTAAATTAAAGAATCTTAAAATGACTTTTCCAAACCTGCACACCTCCCGTAGACGTTCTACTCCTTATTCTCGGTACAAAGTACTCTTGGGAGGTGGTATTGCCTGAAAGTCCCAGTATGAACAGAGGTCAGCTTTCCATAGACTTCGCCACTCCTAGTTCAGCCATATTCATACGTGACCACAATTTGGTGCATTCAGAGCAGTGCTAAAATTCTGTTAAATTAGGCCCTTGAAAAGCCCAGTCGAGCAAATATGATCTCTAGCTCAATATACTTTAAAACATGACTCTCCTTTCTTCATCCCTAACTTAGAATCCATGCTTAAAACTAGTTGAATATGACAAGATTCAAAGTCAGAATGGTTTCCCAAGTAGCTAGATATGCTTTGTCACAATTTTCTCAGTTGGAGAGCTCTGTTTATAGTTCTATATCTTTGCATTTTTAAGGTGTGTTCCACCATGTAGTCTCTTACGTATCCTGTAATTTCAGCCTAATGACAGGTAACTGTGAACCTCATTTGGGAAACTGAGGCCCCAGAGCTTCAGAGACTCGGCCTGATCGCACAGCTGTTGAGACCCTCAGTCTAAGGCAGAGCTGCTATCAAAGCCATGTGTGTCCTACTCTGTGGTCTCCCTCCTGTCTGCCGACCCCAAGTCATGCTGTGGTCCCTACCCGGCTTTCCAAATTAGGATGTCATCAAAATTTAGAGATTTAAGAGACCTTAAAGATGATCTGAATCAGAAGCCTTAAAAGGGCAAAACAGAGCCCGAGAGATTTCAGTAATTCTCCCAGCTACATCCATTTCAGGCCAGAAGCCAGGAGTTTGATTCCTGTGCTGTGGCTCACTTCAGCTGCATTCACGGCACCATTAGGGGGTATTTCCAATTACTCCTTTCATTAAAACCCACTACTCTATCATTAGGCCTTTAGTCCTAACTAGTTTGTAACTACTTCTAGATCAAAAATTACTAAACCAACAGAGTATTTTGGCTTCAAAATACATAATGCAGTACTTCTTTTAAATAGGCAACCATAGTTTTCCAACTAAAAATCAACGTAAAATTTCCATACACTCTTTGACTTTAGGGAATATGAGTAACGTGAGATGACTGTTTTCACTATTTTGGAGTTTTTCTTTAGGTGATTGTATTAAAAAGGTAGAAATAATCATTTTTCATCGCCCTGTAGCTGCCTGGATTTCTCTCACAATATCTGTCTTAGGAGAATGCTGATGGTCAGATTAAACTCTCTTAATACAATGGCCAAAATGAAGACGGCAGATACAGCCTCCAGTATCATATTCTAAATTCTCTTTTCTAGCTCTTAATAATTTCCCCTAGAGTATAGATTTGTAATAAAGCAAATATACATGCTCTCCAGAAATGTGTCCATACGGCAGACCAAACTGATGTTATCTCAGTTGGTTAACAGTTTCCCACCAAAACTATTTTTCTTTTCTTCATTCGTTCTTTCGGTGACTCGAGGCCCCTACTCCCTGTATATACATCTGTAGGCACAAATGCTTATGACTAAGGTGTAAGGGGCAAAGGTTCTTCTGAGAGTTTATATAATTATACTTTTGTAGACTCCTGAGGGAGTTAGATAAGAGATATGAAGTATATACTTGGAGCACAAAAAGAACCAGTTCATCCATCGCCTGACGATTGGCTGCATATCCTAAATCAACAATTATCAGTTACTATGGTTTTTAAAAGGCAGATCTTCTTGATATTAACGATATAGGTATAATGTCTGTTGATTTCTTTGATTTAAAGAGAGACCTAGGTACAGTGATAGAACTTCTTTTCCAAGCAAAATAATTCACATTTTTTGGAGCTATGATATCATATATTGCCCCAAGATTTACGGGAGGTGCAGCATTTCCATTTAGCATTTTCGTATGTTCCGGTAATGAGATGGTTTACTTCAGTTCCGGTGCATTACTGTCTTGCAGCACCATTTATATTCCTTATAAGAGAGGGCCCCAAAAAGCCAAGCCTAGACAATAATATCCTGAATTGCACCAGCACAATTTAATACAGTACCGTTACGTTTAAAACATTTACACAGACAGTTGCAAATCTACTTATTTTAAGCACAATTTATATAATACTTTGACAGACAAAAATATATGTTTAGAACTATTATATGTATCTGTCCAGTAGCAAACTTACAATAAATTATACATTATACCAGCGTAAACTTTCTTAAAGACTAAAAAGAAAAAGCCGCATTTATGTTTAAAATACAGGTGCTACTTCATTATCTCCAAATAAAACAAGCTAACAGCCATTACATTAGATTCACTTATTTCAAGCTTACAGTCATTTGATAGTCACATCAAATTCACTACTTATAAGAGTAGCAGTGAAGTTGGATGTTAACATGGAGTGTTTGAAAGTTTGTTCCTAACACTTAAGTCCGGCTACAAGCTGGATATTTTGAAAAGCATGTGTGAAAAGAAACACTAAAATGACACAAGAAACATGTCACACTTATTGTAAAAGTATGAAAATAAAATATGTGTTTTAGGGGCTTCCCTGGTGGCGCAGTGGTTGAGAGTCCGCCTGCCAATGCGGGGGACACGGGTTCGTGCCCCGGTCCGGGAAGATCCCACATGCCGCGGAGCGGCTGGGCCCGTGAGCCATGGCCGCTGAGCCTGCGCGTCCGGAGCCTGTGCTCCGCAACGGGAGAGGCCACGGCCCACGTACCGAAAACAAACAAACAAACAAACAAAATGTGTTTTCTTCTAACGCTTTATCCACAGGTATTGCCTCCAAAGGTTAATACACCCAGTGTCTGAGATGTTGCTGTTTTATTTTCATTGAGAACGGGTTTTTGAAAATCAGGCCCACTGAGGAAAGACAAAAGACTACAAAGCCGTGCGCATTACCCGTGATGCCGAGACGGAGCAAATGGTGAGCGTAAAGCGTTGTCTACCACGTTTCACAGTTTTGTTCCTTCCTTAGAAACTGGGGGGGTTTGTGTGTAAATGATCCTAAATAAAGACCCTACAACTGTTGTTTCATTCCTTTTGATCTTCAACTTTTTTTTTGTCCTTTTAAAAGAATCATCTTGCTAATATTTAGCCATTTACTGGTGTATTTTACCCTAACCTAGTTTATTTTTTGTATATCTAGTTTGAGAGTAGGAAAGAAAGAGTAAGTTAAATAAACACAGAACATTACTTATTAGCTTAAATTATTTAAGTTTTCTAGTTTTTAATATCTTGCGCAAGGTAAATGCTTTTCCCCCTTTATCTTTCTACTATTACAAAATGAATGGAATGGAAGAAATTTTCACTATTAGTATTAATTCTTTTTCACTGGATTTAAATATGGTCATTTGGACAACTGTTGCCCAACAAAATTGTAAAATATAATATCGGTAGAGACCATACTTCCTGTTTCACTCTACTATAACATGGGTGATGTGTTTCTATGGAAGCATGTGCCTAAAGGGGTTGAAACAAAAATTTATGATGGAGTGGGTGAAAATAATTATTCAGGTAGAGTGCTGGAAAGAGGCACATATGAAGTATCACACTTGCCAGGAGCTGCAGTCCCCATCAATTAACTACCTTCACCTGTCAAAAATTTCCACCTTTGTAGTTTTTAAAAAATGTGTTTCCTGCCCCTGTTTCTTCTCTCAACCCATGTCCGAGAAACTTGGGACTCCCACACTTACTGGTTCCAAAATTGTGCTCCTGTCCAAGCACTCCATTCTGAGCAAAGAGATGGGTACAAAAAAATTCCCTTTTCATTTAGGTTACAGACAATGTTTTATAAAGATTCTGAATGCAATGTCACATTTACCATCAAGCTTGGATAAAGCATTAAAAATATGGGAATGACAACATATAAAATTATTTAATTTCACATTTTAAAAATTACCCTGTAAATTTAATTCATGTTTAATAACAAAGGAGAGTATTATTTGATGCTTTTGGACAATTGCAATAAAAAAAGGAATTCTAGCAAACAGTTGCAATAAAAGTTTTGGACAATTGCAATAAAAAAAGGAATTCTAGCAAACATGACTTTTATACTTAATGTCGAACACTGAATTTTCACTTTGTCTGTGAATCACAGAAAAAGAAATATTTTTTGGAAAAAGTGCTTTAGTTTGAATAATTCAGGCTGCCTTTCTTTAACTGGATCAAATGCTTAGATAATTTTTCCGCTGATCAGCTCACTCTGCTCTTGTAGATGCAGCTCCAGTTATTTCTATAATGTGACTGATGGGAAATCATTTAAAATTCGAAAATGGATACAAACCATTACATATAAATATACACATATTTTTTTAACTCCAGAAAAGGAGTAAAATAATATTTAATGACCAACCTCATGAAAGTTATGTAGACACCAAATGTTAAAATTAAGTCCTTCTTCCCTTTAGGACTTAATTTTACTTTCTCCTTTCTTCCGCATTTTAAAATTCACGATACACGATTTGTAGTGGTGATCTGTCCAGTACCTAAGACTGGTTTTTGCAAAAAAGAGCCACAGAGTAGCTCTCTTGACACTAAATCGTCCTCATTAACTAACATTCAAAATCGAGTGGTTTCGTTTTTCTAATCTTACTACTATCAGGAGGTGTGGTTTGCCTCTCACTAAGCAATTTAAGGTGTGTAGCTATCTCACCTTACAAAGGGCTCAATTTCACTTCCAATACTAATACATAGCAAGTCAACAGATTACTTCTTTTCTCATGAAGCAAAATTTTCTAAACTTCAGATGAAGGTAAAAGTTCACTGTTGTTCCTGTCACTTTCTACTTAGTGGCCTTCTTGATTTATTGCTGTAAGGTTGCCTAATAATCACGCCTTTCTCTCTGTAGGTACTTTCCCCAATGCATATGGTAGTTGTATGGTAGTTTTAGACACACCCAAAGGAACCAGGATCCTCTATCGGGACGGAATCTACTTTCCTACCATCTTGCATGTCAAGAAATGCCACTACACAATATTTTTGTGTGTGTCTGCTTTGCCTGCACTCCGAATAATACATACCACTACTAAAAGAAAGACAAATCGCATATTCAGCGAACGTTATACTTAAGACCACGAAGGAGGGGTTACTCCTCACGCCAGGGAGCCAGCTGATTAAGTCACTGCACCACTCACTGGAGCGATGGGGTTTATTCTCACAACTTCAGTGTGAGAGTCAAACTAGACCCACAGGGCGTTCTCAAACAAGGTCGCGATCACGGCTCCCCAGTCTCCTTGGCTTTCTCACACCTACTTCCTTTTTCCATAAGAAAGGTGAACACTCTTTTTGGCTCTCCATTCTTTGAGTGGGGTTTTATTCATGTCTGAATACTTAACAAAACCACTGAGAGTCGAAATCAAATGAGGATGAGATTGTGTCCACGAGGGAGAGAGAGATGCTGCTTCAGGGGTGCTTCCTTCTGGCTTGTCTTGGATGTGCAATTACACTATTATATGGAGTTTTGTCCTCCTGAACGATATCTTTAAAATATATTTTATATGCCGCAAACCACCCTTCCGGGACTAGCCTGCTATAGAGCTCCGTCTAGGAAAGCAGTGAGGATGTGTTTATTGTAAATTATCTTCAGTCCCAGACCCCTCTGGGCTGGAATCCATGTGGAGGAGGGCCTCCTGATTGGTGAAAGTCGAGCTGAGAGCTATGCTCTGCCGAGGCTTCACAGGTGCAAGTTCATCTAGCTTAATATTTTCATTTCTGACCAGAATTGTCCTATCCATGTTTTCTTCACTGTGCCTTGCAACGACAGCATCAAATACATCTAATTTTGGTGGCAAGGTTCCACTTTCAAATAGGTATTTGGCTAAATAAGAGATGCAAATGTTGGATAAGAACGAGGTCACCATGGCAAGGGTCTTAAATGGGAATCTCTGATTATATATGCCACTTTTATCAATGTAATAACCCGGGTAAAAGATCAAGGGCTGCAGGTTCAGGTATGGCTCCCCGCCGGTTACTCTCAGGAAAAGGCCAGAAATGTAACCTGCCACGGCGCCATACGTGTTGGTCCCCTTGATGAATAGCACGCAGAGCAGCTGCGGGAAGATGATGATGTACACGAGGTCGGAGCTGAGGTACCAGAGCCCGTACACCGTCTTCGTCAGCAAGGCCATGGTCATTGCGGAAGCTCCGAACACGAACACCGTGATGCGCATGACCCAGACGAGCTCCTTGTCGGAAGCCTGCAAGAAATCGACATCGAGTCAGTTTTTCTCAGGACGTGCTGGCTCCTCTAGGAGGAGAATGAGATGCCTTCCTGTGTTTTAAAGCTGCTCTAAAGAATCCCCCTGGTTCAAAAGGCTCAGTCTATGGGTAAAACCAGCCGAAACCACAGCATGTGAAGCGAGCAGTCTAGGCAGCCTCCCCGGGCGACCTTGCGAGAGGCTTCTTAGTAAGCAGAGCCCACTGGCTGAATGTCAGAGGGAGACGTGAGATGCGCGCTGGGTCCTCGTAGGGGACGGATAACGCAAGGGAGGATTTCTTTACTTTCCACGTTAAGGAATAGTTTTTCATGTGGCAGTGAGAGGTTGTGGCCTATCTGTCTTCCTCTCTTCCTGGAGGGTAACCGCCTTAAAAAACAAGTGGGACCATTTTGTTAACTATGACCTAGAAAACCTAGAGAAAGGCAAGCCTGAGTCAAGGAAGAAGGTGGAGGGGGGCTCTGGGCCCCTCCGTGAGCACGATCGTGCTGCTCTGCGCCCTGGCGTTCAATAAGGAAAATCAAACTGAGACGCTGTTTTCTGACAAAGGAGGACTTGGGGTTCAAGTGAAGAGCAGACAGGTGTGAGACCAGCACCCATGAAATAGTTACTCATTATCTTCTGCTCTGCCAGGGTTCCTGAATTTCTTATCGTATTTAGTTAAACTCAGAGTTTTTCTAAGTTATTTTAGGTTTCATTGCTCGTTCATCAGAAAGAGAAGACGTTTAAATTATTGCAATATGACTGTACCTCTTGGGAAATAGTTATATTGATTAGTGCCCTTCAGTATTAGCGTGAATGACAACATGCATTAAAAACCTCATATACAGCATGAATAAAGTGCTGAATCAAAGTAGGGTCAGATTTTCATGCAGACTATTAATAAGTATAGAGAAACACCTACATAGTAACTGCAAGGATGAGAACAAGAGCAATAGCGTTATGTTGAAAAAACTGTTCTTACTACCGCAAAAAAAAAAAAAAAAAAAGAGAAAAGCAGAAACTGTTCTTACATTTTGTCTGAAGGAAAGCTGGTAGATGTTGCGAGCAAACATCGAACTTGCTGACAAGATGGAAGAATCTGCTGATGACATGACAGCGGCAGAAACGGCTCCAAGACCAAAGTAAGAAATGTACACGGGGCAGAGGTACTTCAGGACAATCGGCAAGATCATGTCTGACTGTTGGTTGTCCTTGGGGTCGAGAGGCCCGTATCCGGTCTGGCTCCAGTCTGTGGATAGAAACAACAAACACAACAACCAAAGCGCCATCCATCCATCCATCCATCCATCCATCTGGGGTCATCCTATTTACTAGGTAGCTTTCAAAATAAAATCATAACCTATAAACTGGTCTAATCAATGGGAAATCTAATTAGTCTAACAGGGCATGTTAGTTTAATTAGGTGGGAAGTCCATGTACTGGTCCAGTGAAATTGCCTCATATATTCCAGCTGCTAATGGGTTACAGTTAGTCTTATGCACAAGATCTGAACAGAATATGGTGGTGTGAAATATGTATGTATAATTATATATTTAATATATATTTCTCACCGTCAGTGTTACAGTGGTATCTGAAATATAAGACAATTGGCTGACATATCACAAAGGCAGATATATGAACAGACGAGGAACAGTTGTGTGGGGCAGGGAGGGCAGCTGAGGGGTAACTGGTGACTTGGATGAAGCCTGAGTGAGTCAGTCAGTGAAGCTGCAGGAGATTTACCTGTTGATGCGCCAATGGCTCCAATGAGTATGGCTGGCAGAGCCATCACCATGCACCCAAAAGCTGCCAGGAAGGACAGCACTTGAGCGTAGGTGGCCGAGGATGAAGACAGGACCCTCTGGAAGTAGGCTTGCCACGGGATTCCACCCAGCATCTGTGTGGGAACCACGGGGACTCAAAATGAATTGGAGGCAAATAGCATCTATTAGGTATTTTTAAAATGAGAATTTTTTTTTTAACAATCACATTCAGAATGGTCACATGTACGGCTCTGAAGGGTAGAAAATGGTCCTACATGCCACTTGTCTACACTGCTGTCACTAAGTCATCGTCATAGGTTCAGTTGTGCCGAATTTCTCAAGTTCTTTTCTCTCATAATTATTTATGCACAATATTTTCTTTTGCTTGATTTACCTACTTTAAGCTGCATTACACACAACTACCCAGAAACCTTCAATTTGTTCTTATCTGGAAGTTTTAACAGCCACAAAATTATCTCAAAAAATTAAGATTCTGAAACCATGAAGTTTCATTTGATTCAAAACACCCAGTGAATATTTCTGGATTCCAGTCACGTGCCAGGCAATGTAATGGCTGTCAGAGCCCAGAGATGAGTGAAAAATTCCTGCTCTTGAGACCACTGTCCACTGGGAGGGTCAATGCGTTATGGTGTTTTCTAGACGGGGGTGTGCAGAGGCTCAAGACAATATAGAGCATCAAGAAGATACTAGAATTTCTCTTTATATTCATTTCTACCTCATACCTAAATATTGTTGTTTTATTAAATGATTTCCACAATGTGCTAGCACAGTACATATAAGCAGTTTATAATTCCTATCCCTACCTTGGGGGTGTGCTTAACATTCTTATTGAGGATATACAGTAAAAAAGTTTGGAGACACTGAACTTGCATGTAATTTGTTGATGCTCTAAAGAGGTACATATGGGAACAATAATGAGAAACAATCATCTGGGGGTAACGGAGGGGAAAGGTGGGAGGAAGACAGAGGCATGGTAACCATGGTAACCATTACAGAAAGAGCATTTGAGTCCCCTTAAGTATCAAGAGGGTGTCACTAGGTGGAGATGGAGAGGGAGGAGAGTTCTTGGGAAAGAACCCAATATGAAAAAGAAAAAGAAAAAAACAAAGAGGCAGCCATTAGACCACCGTGTGTTTGGTATGGGTAGAGGTCAGGGTGTGTGTGGGTGGTGAGAGAGGAGGCTGGAGCATCCTCTCACTGGCGTAGAGTCAGTGTTCAGTAAATATTTATCATGTGAGTGAGTGAATTGAGGAGGGAACTTCCTACATCACAATGTATTGAAGTTGCTTCTTTGATTGTCTGTCTCTCACTGGCTCCGAGTTCTGGGATATCTGTCTTGTTTATTATTGTCACATCTGTGCCGATCACATATTGGCTCCAGAACAATTTCCTTCTTATAAAAGCCATACAAGCTCAAATGCAGAACAAACAAACAAACAAAACAAAACAAAGGCAAAAGAAGAAATTCTAAACTTCTTCATCCCATGCCTCAAATCTATATGCTTCCAAAACTTTTCCTTTTGTTTTGCAGCCTGTAAATCAGTATATCATTGACATCTTCCATGTCGATGAATATTTCGTCAATAATTTCAATGTCTATGTGAACTGATATATCATAATTTACATACCTGTGTCTATGGACATTTAGGTCATCCAGGTTTGTAAGTCAGGTAAAATCTGGCCTCCACTGACAAACAGGAGCTCTGATGGAAAGGTAGAAATGGGCTTGGAGGGGTGGGATGTGGGTGGGCTGCCAGCGGGGAGACCAGTGAGGGGCTGTCACAATAGGGCCAGGTGATCCAGGAGCTTGATCTAGCGCTAATATAGGGACGGGGGAAGTTTAGGGTGGGACGGGCAGATGCCTCTAGATTACCGTCAGCCGGACTTGACAAGTCATTTCCATGGCAACTGGAAGATCAGAGACCCTTGGTGAAATGTTTCAAGGCTCGCATCTACAGTTTATTTATTCAGTCAGTCATTCCGCATCTATTATTTCATTTCAATCTATCTTACAATTTGAAGGATGAACATGACTTAGTCATACAATTTTTTTGAGTTGGGAGAAACTGTAGCAATCATTGGATATAATGCCTTATCTTGAAGATGAGTAAATCCGAGGACTAAAGTGTGGTGTAGGAGAAAGGACTTTGGGGTCTTGGTTCTCTGTTTCAATCTGTCACTCAGACAATGGTGTGACTGATAATCAAAAAATTGCCTGGTTTTTCTAAGTCTCATCATCTCTCCCATATAACCATAAAATACACCAGCCATGAAGGTAAAATTATACATACATATAATATTTAATCGCCTTCTCCATTCGATTCATAATTGTAAACCATGCCCGAAAAATTTCAGCCAAATGCATTTCTTAACAATCGTTGGGGAAAAAGCCCTCCTCCCCGCCACTGGAAACATTAGTTTACATGTTTTCCTGTCTTCTTACCAGTAAGTTCTTCATGGGGGCAGACACACCTACTTTCAGTGTTAAAATTTAACAAAATGCCACAGACACAAAATGAAATCACAAAATATTGTGAATCTTCTAAAAAGGGAACAAACGTAAACAATTTCCCCTTAATTTGATAACAATTAATCTATTGCTTACTTTGAAATCAAATACATTGTTTTTTTTTTTAAATACATAACCCCTCTAGCAAAATCACAGAGTCACCAAATCTCTGAGGGAGAGGTTCTCTGGTACTCCCTCCCCCTCAGTCTGTGATCTGCCTTGATTTCTTCCATGCCCACCCCTCAAGGCCACCACCTTCACCCACAGGTTCTGCACATTCCCAGCTGCCTGACCTCCCAGCCTTCTTTCTGGGCATCTGTCCTGGGTGACACCTCCCTTCCCTACGTATCTCATGCACTTAAGGCCTTATGACACCACAAATTTAATTAGAGACTGAATGAGTTACTTATTTCAGAAGAAGTTGGATTTTAATGCCTTAATCCAAGATACAAAATAGAATTTTTAGATGGTGTGGCTCTCAGATTGGGGGAGGTATCCGGCAGTAGGGCGTGGTGTTCAGCACAAGTGTGGGCACACCACACATAGCCCCAGGGAAGTGATCGCTTTGACACTTGTCAGTGCCCCCATCCTTCTTCCAGCAGGAAGCAGTCAACCCAGAAACGGACAGGAGCGCGCATTTTAGTGTTACATATAAACACTAAAGTCTTGGAAGTGCGTTTGACTTTAGGACAAGTGAGAGTGCATTCCTCGGGTAAGAGCATCACTTACCAACAACAGAAAGCTATCGAGCCACGTGTAGACTTCAAACGGCTCAATGGTCCCCAGCCAGGGCTTCTGGTACTTGGTGTGCACGGCCGTGAACCCGATGTCAGCAACCGCAGAATGTGACAGAGCGAAGGGGACGCTGATCCACTGCAACCAGAGCGCGGGAGAGCGTTAGGCCGTGTGACTGTCTGGGACGTGCAAGATTTAGTTTATTAGTTTTTTCTCGTAGATGGCACAGCTCAGTGTTCCTCGTGTTCAGGGAAGAACCATGTTCTCTGTGGGACACCGAGAAACACTGACTTAGGAGAGTTAGAGGAGCACATAACCTCTGTGCTAACGCTGCCATTTCACATTAGCTACAGAGCAGCCACCAGAGACCTTTGGGAAGAAAACGCTGAATTTGAGAACTTGACATATGTTTATACATAAACATTTTGTGTTTTCTTAGAATTGGAAGAAGATATCCATTCCTTAAAGTGACCGAGAAGATTTGATTGAAAAGAATTTCTATGTCCCATGAGCAGTTTCATGGATTAACCAAAACTAATATAAGGAAGGGTTAAGAGACAAATACAGATTAGTGTCAAGATTTAAATTTTAACTCTGAGGGAAGTTATTCAAGGGAGATCCCACATGTGTTTCCATCAAGTGGAGGCATGAAGGAGAGGAAGCCCTAGACCTTACTAAGACTTAACTGAGGGCACTTTTCTGTCAAAATCTCACAATGTGACTAGAGGTTTTTCATCCAGTTGATCCACAGAGAAATGAAAAATTGCCAATAGTATACGACTTACTGTGTATTACTCATGATGGGAAAATAGCATTTCTGTTAATTTTTGCTGAGGTAGTATAAAATACCACATTATCTTTCACAAAAGGAGAAAGGAAGGAAAGAAGGAAGAAAAGAAGGGAGAGAGAAGGAAAGGAAGAAGGGAAGGAAGGAAGAAGGAAAGTCTGTGAACGGCCCCACTTACCAGTCCCACGAAAATGCAGAAGAGCTGAACGACATCTGTGTAGGCCACGGAATAGAGCCCGCCCACCAGGGTGTACAGCGTGGCGATAAGGGCGGAGACGATGACGGACACGCGCACATCGGCGCTAATGATCACGCTGATAGTGGCTCCTGGAGGGATTGGATGAGAACAGCCCAGGTGAAGTCACATTCAAATTCTTCCATCTCAGTAAACGGAATATGCACACGCATACCTGCATTTACATACATACATATACATACATACACACACACATATATACATATATATATGCATATGTTTAAAAACCTTCTTTCTTTCTGAAATTAGTGCTTTGCTCACTTATTTGTGTGGGGACACCTGAAATTGACGATTTGATTACAGATCCATGACACATACTACACTGAACACTACTAGAAGATCCTGCAGCAATGCCACCAACTACCTGAAACTCTGACTCTGTTGAACATATGCAGTATATTTACTCACATCCATGAGAAAAATAAGGCTTTATGACAAGCATAACCACCCATCCCCACAGTTCACAATCAGCATTCATTTGCTCTTTTGCGTTAACTCTGACCTCAGCCAGCTTTTACTAGATGACACATGGTAAGAGGTACCAAGGTTTGAAACAAACTTGTAGGAGAAAATAATAAAATTGGTAACTTGTTCCTTCCAACTTTTTCAACTTTGGGAAGGACGACTTATTTTATTTGTTTGCCAGAGAATTCCAGTCTTGTCTCTAGGACGCCAGTGCGCTGAAGAGCTGTAGATTTTAGCATCATGTTTTAAAGTAATTTTCATCATCAAAATTGTAACCCTGCCTTAGAAGTCAATCTATGCTTTTCTGACTTTCTGACTTTGTTTACTATGTTTGTTGGTGTCTGTATTTCCAATAGAATGTTATGGTGTGGACAGCTGGACCACTGCAGTTCTTGGACCACCAGTTCAGAATTCACTTGCTGCCCTACACACCCTTTCCCTGTTCTTTTCAAAAGTGGTATAGTTTATATTTCGTATTATTAAACGCAGCAATGATATTCCTGCCACGTTAACATACATGCAACAAATCTGTGATTTCTTTGAATCATTACTTGCAATCTTGCATTCTACTATCGCTTCTCAATGGCGCGCTAATAGCATAGGCAGCCCACCCGAGATGAAAAATCCATTATCTAAAGAGCAGTATATTTTGATCTAAGATAACAATGCAAAATATTTTTCAAGAAATTTTTTCTTAGTGCTTTGGCTTTGGTATCAAAATTGAATTACTTTCTTGCATAAAAACTGGTTGAGGAAAGGAAATGCCTAGTAAGGAATTGGGAGAGGAAGACAAGGGAAAGTGGTCAGTTATTTGCAAGTGACTTTGGGTAACTGACTGAATTACTGTTGTATATGGACATTTAACAAGTTATTGTTTTTTTCTCCTGAGATGATTTACTACATGTTGAAACTTCAGTCACAATTCTTTGTCATTCATCTTTGGTCTAGTTCTCTACTTTAAGAACAACATTTTAGAGTCATACCCCATGAATTATGAAAAGTCCAATCATTACCCAACCTCTTTTGAATGCTGTTTAATTTCCCACCCTTTTGTGAAACTTCTATTAATCCTACACGTAGGGAGGCTGTATATTATAGAAGAAAGATCACTAGACGGGGAGCCGAAAGATTTAGGGTCCTAGTAAATGCTGCCATTTGGCTGTAACTCAGTGGTTTTAAAGAAGTCACCTACTTTCGTCCCACTATTAAGGTTGGGATGAATCTTTTCTCTAAATATTTTCTAAATCACCCCATCATTTGTCGTGAGTAAAATCAAAGTTATACTTCCAGCTCTGTTGTGAAATATTAATTAACTCATGCAGCCGTAAAACTAAATATACTGCAAATAAAGTTATAAAAATTATCTGAATTGAGCCATTAAAAGTGTAAATGTACATTTCTTTAAGAAGCTGTAAGGGTGTTGTCTGTTTATACCAAGAAGGTAGTTTAAGATACTCCTAAGCTTTAGTGATGAGCTATGCTCATTCATACATATTCACAGTAAGGTGGTGAAAGATCTCGTCCCAAGTTATTTCTAATAAACCCTAACTTTGAGTTACGTCCAACTATTATTTTTGAAGAAAATAGAGGTGTTAATTTAAAATTCACACACATTCTCTTTACCAGAGCACATATTTCAAGAATAGCAGTAATATTTCATAAATGTTGTTTGACATGTGTGTGTGGACAGACATTAATATATTTTACGTATGTGTTGACAGGCACACACAGATGTAGACACATGTATTTACAAAAATAACTGATTGCAGCAAGGTTGAGTTTAGCTATTAAATTTCCAGAATACTTTAGAAATAATAGATTATTCATTCTGTTCTCCCTTCAGGGCTCTGTTATATAAGTTGATCTTTATTCCGTGAGAGTGAACATTTTGTATCCTGTCTAGAATAGTCTAGAGAGACAGGAATGAAAAGTGGTGTAAACTAATATCTGATATTACAGAGACCAGATCTGATGATAATACTGAGACCAGAAGACTAGCTTGTAGTCTGATATGCAACAGAGAAGGAAATTCATCTTATCTGACTTTTGTTTTGTCCACTTAAAGTTTGACTGTAGACATAAGCCCATTGTTTCCATTTGTAAGAGGAGATGGAGAGTAACACAGCGTGTTCTGGGTATCACACATACACACGGCTCACTGAGGAAGGACAAGGAACGTCCAGCTCTGCTGGTCTTCAGGAAGGAACTCAACACTCAGTAGGACGGTGTAGATTTCTCCTTGATGAACAGGGAAGGTACTGAACCTGAAGATCTCCCACTGAAATCTCTCATTTTCTAGGTCGTATCAGTGGGCTGAGAATCCAAGGACCAAAGACAGGCTGTCCTCAGCACTGATGGATCTTGATAGTAAGTTAGACCCCAAAGAGTCTAAGTCCATTTTCCAAATCCCTGAATATGTCTACAACCCAACAGTCTAAGATGTAATGGGATTACACTGAGAAAGGAAGGATTGTTGTTTTCCTTTTTCTCTTTTGAAGAACATGTAGCTATAGGTGATTCATTCATTCATTCATTTGTGATAGGACTGTAAGTGTTAATAAGACACAGGTCCTGCCTTCAAGAAATTGATAGTTCCTTTTGTGAGACTGGAAATTGGGAAATAGATAAATAGGCACGTAATCATACAAAGTGGTAAATTCAATGGAAACAGAATTCCTGGTGCCTCAGGAAGCCCATAGGAAAGGCATCCAGCAGGTTCAAGATGACTGCCCTGAGGAAGTGACATCTCTAGCAGATCTGAAGAAACTACCTGGTTGGCTAGAAAGGAAAGAGGGGCGTAAGTCCTAAGCAGAGGGCAGTGTGCTTGCAAAGGGTCAGAACTGCCATTCTGGAGGAAGGGAGAAGGAAAAGCCCAAGTTGTAAGAAGCCTTCCTAGCCTGGTTCAAAGACCTGGTTTTAAGCAGGAAAGGGATGTGATCAGATTGGGTCTTATGGGAGAAAAGCGGGGGGTTGGTGGCATTAATCCAGGTGCTGGAGGTTGGGGGTGGCCTGGCCTGTAGCTGAAGAAAGTAAAGCTGTGTATCTGATGCTCATTCAACCAGAGATGCGCACAGAACGACGTTCTTTGGTACTTACCTAAGGCAGAGAAAATGGCCGCAGCCCAGAACATTTCCCCCATCAGTGCGGGAATGAACAGGAGCCCTCCCATGCGCTTTCCATAGATCTGCTGAAAGGGGTCTAACATGGTCACATATCCCTTGGAACGCATGGGTTTGGCAAAGAACAGACCACCTAAAGGAAATTAAAGCAAGCGTTAATGAGAAAGTGAAAAATCCCTAATACAATAGTCTTTGCCAACCTCTTACTATATATAATTTCTGAAGGGAAATGAATTTTTTAGAACACTGATACATGCTGAGGAACCTGTCTGCAAAATCCAGTGAGTACAGGACCAAGAAATATTTAGCAACAAAGTGGAAATTTCTTAACACAATTGTCGTTGTGTGCATCCAAGGCCATACATGGCATGGAAGAGGCATGTGGATTGAGACACATGGACCAGCAGTGCACTCGTAAAATGTCTTCATGTATTTGTGTCACCCAGCAGGGCATTCAGATATTTGATTAAGCACAGGATCCAACAAAAGTATTCTAAGTGCAGAAGAAATTTAGGAGCTCTCTGTTATATAATATTCTTGACATTTTATTAGTTTGATTTACAAAATGAAATGCAGGTACAATTCAAGTTGATTCATTTTTAACGATATGTCCACACTATTTTGGAAAGAAAAAACACCATTATGTTAAGAAATTCACTGTTTTGATAGCAAAACAATCAAGGGAATTTTTTTAAACATATTCCATAATCAAGAGATCCAATCACCTGAACGTTAGTGTTACCACTTTCTGATAACAGCTACTTAGGGATTTCCGGTAGCATTTCCCACAACAGTGGTCACACCGTTTGACTTATTTCACTTGTTATTTATACTCCTGATCTATATGCTTTACTGACTGAGTCACTCGGGTGTAAACTTTGCTTACCTAGAATCAGGCTAAGGGAGTATCCAATTGGTGCTTGAGCCCACGCTAGACCATAATCCGGAACGTACACGGCTTCGGCCGTCCCATTGATGTAACCTCCTCCGACCCAGGTGGCTGAAACAGAGTGAGAAGTGAGGGGAAGACGTGTCATACCTGCCATCCCTGAGACCCACTCAGCCCCGCACGGCGGCCCTGAACACCAAGTGGCTGGTGACACAGCCACCGGAGACATGGCGTGTCTGAAGTGTTGGAAGAATGCAAAGGGCACATCGGATTTCAAAGACTTAGCATGGAAAAATAAATGTAAGGTTCCTCATTTTTGTTTTTGTAATGGTTACACGGCAAAAGAAAAACATTTTCCATGTACTGCGTTATGCAATTCTATTATTTACATTAATTCACCTATTTTTTAATGTTTTTTTAAACTGATAGGTAGAAGATTTCAGATTAGATTTGTGGCTTACATCATATTTCCATTGAACAGTGTTGCCCCAGATATTTTCTAAATCCATTGTCATCAACATTTTAAAATGATATTATTATATCATAAAGTCTGAGACCACATACAATATATAATACTATATGACTACTCCTCAATAATACTATGATTTTCCCCCCAGCCTCCATAACATGGGGTCAAGTGTCTTCATTTCAAGGGCCTTTTGTTTTAATTGTATTGATCTTTCTCTTGATCATGACTGTTGTCTTCGAGGAGTGGGAGGGGTGTGTGTGTGTGCGTGTGCTTTTCACCAATAGAGTCACTCTGTAAGCATGCTGGGTGCGTAGGATTTTGGCAAATCTATTCTGAATTATAACGAAGTTGTACTCACTCCCTTACGCTGTTACGGGAGTGGGGAGGGAGGTGGCTGCCAGGTGCCCTAACGTGAGCTTAAATTACCTTTTCCTTCTCTGTCATCCCAAGAACCCGACCTACACTTAGGGCTAGATCAGCCTTCAGGAGAATTTACAACATTGGCTGCATGCCCATTTGCAATTCTTTGTTCTGCTCCGGGTCTTTCAGTGAGATGCTTGATATTTCATAAAGAATAATAAGAAATATGTCTTCTTCAGATGTTATTTAATAACATTTCTGTAGCATAGTAGGTGAAGAGGGCCATGGAACCAAAGAAAAGACATTTTGATTAAACAAGTTTGGGCCAAGAATGCTCTGTAAACGCTATCATTTTCTCTGAGAAGACACTAGACTAGTTGATTCTTGCTGAAAAGCCCAAGTTACTGGAACACTCAGATCTTTGCAGTTTGTATCCTTTTAAGAGTATAGTCAAAACATTTAAAATAATCCCTAGGTAGAATTTGTGTCAAATTATGAGGAACAGAGGCTGGCGTGAAGCTTATCAAATATGAGAGTGAACTCTGGGCTGTACCATGCAGTGGGGAATAAAATTTGACTCTGAAAAGTCCCCTGAAATTTCGCGGTTAGAATGTAAGTAAAATAAATAACATGTACGTGAAGCTGCCAAAGACAAGTGTTTCTATTGTGTTTCTCGCCAAAATTTATCAAAGCAAAGCAGAGAGAACGTTCAAGGGTTAATCTTATTTTTAAAAGTCAACGTGAAAAGACCTTCCTGCCAAGGAAATTTAAGTACATTTAAGTGGAGAGTTTATATACAAAATCCTCAAGTGGACAAATGCGTATTTAGCAACCACCCCGTCTTCACGGTAGCTTTTCCATGGTGTTGATATATAACAAATGCTATGATGTGCTTTTCTCATCCTAAACCCTGCTGAAATTTTAAAGACTCCCCCCACCCCTCACTGGGCGAGTAACCAGGGCCTGGAGCAGCGGATTCTCACAGGCACAGCCCCTGAGACCTCACGTTCCGCCTGGCACCTGGGACCCTTGACTCCGCACCAGCAATGTTTTGCTGCATTAAGTAAATGTCTGATGGTCTTACAAGCACAACACTTACTAGCGATCATTTTTCATTGTGTAGGTCTCCTCTCCCTTTCCAGAAAGAAAACTGGTACCTGAATGATTGCAAATATTATAATATAGAAGTGCAGACTTGATTACTTATTATGACTAAAGCCCCTCCATTTTTATCCATCTGGTCCTTTGCATGTTTGTATATTTCATGTCAGATTCATGAGTGAGAACAAGAATTCTTTTAAATTATATGCATTTTTATTTTCAATCTTTAGTCTTTGTACAATCAATGAATCTGACAAGGTTTAGATAATATGGTTCAGATTTTAATTGAATTATGATATTGATCAGGGCTCTTTTCAGTTCTGAGAGAGAAAAAAAAAGTCTTTAAAAGCTGAGCTCGAGCAGCTTTATAAGAAATATCATAATTCAAATTTTTTCTATACATTTTAATAGCCTGTTAGATTAAAAATCACTCTAAATGACAAAAGATAAATTCTGAAATATTATCTTTACGGACATAATAAATGTACTATTAAATTAGAGTAATAGAACATGATCATAATTTACAATGAACAAAATACTTTGGCATACAACAGCTCATTTATTCTTTTCAACAGTTTGAGTGAAATCAAAAACTTCGTCCTTCTATTTTGCTTTTCTTCTTATTTTCTTTGTCAGAGGAGAAATCTGAAGGAACTATAATTACAGTGCTTTAATGCGGTTCAGATACGGTATCATATGTGGATCTTTAGAGGAAAGAAGGAATGTCTGTGCTCTAATGAAAACTGACAATGAAGGTATGAAGGTGTGTCTTCGTCAGCAGTTGGATACTAAGAGAAAAACCAAGAAAATCTACATGAACGTCTCGGTGAACATCTGCAGGTGGTAGGAAACTGGGTGATTTTTATTCTTCATGTTCCTGTATTTTTCTAACTTTGTGTGTTGTGCATCACAGAAAATATTTTGCAAAGCATTTCTTTTCTGCATATGTGTGTATGTAGAAAAAATTAGAAACAGAGGGTACAAGAGAGTTCTTTTTACCCTGGGTACCTTCACAAAGAAGTGGGGAGAGACCTGTGGAGGGCTGGGTGCGGTCACTGCAGGGGCCCCGGCATGGCTGCCAGACCTGGGTGTAGCCCTGGCTCTGACCCTTACTAAGCACGGGAGGCTGGGTCCTGACGTAACCAGAGCCCTTCCCTAGTGACGTCATGAAGATTGAACGGAACCATGTACAGCTGGTGAAGAGTTAAACAAACAAGATGTGAATATCTGAAAGGTAGAATCGACCGTCCATCAGTTATTCTACAACATTATAGGTTTCAGATGGCCAAACAGGGATGCAGTCTTCCCAGACTGGCTTGGAAAACTTTGTGATAAACAGGGTGAATCAATTTTAACCAGCACTTCAGGAATGAAATTTGACATCATCTCCATATGATTTGCAGTGGGGTACTTTTCCACTGAGCACTCCCCTCATATTAATCCACTGAGAGTTCCTGTTCGTATGGATTATGTCGCTAACATTTAAGAACTTACTGAGTCTAAAATGAGATGTGTGCTGTTAGTGAATACATATCAGGTGATATTACAGATATAATTTTAAATTGTTGTTTTTCAATATTATTTTCAACAACCGAGAAGAACACAAAAGAAAAACAAGCCACCACTTAATCAGAACCACCTCTGGGCAAAGGAGGAAAGACTGCTCCTAGCACAGAGAGGCTTGAATGGGCAAGAGCTGCAGCTGGCAACTGAGGGATTCCTACTAGGACACACCCTGGCTTTTTTTCATTTCGTATCAATGTTCCTGGGAATGTTTTTCTCAGAGCCGTGGATTCATAACATGTGATCGTCTTCCTGTGAGTAAATTATTTCATTACATGGGAGAATAAGGTTTCAAAACAGGACATCCATCAATTTGGAACTGGGTTGCCCCCATGTTGATTTATTCAGTTTTAACTAGTTAGTTAAAATCACTAGTTAGTGTTCATTGGCTAGTTAGTATTCATTAAGACAAGTCAAAGTCACAGCTTTACGCCTGTCTCCATGAACAGGAGGGGATGCTGCTTGTACCACATTAATGCACAGAGACACAACTTGTAAGGCTAAGGCACTTCTGCACGTTCCTCCACCCCTTTGTTTTTACTGCCTCCACCCGCTCAACAGCCCAGATAGCCCAGATTTGTTTCACTGATATTCTGTCCAGTAATTGATTAT
The DNA here is from genome assembly GCF_005190385.1 of Monodon monoceros. Classification (NCBI taxonomy): domain Eukaryota; kingdom Metazoa; phylum Chordata; class Mammalia; order Artiodactyla; family Monodontidae; genus Monodon; species Monodon monoceros. Next base: position 914,156 of record NW_021703775.1, read on the forward strand.
AAAATCATTAGTTCCAGCGCTACTGAGTTGAAACCGTTTTAATTTTGTTCTAAATAAATGTAAAAAATTATTTTTTAAATATAAAAGTAGTGAACACGGAGAATCCCCCAAGGACAAAGAACAAGATTTGCTTTGTCCCTGGAGCAGCTAGGGTGGGATGGCTGCAGGGGTAGGCACGTCGGCACCCACCTGTCATGGTGAATCCGCCCACCAGCAGCCCGATGTCGCGGCCGCCCACAATGATGGCCTCGCTGCGCTCCCCCGAGCTGCCACTGTTCTTGGTTCTCCACGCGGCCCATATTCCAACCAGCAATATGAGAAGGTAGAACACCACGATGGCTATCAGCCCTTCCACCTGGAAAGTGCTGGCTCCTGACATCCTGTACCACTTAAAGAAGAACATTGAAGCCGCACGTTCACCTGTGGTTGCCAACAAGTGTCCTTTCCATCTATTTCTATTCAACAACTGAACCTTGTTTTGGGTTTGCAAGAAACAGAAAAAATTGGAGATGCTGTTTAAGGAATAATCATTTTGTGTTAAATAAATTCGTGCAATGTAAAATTAACCTTGTCTTGTGTTTTAACTCAGTAACAGTCGAGAAATCACTTACAAACAGTGTGTCTGTATTTGCTTTTTGGAACTATGTACTTATTCAATCTAGAATTGCTCAGTAGTGTAAGTGTATCATAAAAGATTACTCTGAGAATTGACCCATATTCATTCATTCATTATCCTACCCCTCCTTTCAAACAACTTCAGGGAGTTGTTCCAGAAGTAATGTGACATGCAAATATCTGGGGGAAAAAATAACAACTTTAGGGAAATCCATTTCAGAACCACACGGCCTCCAATTTTCAACAAGTGAAGTGCCCGAGGTTTAAGTTACTGCAGCCACTGAAGAGTTGCGTTGTTTAAAGGGTCTCCCTCCCGATCAACTGTCCCCATCCACTGTCCTCCGTTCCTCCGATCTGTCCTCCACCCCCTTAATGGCACATACAAGAAAACGATTTAAAATACAGAAATGCCTAAAACATAATGGAACGTCAGAGGCACTAAAAACAAGACGCTTGGAAGAGACATGCCAAGTTCTAACGCCTTTACTTTCTGGAATTCTCTTGTTCTCTCTTATCTTCCCCGCCTGACCGCGTCTGTTCATGCTCCCCAATTTACACAAACAAGTTTCTGGGGGAAAACTCAGATATCTGCGCACGCAGGTGAGTGACAGACCTAGGGCGAAAGAACCAGCCCCCCCTGGGGTGCTGGGTAGGCGATGGGAGCCCCGGCGGCGGGTGGGGAGGTGGGGTGGGTTTTGCCTTTGCAGCCAGAGCCGGGAGGGACGGCTGCCCCTCCCGCGTCCCCGGTGCCCCTCCCGCGCCCTCGGTGTCCCTCCTGCGCCCCGCTGCCCCTCCCGCGCCCCTGGTGTCTCTCCCGCGCCCCAGTGTCCCTCCTGCGCCCCCGGTGTCCCCGCGTCTCCGGCGCCCCTACTACGCCCCGACTTAACAGCCGCTCGCGCTCGCACCCGCACCCGCACCCGAGGACCCGGACCGCGGGACCCGCCCCGCCGGGCGTGCCCGCGGGAGGCCCAGAGCCGCGTCGGAGGGCTGGCCCCGACGCGCTCCTACCTGGAGAGGTCGCCGCGCAGGGAAGCGCTCCGCGGGTCCGGGCTCCTCTCGGGAACCGTGGAGGCCGAGGCTGCGCGGGACACGGGAGGGGTGGTCAGGGGCGCAGGGCGGCAGGGCCAGGAGGGTCAGGCTCCGGAGACTCCGCACCCCGGGTCTCCCGGAACGCGGCGCGCGCGAGCTGACAGGTGTGGGCGCGGCGAAGTGGCGATCGATCCGGTATTGGCCACAGACCCCTTTATAAGGGCGGCAGGCGGGCGATCGTCAGAGCCGGGGAGGCGGACGTCAGAGGAAAGTGCCCCGCGAGCCGGCGGGCGTGGGGCGCAGGGCGCAGGGGACGCGCCGGAGCCACCAGGCCGGGCTGGGCTCTGGGCTCCCGGCCAGCGGCCCGGCGGGGTCCCGGCCTGACGACACGGGCGCGGCGCTGCCACTCCCGCCCCCCTCCTCCTGGAAGCAGGGCGTGATTCCCCAGGGTCATGTCCAATGCCTACTTCCCACGACTCTGGTTGGAAGCAGGGAATGGGGAGACGGGGAGGGTCTCAGGAAGTTGTTTTCAGGTGCAGCCGCTGGAGGTGCAGCAGAGAGGAGGGGTCGAGGGGTTTTGTTTGCCCAGACCTGCGGGAACGGTTTCTTGAGGGGCCTCTCACTGGTGCTCAGGGGCTGCCTCCCTCCCGGGCCTCTGCTGGAGGCTCATTCTGGCTTCCCTGCAAGGTGTCCTCTGAAGGAGATATTTTGGGAAGGTTTCGAGAGTCATTTTTAAATTCATACCCTTTCCTCTTAAAAATGGGATCAAAATGAAAGACTGTAGGAGTCGTCCAAAACAGCAATGGAGGTAGCAGGTAAGCCAGACAAGGCTGAGCCGACAAGGTTGCTTGCCCACCGAAGTACGCTATTCCAGAGCTGCAAAATTTTGCTATATACGTTTTAAATATCTATCTACACCTAGACACCTATAGCTAACACCTACCTTATGTATCCACGGGTATAGTTGCATATCTGTAGCTATATTTACATCTAGTTATATTTATGTATCTATATAGATAGATACAGATATCTGTGTGTATTTCTGTAAGTGTGTGAGTGTAGGGGATGGAGAGAGAGAGAGAGAGAGAGAGAGCGTGAGCATGCCATAGAGCTACAGCCCCTCTGGCCGCTCTCTCACTCGGTCCCATATTCCACCAGCTGTGTCAGTGAATTAAACAGTGATATATGAAAATCTAGTAAAAGATCGAATTAATAAGAGTGTTCCTTAACTACTGTCCACCTCTCTCTGCACAAGATTTCAGATCATCCCCCGTTTTCTTACACTGGATTTGGAAATGAACTTTCACACTTATCTCGTTTTCTTTGTTCTCTGTATATACAATGACAGCATCCAACCACCTTGGCTGAGATAAAGCCTACGGAGGTCAAACAGCTCAGATAGAGGAGAAGGGCCTGTGTGTGGTTACCTTGTCTGGTTTGTATGATTAGCTCACGGCTTTTCTGGAAAACAGTTGCATAGCCTGTCAATATAACTCCATTTTTACAGTTTTACATTTACATTAATTTAAGCAATTTTGAGAAACGGACTGAGGGAAGACAGAGGTGGAATTTCATATAATTACTCAAGTGCTTTTCGCAGAGATTCATTCATTCACTCATTCATTCGTTTTGTTTTTGACAGTTATAACTCAGTTTCTGCTTCTGGACATTGGCCACAGGTTAACTTCCGTCTTTCCTACCAGAATATACTTCAGGTGATGATGGCAGAAAGCGTGTGACTGTAGCAGGCCCGGCATGGGCAATGGCAGTGTGTGAAGTAGTGTCCACTGCTAAGGTCAGGAGGTAGACTCAAATCCAGGGAGGGACGAAATAGGAGGCTGTCCTCAGAGAAATATCGCCAGGGCTTTTAGGTATAAGCGTCGGGATGCAGCCAGGATGTGGGCTGTCCGTGGGGCCCACCTAATCCACTTTAAGAAGCTGGACTTGCCAGAGTCCAGATTCAGTGCCAGATCTGGGAGGTACAATGACCTTGAAGGTGGCCAAACAAATTCTGACCTGGCAGAGGAGCTGTCCTTTATGACAAAGAACACCAGTTGAAAACAACAACAGCTGACGTACTGTACTGAGTCTACTTCTGGGGAGACATTTGCTCATTTGCCGCATCCTTTGAGCTCCTCCGCCCGACCTCAGGATGACGCTGCTTGTGAATTTCTGCTCCAGGACGTGCTCTCCCTGACACCCATTCCTCTTTTGTCTTCAATATGCATCATCTCTCTGTCCATGCTCCAGAGAATACGTGATCACGCATGCGGTTAGAGAAATTCATGTCAGTGGAAGATCAGTTGCAGCTTTGGTGGATAGAAAAGCAGGGATTGCCTTTCCAAATCATTCATTTACTTAATAGACATTTCCTAAGTGTCTTTTATGTTCCAAGCACTGTCCTGAGTACAGAGAAACATGCAGACTGTTATATAGCCTCTGCTCTTATGCAATTTATCATTAGTGAAAGGAAAGAAGGAAACAAGCAAAAGCTGTCCTCCGGTATTTTCTTATAAACACTGGGAAAGATGTATCATCTATACACACGGATTTCAGGGAAAACACAAACAAAAGGCCTTAAACAGAACAGGGTGTTCTCCCTGAAGGAGGGGAGCATTCATTCCACAAACACATGGTGAGCACCCACTATGCACCAGGAATTCTGCTCGGTGGTAGCTATATAGTCAAGTGACTTGAAGGAAAAGAGCCCTGTCCTCAGTGGGCTTACAGGCTGCGGCCTTGCTACTCAAAGTGTGGTCCTCAAAGCAATGTCATCAGCATCACCTTTTCTTTCTTTCTTTTTTTTTTTTTTTTTGCGGTACGCGGGCCTCTCACTGTCGTGGCCTCTGCCGTCGCGGAGCACAGGCTCCGGACACGCAGGCTCAGCGGCCATGGCTCACGGGCACAGCCGCTCCGTGGCATGTAGGATCCTCCCAGACCGGGGCACAAACCCGTGTCCCCTGCATCGGCAGGCGGACTCTCAACAACTGCGCCACCAGGGAAGCCCCGAGCAATAAAATATTTTTAATAAGGTGTCTATATTGTTTTTTAGATGCTTAGTTGGTTTTTTGCACACCTAATAGATTACAGTATGGAGTGAGCATAACTTTTATGCCCTGGGAAACCCAAAAAATTGTGTGACTGCCTTTACTGCAATATTTGCTTTATTGAGGTGGTCTGGAACCAAACCTGCAGTATCTCTGAGATGTGCCGGTACTGGATTTTGACGTTGATAACTAACACGTTTCTTATTGTAAATATAATTAAAAGCGTAATAGAGATTCACTGTCCGTATCCTAGGTATCGTCAGTAAGGATTTGGGAAATGGCTGGCAGTACGGGCCAGTTTTAAGCATTGCAGTCAGTAAGAGGTTGTAAATGTCAACAACACGGAGAGAAAGCAAGCTCTCATGTAGGAGAACACCAAACAAAAAATCTACAGTTACCATTATTCCAATACGGGAAAAATCAACGTCATATGTTTCTTCGATGAATTTTTATTTTAGAATATTTTTAAATGACAGGAAACTTGTGAATAGATAAAAGAGTTCCCACGTATCCCACATTGCTTCCCCTATTGTCGATATTTTACATTAGTGTGGTAAGGTTGTCGCTCTGAACTAAAATACATTTTTGCTAACTCAAACCCATGGTTTATTCAGATACCCTTAGTCTCTACCCCCTCTGTCCAGGATACCGTATGACGTCGAGTCCCCATGTTTCCTTAGATTCCTCTAGGCTGTGACAGTGTCTCAGACGTTTTCCTGTTTTTGATGACCTCGACCATCTGAAAGGGCACTGATCAGGTGACTTATACAATGTGCTTCAGTTGCGTTTGGTCGATGTTTTTCTCATGATCAGGTTGTGATTGCAGGTTTGGGGGAGGAAGATCACAGTGGTAAAATACCGTTCTTCTCGTATCGTATCAAGAATGCATGCTGTCAACCCACTGCTGGTGTGGACCTTAATTACTCGGTTGAGGTCGTGTTGTCACGTTATCTCCACTGAAAAGCTTCTCTCCCCTCCCCTCCTCTCCCCACTTCCACACTATATTCTTTGGAAAATTTGCTATAGGAACCTACGTTTAAGGGGTGAGGAGTTATATTCTACCTCTTTTGGCGGGGAATAGCTACATACATTACTTGGAATTCTTCTGCATGGAAGATTTGTCTATTTTACCATATATATATATATTTATATTTATATTAGTATATCTCAACCGAATTATTTTGTTGCTTAAATTGTTCCAGCTTTAGAATTAGCTTTACAGTTGTCTACTGTGCCCCTTTGATGTCCCCCATTGTGTGTGTGTGTGTCTGTTAGCATTTCTTTACCTTCTACAACTACAAGATGTTCCCAACTCATTTTGTATATCTCCCACCCCTGCTGTAGAATGAGCCCTTTTGCCAAAGAACCCTAGTTTGTTTTATGGACAATGGTCGTGGGTGAGCTCATTGTTTCTGGAATATCATTTCTTCTAGCTCCTTTCAGATAAAAGAGTTTGGAAATATGTATGAATACTAACCACTGTTTATGAACATATCTATAAATAGTCTACATAGGTCCGTCTGTATCGGTACATCCATCTGTATGTGTTTTGAAACACCAGTTCATACTGATGCCCCCCAATCTAGTCCAGCTCCCGAGGGGTCATTTGAGCCTCTTCCCCTCACTTTTCTGCAGCCTCCAACTCCAACAGTGAGATACCTGATTTCCATCATCTTCCATCACTTGCTTAGTCGTTCACTTCCAGTACACGTGTATAGAGGTTTCAGAATTTCAGCATCATATTTTAATGACAAAACAAAATTGTGTTAGCCCAGGAGATTCTTGAACTCTCTATATTTTTCTTTCTTAACATAAAGGATTCTGTACTAAGTACTCACAAGAAATATTTTATGCATTTAAGGAAATTGAAACCCAGTTAAGATGAATAATTGGGAATGGACTTTAGTTTTCCACCTGCTATTCACATGAATTATTATTAGTATCAGTACTAATATTATTAGTATTATTAGTATTACTTAGAAGTGAAGAGGAAAATAGATAAGTCAATTCTTCATCCATCACTCTTGTTTCCAGAGAGAAATCATGCTCTCCTGTTAGGAGAAATTTGATACTGCAGTGAAGAGCCCAGCTTTGATCCAGCAGACATGAAGACCTACTCCTTAGCCATGGAAGACAGTTTCTTTTTTAAAAAAAATTTTATTGAAATACTGTTGATTTACTATGTTGTATAAGACAATTTCTTTTATTCCCAGTATCACCAAGCAGGCCTGATGTCATCTAAGATACATATGCTATCTTTTGGGGACTATTATGTTTAAAACTGTGGAATCCTAGATTTTTAGGGGATAAGTATCGTAAAAACTAGAAACTAAAGATAGGTCTCTTTGCTAGCTTTTTTCTAATAATTATCTTGCAATTTTAGAGATGAATAACTCTGTAAGCATTTAATACAATTTTACAGTGAGTCTGTGAATGTGAGTGTAATGGGCCATTTGGTGCATCTTCTCTGATTCATAGCAGTGAGACGTTAATCATTCCTTAGTCACAGTGAGAATCGTCTGCATTGGGTGTCATGTTCTGCACTTTGTAACTGATTATTTTGATCGTTTACTCTGTTCATGTTGAATGTAAACACATTCTGTAAGTAAGTGCTTCTGACATTACTGCTCAGTAAGGAAGAAAACAAAAATAAACGTTATCTTTACCACTATCCAACCCATGATTCAACAACTTAATAGATGTGGATGTTCAGAAGATATTTGATATAAAAATGAACAGAAATTAACACTGTAATTATTTATATTACTGATTAACTCCTTAAAATAAATAAACAAATAGATTTCCAAATTTTATTAAGGATAAACATTTTACCTATACTCTTAATGTAAAATAATTTTAGAGACACCCTGGATTATTAAAAGAAGATTTATTCTGTATGCAAAGATTTCACCTTTGGTCCAAATAATAGTAAAGCAATTTAACCTATAATTTCTATGTATTTCTTTATTGTATATATTTTTATGTTTATATTCAAACTGAATTTTATTAGCTGCAATAAGTCTATAATTAATGGCTTTTAGATTGTTACATAAGCAGACCCAGTGGTATGTTCCTGTTAATTTTAGTTATAAATGTCTAAGACCCATATATGCTCTTGTGCTGAACAAGGTAAGAAAACAATCCATTTTTTCAACAAATATATATTGATCACCAACTATACGCCAGGCTTATGTGCATAATAACCTTTTTCTAAGAGTAACATATTTTTAAGAATATTTTATTTTTATATTTTTAAAATATTTGTTTATTTATTCATTTGGTTGTGCTGGACCTTAGTTGCGGCTCGCTGGCTCATTAGCTGTGGCTTGTGAACTCCTAATTGTGGCATGCGTGTGGGATCTAGTTCCCCGACCAGGGATCGAACATGGGCCCCCTGCATCGGGAGCACGGAGTCTTAACCACTGTGCCACCAGGGAAGTCCCCGTAATAGCTTTTTAATCCTTTTTTTTTGGCATGCCATGAAAGTTGAGTCATAAAAGTCAAATTTTATTTAAAGACACATGTAATTATGCACTTGTGATCCTCTCGGAATAAGCACTGGTTCACGCTGTGCTGGTATTGTGAGTAAGCAAGGCAAGGGATGTATTATTGTTCATCTCTCTCTCTCCTTGCTGACCCAGAGCTCCCTACGTACTCTTTTAGGTACAGTAGCACATAGACTGCAGAAAGTCCTGTTAACCGTGCTTTCCTAATCCTTGGCCTAATACTTGTAATTGCACTCTTCTTTTAATTTTTCTACTTAAGTATTTCAAATAAAAATAAATGTGGCATTATTATAGAAAGGATAGTATTTTATTTAAAAAAGTAAACAATTCAGTAACTTGATTCTTTTGCTTACTGAATGCTGTTGGGCTGTGGCTATGGAGGTGAGAGCTTGAATTTCGACCCATTTGTCTGTTCTTTTCTCCACCTCGCCAAAGTAGGTCATTATATCTGGGGAATAAAATCTTGGGCAGGTGGATAGGATCTTTTTCTCTTTGCATCCCAATAATTTATACTAGTCATGTGCACCTAAACCTGTATTACTAGTAGAGAGATAATGGTTTATTGTTACCATCGTTACTGGGATTGGTGACATGTTTTCACTGAGCTTTCAGCTCCTACTTACTCAGCTGTCTGGCTCTCCCAGGAGCAGAGAGATGTTCCATGAGCCGGGTTCAGTCTGCAGGTCTGCTGTGTTTTAGTCACAGAATTCCGACATATCTGAACGCCTTAAAACCAGATTTCCCCCAAAATTCGGATTTCTCCTGAGAGCTAACAAGCTGGCCTGGCTTTGTGGGTTTCCACAGGGAATGACATGATGGGCCAGGTCGAATGGTCGCTGCTCCCTTTTAGTGTGGAGCCACGGGCCTCACTGACTGCTCTTGCTTTCCTGAGACCAAGGGCAAGTGTCACTCTGTATTTAATTCTACATCTTTACTTTGCATTTTAGAGTAAGCGTGAGGGTTTGGAGAAAAATGTACTGTTTATTGAATTAATATCTACCAAAAGTAGGAAGATAAAAGACAGAGAGGGTCAATTGTTTCGCTCTTTCCCTCTCACTAATTGTACTGTCTGCATATTTCAGTGGTGACCTCCACTGTACCTGAACGTTATTTTGAATAAATATGCACTTGTGTATGCATGTGTGCTGTGGGTTTCATTAGCTAAATTCAGTGCAGTGGACATTGAATTAATGAGAGCTCATGCACTCCGTTAAGACTTGAGGACACAGAAATGAATGAGATGTGATATTTTTATAAAGGAGCTCGTGGTCCAGGCAACTACAGTGGAAATCCTTGATAATTGTTTCCTCATTCATTTTTCATCCTTTAAAATGTACCTCTTTTTGTTGTGTGTTGCATGATAATCCCCTGAACTAGTGCTGAATTACCCGTGTCATTAATTGTTAGTCCAAATATATACTAATCTTTAGATGATGGCCAAAATCTAAACTCACTTATTCAAAGGTACTCTTCATTTAAGTCAGCAAACAAATTTTCCAAAACTTATTGATAGTGTATGTGAAAAACAAACCCGATAACTGATTTATTGAGGAGGTTAAGGTTATTTCTATTGAGTAAAAAGTAATTCCTGGCAAGAATTAGAAGATAATACCCAGAGAAAAGGAAAAACTCCATCAGAGAAAAAATTGATCAATTCATCTGTCATTACTTGACCATCAGTCAAATCCATGAATGGATTTATCATATTGTTTGGGAAAGAAAGTGAAAAAACTGTAAACGTCTATAATTCCAGGCAGGCTTTACCATCACTAACTTTCAACACTTTCATTATACACCCTGGGGATTCACAGAATGATGGGTTTCTATTTCTTAATCCTTCCACCTGGAAGAGCTCACAGGAGAGAAATCAGTTCGTAAGACTCTGGCAGTGGATTCAGCCGATGCTCTTACAGTTAAAGCCCTAAGTGATTGCTCTGTTGACAGCGTGATCATCTCGACACTGAGGTTGACGGGGTCGAAGGTGAGGCTAGAGATGCTCCCAGATGAAACATAGTGGGGATCAAGAGAAATCCCACAGCTTGGTTCTGAGACTAGTCGCTAGGTAACAATGGTGGAAGTTAGATTCTCAGGGAAGCCATCAGAAATGTGCCTTCCCTACAACACAGCTGTATTCTTGTTTCCTTTCTTCTCTTAAAACTATTCCTGTTTGTAATTTATCCCTCCCCCCCTTCCCCTTTGGTAACCATTAAATTTGTTTCCTATGTCTGTGGGTCTGTTTTGTATATAAGTTCATTAGTGATTAGGAGTTTGCGATTAACACGTACACCTACTATACATAAAATAGATAACCAACAGGGACCTACTGTATAGCACAGGGAACTGTACTCGATATTTTGTAATAAGCTGTACGGGAAAAGAATCTGGAAAAAAAATAGATGTATATGTATGTATAAACGAATCGCTGTGCTGTACATCTGAAACTAACACAACATTGTAAATCAACTGTGCTTCAATAAAAAATAAAAAACATAAAACCGAAAAAACCATTCCTGTTCAAAAATGACTAAAGCAAAACTGTTGCAATAATTTAGGATCACATGAGAAAAGCAAACATTTAATCTGATGTCCTCTGTGCCTCTGGAAGGAACTGGGCACTGGAATTTGAGTGCTTTTTACCACCAACAGCACTTTCCTCTTTAGAATGCAGATCACATTAATAATTCCTAAAATAACACCACTGAAATATCGTTTCTCATGTCTGAAATTGGAAATATTAAAAATTTTGTCAAGATTTTCTAGTTTACCGTGTAAAATCTTTTGCCCAGACTGCTTCTAACCACACTGGGAATTGGTTTCTTTGTACTACTCTTCAAGCCAATGATCTTTGCAAGTAATTCTCATTTATACTCAGTTTCATCTATAACTTATTTTCATTTCATAGTAACATTAATTAAGTTATTATTAGATGTCTGGGTAATAAGCTAAAAGTACCACCTGAATAAAATATTATAGAAAAGGCTGCCTGCTTAAGCAATGCTCAAAGACAACACTCCTTAATAAATTTATTCTTTCCTGAGTAACATTGCAAAACCCATTTAAGGCTCAACATCTTCTTGAATATCCATGTGTATGATTTTGAAATCATTGCCACTGGATGAGATGATGGCCTGATTCCCAAACGATATGAAGTAGCCCATGTATTCAACTTTCTGACCACTCCTCCTTCTACAGGCCTAGGACAAAAGGTGAAAAGGAATGAGAAGAAGAGAACTTACTATGTATCAGTTGCTTTATATTCATGAATTCTTTTAACCTTCCCAAAGCAATATGAGGTAGAATGTAATCACATCGAGGAGGACTCGTACAGACCAATATTTAATTAGTAATAATAATAATAAATATAAGTACAGTAAAAAGAAATAGAGTTCAGTAGATGCCCATTGGTTGAAATTTGACAATGAGAAGTGAAGGCTTATGCCAGTTTTCCTCAAATTGATATGTGGCCGTGTATGTTTGGGAATTGCTTGTCCAATGATGTCTGAAGGGATTTCTTTAAGGAAGGATATCTAAGAGCCCTTGATATGCTAATGGTGAGAAGGCATTTCCTAAACCTGTAATGTTATGTTTTAATTTTTTTTGAGAACATTTTAAGAAACTGGCGTTCCCCAAGGACTCTTTGGGAAACATTGGTTTATACTAACAAAAAGGGAAACCATCGACTTCTGTCCATCTTCTCCTTTGAGACACCGTAACATAGTAACTGAAAATTACAGCCTCTCCCTACCATCTCTCACTTGATTCCTGTGCAATTTGTGACCTTACTCTGAAACTTGCTCACCACTTTTTAGAAGAAAGAACCTGGCAGGCCATCGACTGAAGTCTTCCTTAATGACCTGCCTTTTTACTACTTGCAGAAGTCTTCATTTTATTGGAAAGGCACCAAATGAAGGCAAGTCTCCCCTTCAGAGGTTGACATCGTCCCTCTAATGACTGCTTTGTGTTATGTGGACAAACTGTGATCCAGGCTAACATGACAGGTGATAAAATATTCTTGCTTGTTGAATAAGAATCGTCTGTGGCATGATGGCATTGAAATTAAGCAGTTGAGGAAGCCACAAAGCCTTGTCAGTAGCATCTCACCATCTTCCCAATACAGCGCTCTGACAACGGCTGGGAGCATTTTTCTACTGATAAGAACAGAGTCTACAGAAGAGACTTGTTCAACATTGAAGACTGTCAGTAATAGACCCAGATTCAAGCTCTTCATCTTTACTTTTTACCAAAAAACTATATTCACTGGCTTGCAGTTTTTATCAACATGTTTTCAGATGCTGGATATTGTTTAGAAAAGAGACATTTTCTTTGTTTTTGCAAATTACAAAATGCTGTTAATAGAGCTGTTCTAAATTTGGTTACCAACAACTGCTATCCACTAAATATTAGACCATGTTGGTTTCTTATCAACAGATAAGAAAAATTCTATGATTGATTTTTAAGGACAATTAGCAAAACAGTCACCAAATTAGTAATACAAGTCAAAAGGAAGTGTGGTACACTGAACTGTGTAATCAACTTGCTGGGATGACCTGGAAAATACATCCAACTGTTAGTTTCCTCAAATGTAGAGTGAGAATCTATAACTAGGTTAATTCTTAAGTCTGTTTTTGAGTATTGAGATTTAGAATATGCAACTAAAATAAATCAGAGAGAGAAAATAAATCTGTTCATTGCAATAATTTTTTGAGCTAGTGGAGCGATTCATCTTGCTTTTATTTCTGATCCCGGAAACTAATTTTTAAGAAATTCAATTATTTTAAAATATTAACAGACACTATTGAAAGTGAGATAGAAAATTTTAAGTAATTAAAATTATGTAATTTTATAGTATGTATTTATTGACTGTAAAACTTGTTTTATTATAAAAGATAAAATCATATCCATGTTCAATGATGCATTAAAAACATAAGCAGAATAATTATTCACTCATATACTTATTTATTCATGTACTTTAACCAATTTCATAGCTCTGTCTCTAAGACCAAATCATTGGTATTTATCTGAAGAATGTATTTTTATATAGTCTTATTATTTTTAAAATAAAAAAAAGATTGCCTACAGTCTTCTTCAAAACTGAATTTTATGAGATTGCCTACAATCTTCTTCAAAACTGAATTTTATGATCACTAATTGTGAAAATGTTGACATTTGCAACTTACTCTTCTCTATACAACATAATATATTTTTAAAATTTATTTATTTAGTTAGTTTTGGCTGCGTTGGGTCTTCATTGCTGCCTGCGGGCTTTCTCTAGTTGTGGTGAGCAGGGGCTACTCTTCATTGCGGTGCGTGGGCTTCTTATTGTGGTGGCTTTTCTTGCGTAGCACGGGTTCCAGGTGTGCGGGCTTCAGTAGCTGTGGCACGTGGGCTCAGTAGTTGTGGCTCATGAGCTCTAGAGCTCAGGCTTGGTAGTTGTGGTGCACGGGCTTAAATGCTCTGCGGCATGTGGGATCTTCCCAGACCAGGACTCGAACCCGTGTCCCCTGCATTGGCAGGCAGATTCTTAACCACTGCGCCACCAGGGAAGTCCTTAGAGCATAATATTTTTAATGGAGAAAATGTCTTCTTTACAGTTTGAATGATCTAGTAAGCACAGAGAAAATTCTGTTGAATAAAAGGATATTCTCAATGCTTTCTTTCATGTTAAAATTTGTAAATATTTCCAGCCTAGATATTTAACTTTTCCCCTTCCATTCAATAAAACTATCTTTATGAGATAAAACTTTTAAATAATTCTCTATACTTTAAAAAAATATTCCATCAAATTTAGACACTGCAGAATCAACTGCATTCTTGATTTCATTTCATTCTAATACAAAATATGAACTAACCAACAAAAATAGGCACTCCATCAAAAAAGTCTTCACCGTAGTTGAAATATTGCAAATGATAGAATTTCTAAAATAAATGTTTAGATTTTACCACTTAAAAAAATGCTATAGCATTAATTGTATCGTGACTTTGGTATCTAAATTTATGTGTTGGAATGTTTTAGAAATGTGATGCATTTCTAGATGATGTAGAGTCATAAAGCCACTTTTTCTTTGAAAGTTTTTAGTCACATACCTTTTCCTGATACAGGTAACTTCCAATCGTCAGTGTCCAAGTGAGTGAGTATCTTGGAAATGACTGTCTTCATAATTTACTCAGTTATCATCTAATGGGAGTTTCATATCAGAAATGCAGGAGAAGAATATTTTAATGTGTGGACACTAAATTTGTGAATTCTCCATTTGGAATTTGAAATCAAAGAGACTCTATTTTCCCCTGCACCCCTATCTTAGGGGTGGTAGGAATGTAATATAGTGTTATTCTCAACATTGGCTGACCACAAAATGATGAAGATACGTGCAAAGCATCCAGCATCCCGAAGGATTATTTCAGGGCTTCCCTGGTGGCGCAGTGGTTGAGAGTCCGCCTGCCGATGCAGGGGACATGGGTTCGTGCCCCGGTCTGGGAGGATCCCACGTGCCGCAGAGCGGCTGGGCCCGTGAGCCGTGGCTGCTGAGCCTGCGCGTCCGGAGCCTGTGCTCCGCAGCGGGAGGGGCCACAACAGTGAGAGGCCCGCGGTAAAAAATTCTTGACTATTTTACTTATTCTTTCAGATAAATCTTGAAACATTAAAGATCAACTTAAGACAAAAATTGTGGATTTGGGTAAGGTTTTGCTTAACAGATTAACTAGAGAAATATTGAAATATCTATAATTTCTATTCTCTCTTTTTCACTAGATTTTTATCATTTTTTAAAAATACTTTTCTTCTTGTGGGTTCTTGCAGGGTTATCCCCAGTTTTTCTGATTTTCGCTTATTATGAATAGAGTTTTATTTTATCTTCTAATTTGGTATTATGGCATTGCTGACATATAAAAACCTTTCTTTTTAACAGGAATATTTGAATCTAAAGTAGCCATGCTTCAATAAGATTGTAAAGTCTTCTCCATATCATTTCAAGGGTGTCTTAAAAGGACAACAATATTTTAAATAATGTAGTGGCCCCTACAAAGGGTTCTATTCTCTTTCCAGGCATCTACTATAACAAGATTAGAATAAGGGTGGGCACTGGTCACAAGACACACTTGACCAACTAATTGTCCATTTGTATCACTTACCCGATTGTAAAATAGAGACCCTTTTTGGCCCAGAAGTTGACTTTTAGCCAATTGTGGTATTCTGTCTTTCAGTCTTATTTCATCCTTTTCATAGTTTCTGTCTCATAAACTATTTGAAATATCCTTTGCAATCTTCTAAAATTTCCTGCCTATATATCTTTGTCCACACAATTATCCTACTTAAGACACCCTCTTCCTTCTATTTTCTTCTTACATCCAAATCCTAGCTATTTTTCGGGGATTAACTAAAATGCCAACTTATCCATGGAATCTTTTCTAATCCTTTTAACCAAAAATAACTCTCTTCCATGTTCTTAAACATTTTATCGTTTTATCTCTTAAACTTTTTATCTCACTTCTCTGATTGTGTCAGTTAGGATGCTTTGTTTATAGGCAACAGACTCTGCTTCTAACTTAGGTCAAAATAAAAAGATTTAAGGTAGGTCATAGAATCAGTGGAAAGGAAGAGTCAGACTGGATAGCTAGGGAATAAGAATAAAATGTGGGCATCTGCAGGGTGCTCCTTGGAGATACTCAAGGCCAATTGTTTTCTGAACTTGTGTCCATTCATTAAAATTTAAAACCTCTGGAGAGAGTGTGTGATTGAACTGGCTGAGAGCAAACCCCTCACCTTGGGTGTCGAGGGCGGGTCTCGTGGTGGGTGGCTCAGCATGACTAGGAGTCCCACCAAAGCTACGGGAACGAGGAAAACAGGGTGTCTGGTTAACAAAATAAAGGGGAAGGAATGCTGGATTGTAGTACACTTTTGTACTCGATTACTTTTGACCTCTTATTATAGATATATTGGGAAGTCTTACCTTAGCATTTTATTAATGTTTGGATCCTCTTCACACCCACCACAAATCTCACACACACACACACACACAGACACACATACACACACACACACGCATACACACACATACACACACACATACACACCACACACACTTATATTTGTTCAATAAATATAAACATACATAGATAAGACTTCTTATTTTAAGACAAAAACTAAAGGACAGAATGTCTTAAACAATGTACATAGTAAGTGTTAACTGAGTTCCTCACCTTCACGTACATTCATATTACTCCCTTCTAGGGTATTTCCTTCTTTTTAAAATCTTTACCTTTATTATATTCCTACTTGGTCATTCCTGGGTACTTTACTGTCTGTTCTCAAAGCATCTCCTTCTGTAGAACTTACTGGAGGTTAAAGGTGGAGCAGAGTCCTTCCCTAGCAGACGCATCTCCTCCTTCTTTTCCTCATGTCTGCGATGAATGGGAAAAAATTGGGAGAAGAGATTTATAATTTTTTGTTTAGATCGTGAATTTGGTTACCGGGACCCTATGGACAACTTTTAGCTTATTCGTTTGAAGATTTTCATTGTTCAGTGATTAAAAATTTTGCAAGCCTCTCCCGTTCGAAACTGAGGCACTCAAGTGGAGGACAGAGTCCCTGTGTGGGTGAGCTTGCAGTCTGCGGGGGGCTCGGTGCCGGGCTGGGGCTGCTGTGTGTCGCCGTGATTGGGGCAGGCGCGAGGCACAAGGTAAACGGGCAGGCACGTCTATTCCTACTGGGGATGGGAAGCAAAGACAGTGTCCTGGAGGTGGAGAATCGAGTCCTGAAGGTCACAGGGGAATCCAGGTACAGAAGGGGACAGAAAGTTTCAGGAAGAAGATGCAGGAGCAAACGCATGGGGCATGCAGGGCATGACGTATTTAGGAAATTGCACGTATTCAAGTTTTGATTTTATTTTATTAATTCATATAGAAGTTAGTGTATGCCAGGCCTTGTTCTAAGAGTTTTATATGCTTTAATTCATTTAAGGTCCTTTAATTATGATTAGAATTAGGGTTGGCAAATTAGCAACCTGCAAGCCACATCCAGATGATTATCCGTGTTGGTAAACACAGTTTTATCACAAACACTCGTGCTCATTGATTTATGTACCATCTATAGCTGCTTTCATATGCAGATGGGAATAGTGAGAACCAGCAAGAGAGATCGCATAGCCCACGAGGCCTCAGATATTTGCTATCGGGCCCTTTATTTTAAACGTTTGCCAGCCCCTAGCGTAACTTGAGAGGGGACACATAGGCTAGAGAGAAGGGGAGAGGTCACAGAGGATGTTCCCTTAAGGAAGGAGATTCATTTACAACATAGCAGGAGTGTAACTGTTCCCCAAACAGGCATAATTAGCAGCGGCCCTTAAGGACAGCTCAGGGAGAGCAGCTAAGGTACCTGTCAGACTACAGCAATATCTCGTGGTCTGTGGTCTACCCAGTTGTGCATTAAGTGGGAAACTTCATGAAAGCTGTGTGTTTGCCCCTGCTGCTGAGGCTTTGGTTGTCTCCTGAGATGCAGCAAAACATTTCCGTATTCACAGTCTAATAGACAAAATAATGCCTGGATTGCATATGAGCATCGTTTTAGTAAAAAGACAGATCTTAAGTATGTTTTTCAGCAACAATGATATTTAATATCTCATGCAAAGACCCTATTCATACATAGAACCTCATACATAGGTCCTTACATACATGAGAGCTCATTCACTGGTCCATACTACTAATTCCTTGATAAATTATGTGACTCCTTTGAACCCCATTTCCTTCACCTTGCATCAAATAATGTTTTGAGGATTCAATGAGGTAATAAATGTATAGCCCTTAGTATAGAGCTTGGTACATAATGGGAGCTCAGTAAATAAAGTTTATTATTATAGAAACCACAGAGCTTTAGAGACCTCTCTCTATATCTCTTTAAAGCTGTTTTCTTGCAACCCATTTTTTGGGAAGAAAAGCTTACAGTTGGAAGTCAACAAAATTTACATCTCCTAAAAGCTCAACTGAGTAAACAGCTGGAAGGTTGATAACACAATCGAAGCACAAACGGAGAATGATTATTGGATTTTCTTTTTCAAAATTAACCTGAGCACAAGGCAGAAATCATCTTTTCTGAGAAGAGGTCTGATTTCAATGAAGTCTGGAAATGTTTTCAGAGGAAACTGATATAGTGTTCTGGTTTTCAATTTTCCAGACTCAATAAAAATGGAGAAGAATGGGAGTGTGTGTGATAACTGTGATGCTGAGAAATTATGGAATTCAGGCACCATGAAACACTCCCCCTAACCCTCAACTGTTTCCTGTAGTCCCAACAGGGAAAGCAAACCCATCCTCCATCTGAGCTCTGGATCCACCCAGAAAGCAGCTCAGTTTCAAGGTCTCCGAGCTTATGTACTTCCCGCCCATCAGTCAGGTGTTGTTAGAACAGCAGGGATTAGCCCTGGAGACCACAGCGTTAGAATCAGAGGAAGGGGTGTTAAAGTTTCCACTCTTGATAATTAACAATCTAGAATATTGAACTGACAGAGGAGGAAAAGAAGGAGGGGAGCGAGAAAAAGCAGGGCATGGAGTCACGGGCTCCTGGTACCCACAAGTCCTGACCCAAGTGTTTTTGATAGGGACAGAGTAAAGGGACAAAGGAGGTGATGAAATAGTTAATCCCACTAGGGGATTGTAAGTCAAGAAAAATGCCTGGGAAACCCCTGTAAGTTAATGATCACTCAAGAAAGCAGGTTTGCTTAACCACGAAACCAAGCAGGCTGGCTTGGCAACAAAACCATGCAACAGAAGCATTTAACATGCCCCCAAACAATAAAACAACTGTGGCATGAGACCCACACCCTGCCCAGTGAGCTCAGTAAGTTAATGACCCCTAGGACATACTCCTCTGGGCACATTAAAAACAAAAGTATAAGGCAAGGGTGACATTATACTGAACCTGAGATGATTTACCATTTTTAGTATATGTTACCACCTTTTTGCTCATTTCCATTGCGCCATGACATTCCCGACTTGACCATGGAGGGACAGAAAACTCCCCTACCCAACCTGAAGGAGGAGCTGACGATGGAAGCGTGATGTCTACTCAAGAATGAGGAAGAAAGTCATCTTCACCCCTTCCCTGCTTTTCCTTTGATTATAAAACTGTAGCCGGCTAAGTTCTTGGGGTATGACACCTTCTCACCTGCCCCTTGTAAGCCTCACAAGCATCCTATTCTAATAAATCACTTCTTATCTATCACTGCCTCTCATTGAATTCTTTCTGCGCTGAGACATAAAGAACCGGAGCTCCTCGGAGCCCCCGAAACACCACCTAGCAGTTTCATTTCAGCAGAAGACTTTCCCATTTAACAGTCTGAGGTAGTCTTGGGAAAGGTTTTTCTCCTTGTTGAAACAAGCTCCTGGAGAATCCCAAGAGGTCCACAGTTTACATGCCCCACGGGCATGGAGTCCGGGAAATGGCCGTGTCATGTCTTTTTAACTGAGAAATATGAACTCAAAGGTTGATTCCTTGGAGTTTTTCTGCAGCTTTGTTTCCCCCTTGAACAGTACCTGGTCGGATCTCTTTCCATGAGTTCAAGAACAGTCTGCACTGGCGTTGTTCCCAGGTCTCGGAGCTGAAGCTCACGCGAGGGTTCCTGTCA
This sequence comes from Monodon monoceros, assembly GCF_005190385.1. Taxonomy (NCBI): domain Eukaryota; kingdom Metazoa; phylum Chordata; class Mammalia; order Artiodactyla; family Monodontidae; genus Monodon; species Monodon monoceros. The sequence goes on from NW_021703775.1 coordinate 933,968, forward strand.
TTTATCTACGGGAGAAGCTGCCTGTACCTGCTGGTTATACACGTGGCTGTCCTGCAGAAAACAGTACACGGCAAGTCTCAGGATAGCTTTGCAGCTCACCTGTGGTGCCATTTGCTCATCCAGTTTCCTCTGACGCCCACGGATGAGAGCCGTGGAGCTCCTGGGCGACGGGCGGGGTCTTTCAAAGGTCCCGCATTACTTCCTCTGTCGAATTTGCCACTGTACAAACAGGAGAATAATCCCCATGTGAGAAATACAAAGTCTAGACAAGACAGTTGACTTTTGACAGAGAAAAGCATCTAGCCGTTCAGAAAATAGACAGTAGGAAGAACATACTGAACGAAGAACGTCCATTCGAATGAAGCAACTGTGTAAAATCCATCCGCAAATGTTCAAATAAACCTTCAAGCTCTAGTTCTCTCCTATATCCCACCTTCACAGTTTTGCCAGGATTATGAGTTTGGCTGGTGAAGGGTGCCAGAAACTTCCTCAGCAATTTTGAATAAAATTGCTCTCTCAGTATTGGCTTCCTATTGTAGCCATTTTTCCTGCTCGGCTGTAGTGATAAAATCGAACAATCGTGGCTAATGAATTATGTTATCCATCAGTATCAGAATGGAAGAGACTAGAATTCTTGCTTGAGGCATAACAAACAATTGATTGTTTACAATTAATTGTAAAGATGTAATCAATGGTTATTCTTATAAATGGTGAGACCATCAACAAATTTATAAATGGTGAGAACATCAAAAAATTTCCAAGGTCTTTTGGTTTATATCCTGAATTTTATGATATTGTTCCAGATTGATAAACATACTGAAATTTATAAATAATTAGCAACTTGTACCAGTCCTATGCTTGAACAAGAATGTTTCTTTAAACCTGGGAAGTATGAAATCATTGGAAGTGTTTACTTTAATACATGTTTTACCACAAATGATGAAGAATGAATTTCTCTCTTGATCTTTCAGGATTTTTTTTCCTTTTATCTTAATTTTGGTAAACAAAGAGTTTACCAAAACTTCAATATCTTGTGTCTATGTGTAACAAATGGAATTTTTTCTGTAACTGAGCTTTATTTCTACTTTAAGCCCCCACTCAGCTGCAGTGACAATAATCTTATGAGTGGAGGCCGGCCCCCTTCCTCAGGATTGTGTCTGGTTAGGGAATTTGTGAAGTGCCAGGGGTGAGGAGAAGTGGGAGAGGTCAGGTCCTCGCATCCCTGGTCCCCACACGGATTCTGACATGCTCTTGGGCCACTCTGGGGTTTGGTTTTCAGTCTTTTGGTTTTGGTGCTGACAGGCCTGGCCCTTCCAATCACGGTAAATGTCTGGCTTGAAGGTCGGGATACCTGTAGCTTCCTTATTTCGATGTGACAGGAGTCTCTGTGAGGTGGCTTTTCTGCCTGGACACATTTGAAACATCACCTTAGAACTTGTTAGAAACGCAAATTCTAGGTGCATCCCCCTCCCCCCGAGTAACCTCCGAAGTCAGAAACTCTGACTAAAAGAGTCAGCAGACTGCAAATTCTCCGGGACTTCCACTCCCCGAGGCTCTGCCCAGGATGGAGCAGGGCCAGGCGTTACCAAAGAGTTTCTCCTCCCCCTGGAGCGGGAAGGGAGATTAGAGCCTTATTCCACTCCCTCCTCTCTCTCTTCTTTAAGACTGTCCATAGACTTTATTTTTTAGAGCAGATTAGCTCTGTAGAAAAACTACCCCTCTTCCCATCACTCAGTTTCCCCTATTACTATCTTCCTTTATCGTGGTATATTTGTTAGAACCAATCAACCAACATTTATGTGCTATTATTAACTGAAGTCCATAATTCACACGGGGGCTCACTCTTTCCGTTGTACGGTTCTGTGGGTTTTGTCATGTATCCTTCTACACAGTATGAGACAGAACACAAAACTTAATTTTAAGTAAATTAACGTTTACAGACCACAGGGTTTTCCTAGGGAAAATGCGTTAGGTAAGTAAAGTCTTTATTCCTCATTAAATGCCTTGAGAAACAAAAACCAGTATAGGAAATAAGGTAGTTTATGGATTTAGAATAGTTTACCCCCAAAAGAGACATGGTGAAAACACTGTGCATTTATAAAGTTCAAACTGACTAATTAAAAGTAGGCTGGAGGCAAATAACATGATTTACCTGATTAACCTAGATGAGAAATCAAGCAAAGTAATAGCCCCGGGTTCTCCAACTTGATTGAAGACTAAATTCTCAGCTAACTTAGCCTGCGAAGAAATCAGACCCTTTACAAAAGCAAGCTTTTTGATGTTAGTCCTGAAACATCATTTGCAAGAATTTCATATTAAATAATGTTTGTCAGGTCCGGCTAGGGGTTCCTTGGAATAGCTACAAACTACCTTCCACCCGTTAGCGTGTCCTGCATGACACACAGCCTGTCTTCGTATCTAGAAGGATACACGCATATGTTCTGTGACCTTACAAGCACCTCTGATTGCTCTTAAGGATGATAAATGATCTATAGTATGTAATCAAGTGGATTCTGATTTTTCTGGCCACTTGTTCAAATTGTTTTGTTTGCAGGGGGAGAAGAAAAATGGTATCAGGGCGCCCTCTGCTGGTGAGGCCACATAAGAAATAAAAACGAGTCACGATTTTGGAAGGATAAAATGACATATTTTGGGGCTCTCCACCCTCCCCACCCAGTCCTGTTAAAGCATTACAGGATCGGGACTCAGAGACATGAGGGCTTGCACTTTGGGTCTGAAGGGTAGAACACAGAACTGGGTGGGAGAACGCAGCTCTTAAATACAGTGAGGTTGATAGCTGAGTTGTTTTTCAGCTTTATTGACGTATAATAGACAATATATAATATATTGTATAATATATAATATAATGTGTTTAAAGTATACAACGTGATTATTTAATATACTTATACGCTGTGCATGGATTTCCGCCAGCAAGTTATTACCATATATCGATCACCTCATATACTTACCTTTTTAATTTATTGGTGAGAACATTTAAGTTCTACTCTCAGCAAGTTTCAGTTATACAATATGGTGTTATCAGCTATAGTCACCGTGTTACACGTTAGATCCTCAGACCTTATTCATCTTATAACTGAAAGCTTGTGCCCTTCACTAGCCTCTTCCTATTTCCCTCACCCCCAAGCCCCTGGCAACCACCATTTTACTCTCTGTTTCTACGAGTTCAACTTTTTTTTTTTAAGATTCCACATGGAAGTGATACTGTACAGTATCAAAAGTTTTCTGTCTGGCTTATTTCACTTAGCATAATGTCCTCCAGTTGCATCCCCCTTATCACAAAGGTTGACGGGATTTTTTTTTCCTCTTTAAGACTTCTGTTCCACTGTATGTATATATCACATTTTCCTTATCCATTCATCTGTCAGTGGACACTTAGGTTGTTTACATACCTTGGATATTGTGAATAATGCTGAAATGAACATGGTAATACAGATATCTCTTTGAGATAATGATTTCATTTCCTTTGCATATAAATCCAGAATTGGGGTTGCTGGATCATATGGTAGCTCTATTTTTAATTTCTTGAGGAACCACCATACTGCTTTCCATAGAGGCTGTGCAGTTTACATTCCCACCAGTAGTGCACAAGGGTTCTCTTTCTCCACATTCTCAACAGCATTTATCCCTTACCTCTTCGATAAAAGACATTCTAACAGGTATGAGGTGACGTCTCATTGTGGGGTTTTTTTGTTTGTTTGTTTGTTTTTGTTTTTTTTGCTGTACGCGGGCCTCTCACTGTTGTGGCCTCTCCCGTTGCGGAGCACAGGCTCTGGACGCGCAGGCTCAGCGGCCATGGCTCACGGGCCCAGCCGCTCCGCGGCATGTGGGATCTTCCCGGACTGGGGCACGAACCCGTGTCCCCTGCGTCGGCAGGCGGACTCTCAACCACTGCCCCACCAGGGAAGCCCTCACTGTGGTTTTGACTTGCATTTCCGTGATGATCAGTGATATTGAGCACTTTTTCATGTACCTGTTGACCATTTGTATGTCCTCTTTGGAAAAATGTCTATTCAGGTCCTTTGCCCATTTCTTAATTGGATTGTTTGATTTTTTGCTATTGGGTAGCATGGGTTCCTTATTTTTTGGATATTAACCCCTTATCAAATATGTGGTTTGCAAATATTTTCTCCATTCCACAGATTACTTTTTCATTTGTTGATTGCTTCTTTTGCTGTGCAGAAGCGTTTTCTTTTGATGTAGCTCCACGCGTTTATTTTTGCCTTGGCGTCAGGTCCAAAAATTCACTGCCACTCGTCGAGTTTAACTGGCGCATAGCTCAGCTTCCTCTCCTCCTGTGGCTTTGTTTTCATAGGTTCCCTTGGGTTCCGAGGAGCTTGGTAGAAAGCAGGGGACGCGATTATGTAGCTGGTCATTTAGATGGTGTAGACGACAGCCCATCTCTGTTCTGACACATCCCCCTGGGTTCTTGAAACACGTGTTATCTGTGTGTGAACTGCCTAGTTCTTGCCTCATAAAGCTTCTCGAGTCCTGAGATCCTGGGGTCAGAGATGTTCTACCAGCACAGACGGACCTGGTAAAATTTCCAATTTCTTCGACATTACTTTTAAAGATCTGATGATTTGTATTCGGAAACCGTCTCCACCAAAATAGAATTAATGCCCAAACAAACAGATACGAGCTTAAACTGCAAGATACTTTGACCTTTGGCAAACCCTGGGGGCTCGTTGTGTTCACTTCTCCCCAATTTAAAGTTTTAACAGAAGGAGTTGCTTGTGTTCCTTCTGTTTTGTTGCTGTTGACTCACTAGAGGGGGGTAGAGGAAAAGGTTTCAAAGGAGCTGAGGCAGAAATCACACAGAAAACCCAGTACCCATTCAGGTTAGCGTCCGGCAGCTCTCTAAAAACAACTCGGGTCTAAATGTCAGATCCAATGGGGAAGCAAAGTAAGGCATCGTGCCCTCACCTTGAGGATAGACTTATTATGGATAATTCAGTCAGTGCATTCTTTGGCTAGGAGTTGATGACTGATTGGATTTTATGTCTTCTGTTTCTATGTCAATTAAAAGCATTCACAAATAACATATATTTTTCTTCTGCTCTCTCTTCCCTTGATTTTCACTGGAAACAGCCTAATGAAATCATTTCCCTACTAGTCCTCCAAATTTCTCTTGCTTGTAGATTGTAGGATGGCATTTTAAAAGTTTTGACGTTGGTACTCGGCCATGAAGATTGCTGGGAATCAAAACGTAAATACAGTTTCGGTGCACTCACTATGTCTAATAATATGGCAACCTGCCAGTTACAGGTCTCCTCTTATCCTTTCTGGGGACTCGATTGTTTCAGAGGTTTTGCATGTGGTGGGATCTTTCTGGATACACATGTGTTTTTACCCAGAGGGCTAAAACTTCATTGGCAACATTTTGGGTGCTGGGGCAAAACCACGGAGGAAGGTTCTCTGAGTCAAGTTTCTGAGACTGTGTGTCTAGTTGCTCTGTATCCAAACTCAGGTGAGGTTCAGTATTTTAGCGTGTCTCGCTGTGGAATCACAGAAGTGAGTTGTTCTTGGTGAAATGATCCCTTCTTTTTCTTCCCACCCCCAGGCACTGGCAAAACTGTCTACAGAAGAAACCAAAATTGGCCCTTGGAGAGAGAAGTCACGTGGGCTTCTTGTATGCTCTCCCTGGGGTCGTGAGGCAAACATACCTGGCGTGAACTTTAAATAGCCTCCGACAGGTGTGTTTAAAGACACTTGTGGGAAAGTGAGCACAGCGCTGCCCCCTGCCCCGCAGCTTTAAAAGGAGAAGGAAAGAATTGTGGCCTCTCCCTGGGGTGAGGGTCCCTGCCAGGAAGCTGAATATGAAACACAAATTGCAGCGGTGGTGTCGCCCCCCTCCTCCTGTTAACTACAGAGCACTTCATTTCATTCTGAATGGAATACTGTTCCTATTTCACTAAATATGTATGTTCCATAAAATATGGATTAGCATATGGCTTTGCTGGTGATCAGTGCGTTGCAGACTTTCCAATCTGACCTAAATTATTCGTGTTGGTTTTATGACCTGGAAAGCAAATGTATGCATTCCAAAGACTCTTGCTAAGATGCTTTAAATTATTCCATTGTAATATGGAACAAATCCTTACATGTCATCGCTGAAAAAAAAAGCAAGCCCGTTACACGGCAGAAATGAGTTAGCCGTTAATTCAGGTAAGAGCCTGTGGCTCGATCACACAACTGCCCATCATTTATTCAATGTTGCCTTCTCCTCCTGGTTTGAATCCTGTTCTCTCAGGCACTGTGGCTTGTTGAAGGTTGGATGGCTTGATATATTGTTACCTTTCCTAAACAAATGAGGTGGGGTTTGTTTAAAATACAAGTAAACTAATTGGTTCTGTGCAGAAATGATACCTGGAAACTTGAAGATGTATGGCTTTCAGTGAGGAAAAAAAGGCATGCAAAGAGATAATGATAACTTATATAATCATAAACTGTTGTTAAATCTAGCACTGTGAGTTAATTTTAAAAACTAGTCAATGTAATCAATTTATTTGTTTGCTCTCACAGGAGAAAATGTGTTTCCTTTGCTAGAACGTTTCTAGTTTTACTGGCTATGTCTAGGTTTATCAAAATGTAAAACATATTGGAAAGAGCCCACTTTCCCCACCTCTTGATAAACTAAAACTAAAATGTAAAATGCTGTTGAAGATTAAAAACACCATCTGCTATATGGAATTGTACCAAATCAAAAGTCGTGCATCATTTCTTGGGGCACCGACTGAAAGGAATCCTAGGGCATAATTTTTATGGCTTTTATTAAAGAAATGAAATTTTTATTCCTGAGTAGCATACAGAGAGAGTTCGCTTTCATGTAGGATACATATTCTCTACAGATGTATTTAGCTTTATTCATATTTAAAGACATTCTTCTCTTTATAACTTCCTTTAATGTTTATGTGTAATTAACATTTACATAAAGCTTTGCATTTACAAGACAGTTTCAAAATACATGATCTATTTAATCTTCATAATAACTTTAGAGGTAGGAGTCATAGCCCTGTTTTACAGATGGGGGCGCAGTCACTTGGAGAGATTAAATCCCTTCCCCAAACTCCCGTGGAGTAAGGGGCAACGTGGGACACGAATCGCAACTTCAAGTCCCTGGTTTCAAGTCTTAACCGCCCCAAGTGTCAGCTGACATTTAGACCCCTCCTGTCCAGAGCACCATGTGGTGACCTTGGTGTCTGCCCTTCCACTCAAGGACTATTGGCAAATTTACAGGAAGCCCATGCATTCTTACTTTTTTCCTCCTTCTACATCTAGATAAAATTACCTACTTGCTATTGAGGTGAAATATAGAATTAGTACAATATTCCCATTTTGAAATCTTAGCAAGCTAGGTCCACGCTTGGCCCACACTCAGCTCTGGTGGCTTTTAGCGCTCATTAACATTGCTGTGCACTCACTGGGCTCCTTCACTAGAAGATAAACTCCTTGGGGGATACTCTTTGTTGTCACAACCTTTCCCGTGCTTAACCTAGGGACTTCATATACAGTTGATGTTCAAAAAATGTTCCTCAATGATAATGCTTAAAAGGCGAAGGTAGTTTTGATTCGCATTTCTCTAACGATTAATGATGTTGAGCATTCTTTCATGTGTTTGTTGGATGGACCTAGAGACTGTCATACAGAGTGAAGTAAGTCAGAAAGAGAGTGACAAATACCGTATGCTAACACATATATATGGAATTTAAGAAAAAAAAAGGTCATGAAGAACCTAGGGGTAAGACGGGAATAAAGACACAGACCTGCTAGAGAATGGACTTGAGGATATGGGGAGGGGGAAGGGTAAGCTGTGACAAAGTGAGAGAGAGGCATGGACATATATACACTACCAAACGTAAGGTAGATAGCTAGTGGGAAGCAGCTGTATAGCACAGGAAGATCAGCTCGGTGCTTTGTGACCACCTAGAGGGGTGGGATAGGGGGGGGGGGGGGGAGGGGAGACTCAAGAGGGAAGAGATATGGGAACATATGTATATGTATAATTTATTCACTTTGTTATAAGTCAGAAACTAACACACCATTGTAAAGCAATTATACTCCAATAAAGATGTAAAAAAAAAAAAAAAAAAGGCGAAGGTAAAGACCATCTTCCCTGGATGCTAAATTCTATTACAGTGAGTCTAAAATTTTATAGCAAATATACAAGAAATTTGAAATTAATGAAACTATATCATGGAACATAGATTCCTTTGACTGTATCTCACGTTTATTATACAATTTATATGCTGATGAAATTACAGCTTAAGACAGTTTTGAAGATCTGTTTTGCTTATCTTTTCCCCTGGGATCATTAGAATTTGCGATGTCCGTGTTTACCTGAGGTTCTGCTAAGCAATGATTACTAACCAACACACCTGCTGATGACGTCAGAGCCCTGACCATTGTCTCCGGCATTTTGAGATTTGGGGAACATTGTCAGGTGCTCTCTGAAGTCCACGCTCAGGACACCTCAAGGCACTTTCTGAGAGTGAACTCTCTGGAGGTTACCTTTGCAAAGCTTGGATAGGAGATCTCAATTTAAAATGTATTCTGTGTCCAAGAAAACTGGAGTCTAGATTTGAATTGTTACAGAGCAGTAATTGATGATTTGAGCACTTCATTTAAAATGTTTTCTATAATTATTAACCTGAAAAATGGCTGTCTTCTCCTGTATTTTTCATCAACTGTTTCTTCTGTCTCCTAAATCTCTAATCTCTGTTTTACTGCTATGAGTCCACAGCTCTGTGGCCCGTTCTCAAAACTCTTCCCTCAGTCCTATTGCCACCTCAAGCAACTGTTCCGATTCCACCATTTCTACACTCTAAACTTTCTGTAGGAATACCTATTCTTCTTGGTTACTTACTCCACAGCCAAATCCCTTCATCCTGACATGCTTGCCTCCCGCTAATGTGGAAAGAATTTTAATAAGGCAGCTAATGTCTTTGGATCACCCCATCTAATCAGCAGTTCGACTTTTTACCTTACATTTCTATTAAGTTTTAATAATGACATTTTACATATTTCTATACACATAGAAAGTATAGGAAGTACACAAAAATAATAAACACTTCCGCAAAAGAACTATGTAGATTTTGTCTTATGTTAATACTTTCTCTTATGTCCTTCAATAGTCCCCCTTTAAGAAATAAAATAGCTCAGTACATTTAAATACTCACCTCATCTTTTCAGCACTCCTCTGTCCACTTTTCTGCAGAATTGACCACCTTTCTTTCTACTGTCTTCCTGCCGGTACTGGTCCTGCCTGGGTGCTCCTCCTAGCACTGTGTCTGTTAACTTTCATCGCTGCTCCCCACTCTTCCTTCTCTACCTGCCCCGTACTTGTTGGAATTCCCACGTCTTGCATCTTGGTTCTGCCTTATGTCCCCAAACCTATGTTTCCAGCCATGACTCTTTTTGAGCCCCGTGTTCCCGGGAGCACAAGACGTGGATTTCTGGGTGTGGTGCCACACCCACTCCTGCTGGTCCTTCGTGTGTCCACAAGCTCCCTCCCATGACACAGCAACCTCAGTCTCCTCCCGGCCCCATCCCTTCTCATCCGTTATGATCACCAAACACGGTAGGCAACCTCAGGAAGTTTCCCTAAATTCGGTCTCCTACCCATCGTGACTAGCACTGCATCGATGTGCTTCCATATCACGTTATCTCAGCTTGACCCCAACCTCCACCTTCTAAATGGCTCACCTCACTAGACGTTCATACTCCATGCCATCAATTAGCTTACACACTGTCAGAGTTTGCTTCCAAAAAAGTGTCTGGTCATGCACTGCCAATGCTTAAAAATTTCCACTGACCTCTGGCCCTACGAGGGAAGAAAAGGCGTGGGTTTATTTTTGTGCCACGTGATGCCCTTGGCACCTACCTGTTCCTTGTCTGCCTCACTGCTTCAGGCCTGTGCAGCCCTGCCTTGCGCACCTGGTCTCTATGTGCCGGGGGTGTGCTCTTCCCCACATGCAGGCAGAGCACTGGGTCCTGATGGCAGACGAGACCGATGTGCAATGCTGCCTCTTACCTTCATTCTAAACACAGACAGGAGCTAAGTCAGAGCAATAGCAAAAATAATACAAAATAAAAGAAAATGCATAGCTGAGCTTAAAGGTAAGAAAGGGAAACCGCTAGGTGCCTGAGAAGGAGTGGACCGTCCATTAACCCAAAGGACTGGAATTTGGTCTACATCTCCAGGTAGGGTTTTCACGTCCATTCTACAGAGGCATGAGGGCTGCATTCCCTGTGCTCCATGTGAAGTAGAACCAGGGTCCTTGAATAAGGGAGCTGAAAAGAGGTATTTATAAATGAATGGAAACGAAAATAAAATTGTGTTCACCACACCAGCGATGTCCCATACAGCACGCCATCTGCCTTGGACCACGGGCGTGGAGAGAAGCTCCAGCAGCAAGATCCCCAAATGTGTGCTCTGCCTAAGTTCGGGATCCAAGCTTGAATTTTTACATGGTGAGAAAATCATGCGCTAAGAAATCAACCATAAATACTTGATTTGGGAAACTGGTTCCATTCACAGTGCCTGGCGAGAGGCAAAACTGCCCCGCACTGAAGGCTCCGTCGCCAGCCCCTAGCAAAGCTCCTGCGGAAAACGAGGCACCTTGGGCATAAGTCCGGAGTCTAAAGTAAGAGCAAAAATTAGACACAGAGAATTCACCAACGATGAGCTGTAAGTTCAGAGTAACCTGAAAACAATTTTCCAGAAGTGTTCTTCAGTTATTCAAAATGCACAAGGTAGGACTTGAATCCGCACGGAAGCTACGAAACATTAGGAAAGAAATGGTGCAGCTAGATTTAGAAGGGACTTAAATATGTGAGGACCCCCTTTCTGGCTCTGGGGGTGGGGTGTCCCTTGAGAGAAGGGAGATGGTAAGAATCCACACAGGACTGGGGGAAAAAGTGGTCAGTTTTTCTCAGGAAGGAGAAGGGCCGAGCAGAGGGGCCCCCGCTCAGCCCTGGCTGCCCCCCTGTCAGTCACCTGTACCTGCCCCCGAACCCAACTGCTGCAGCCCTGCTTGGAATCACACTGCTCTTCTCAGGAAGTCAAAACAGCAGCGTGGACAGCCCTACTCGGGATCTCCTGGGAGCTCCCTGTTCTCCCCCCCACCCCGGGGTGAAGCCCCCCACGGGGGACACTGACCCAAGTTGGGAGACACGCTGGATCGTCACACGGGGAGGGTGAGTGGCAGCGTCTGGTGGACAGAGGCTAGGGATGCCCTCCAGGGACCACACAGACCCTACAACAAGGATACTGTGATCAGAGTGTCAGTCGTGCTGAGGTGGAGAAGCCCTGCTGTGGACGAAGCGAGACCTTAAATATCAATCATCAATGTCACACTGGCTTGGTGCCGTGAACTGACCGAGGGGCTGGAGGTGAAGGGACTGGATATGGGGGGGAGGGGGGCAGAGGTACTGTGAACACATTTCTATCTTACTGTGTGGAGAAGTGAAGGATTCTGCCCCAATTTAAGAAAACTCCAATGGCTAAAACTAAAACTCTTAGTTTTAGAAGATCAAATTATATGGAGATCAGATAAATAGAATATAAAATAATATAATATTTTTACAATAATGGAATAATATATAAATAATATAAAAATCGTGAGAAGGTGTGGGGAGGGAGGTGGTAGAGGTGAGCTGAGCTACTTAATCTATAGCACAGGCGTTAATTCAAATTTGACGTATCAGGAAACAAACATATTCCACGGCTGTATAGTGTTAATTAGCAGATGTGCTGAAAGCAGAATTTCTTGAAATACTGGGGCTCTTTGAATTTCTTAACGATGTGAACACACTGTTTCTAAATTTAAAATAACACAATTTTAAAATCAAGCATTAGCAAGAGTGGGACCGTGAATGTAAATGGAACCATCTTTCTGGAGGGCATTTTGGCAAATATGTATCAAAAGCCCTACAACATTTTAGATCGTCCTACCCAGTAATTCTGCTTTGAAATATTTATCCTAAGGAAACGATTAGAGATGCAAAGATAGATTTATATGCAAGAATATTAATTGAAGTTATGTTTTATATAGAATTGTTAAAATTGTAATATTGGTAGTACCAGAGTAGAAATCAGCCAAGTGAAATATGGAATATATCCAGACAAAGGAATACAAGGTTCTATTAAGATTGATGCTGTTCACTATTATCCAGAGACACATACAAAAATGAGCATGATATAATGATACGTGTCCGGGGGGGGGGGCGCGTACTTCAAGAGTGTGCTCCCAGTTATATTAAATATATACTATTATCAAAGGGGCACCTCTGCACATTTTCACACCCAACTTACTTTGTCCTAAGGGCGGAATGGGCTTAACGATCAGATTATCTGATATAAATTTTGCTCAGGAAGAATTAACATAAAGACTACGTTGATTCTCCCAAAGGCCTTCACAGAATAATGTTAAATAAAGAAAATGTACATTTTCCAAGAACGTATGGATTTTGATCATAAGTTTGTAAAAAAAAAAAAAAAAGTCCGTTGGTTAAAAATAGAACAGACGAGGTTATATGGAGGAAAAAAATAGGTATCTGTAAAAAAATACTCCAAAATATTAATGGAATATGCTTCTGGGTATTGGAGCAGTGGGTACTGTTAGATTTCCTCTTAATTTGTGTTCCAAATTCTCCAAAGAAGGGAAAAAGTGTTTTTTTTTGTGAGCATCTGTTTTATTTCCCACAAAAAGGCATTTGCTCTTTCTGTTAACCGAACCTTCCTTTTCCCATGGGAAGGTACCTGGTCTTCCACTCACAGACCGTGTGGCTTTAGCGAAGCGTCTTAGCCAAGATCTAAGGGTGGAGCACAGGACCCTGGACAGTGCAGTCCCCTGACCACAGGGACTCGTGTGGGGAGAGGTACGTGAGCCAGACGTAAGTAAGACCTAGAGATTTCTGAAAAGGACTCTTTCCTGCCTTGGCTGTGAACTTGGGAGGATGTAAGGTCTAGAGCTTCTATCTCAGAATCTGCAACAACCAGAGGAGAAACTGAGCGGACCCCAGAGGAGAGGAGAGCGTTGGGCTGTGCCCTGACGTCCCCTCCGGACTCTGCGGTTACGTGAGCTGATGCTGCCTTTGTGCCTGAGGAAACTGGGCTGTGGTCTTCAGTCATCTGCAACCAAAATGACCCTGGTAAATTTTTATAGGATTTTTAATTTGTTTTTATTCATATCTTTGATGTAGAGTTTATCTTAGAGGTTGTGTTCCAGCGGTCATAAATCTCTGAAAAGAATCATAAAAATTCATTTTGGAGAACGTTTTATTGTATTGGAGCTGTTTTTCTCCTTCAATTGTATAGAAATCAAGGTGCTCATTCATTCTCATTAAATGCAATAGTCCAGTTTGTGGTGAGTCATTATATCTCTGTAATATCCCCCAGATAAACCTTAACTGAGAAAACAAAGGTAATGTAAGCAAGTTTTCTCTCTCAGTTAATCCAGGTCTTCTCTCTCGCACAGCAGTAAGAGAGCGATGCAACTTTCAATCAACTCAGGCAGGAAAATGGGTAAAGGCACTTTTGACCAAAAGTTTCTCTCCCCTTGATACTCTATGACAAGAATGATGAAATAAGCCAGGGAAACCTCTAGAAATACCATGTCAAAAATTGGCTTCCAGCATTATTTTCAGGAAACAATGAAGATCCCCTCCACTTCAGAGCTCTTCCCTTCATTCGGCACATGCTTGGGTGCAGAGCAGACCCTGGCTGAGTCAACGCAAGCCTGGCGACTGTGTTCACTTAGTCCAGTCAGGGTCAGCATTGACACTGTTCACCAGTAGATGAGCCATCTTAGCCTGAATTCTGAGCCCTCTGTTGGGGATAAGCGTGCGGGGTTAACCAATGAGAAAAGATATGAATGGACCAGTTCAAAATATTACAGAGCTATTAACTCTGGTATTTATCTAGTTTTGACAGTCCCAGAGGATAATGTCCTGATGTCTGTTGGTGTGAGTTTTACTTTTCACACTTTTAATCAAAGAGATTTTGCTCCCCTGGAAACTTTGTCTTCTGGCTGAAAACCACCAGAATTTTCTAATATTTCCTAGAAGTCATGTGGCCCAGTTTCCATCTTCCCTGTGCACTTGCCCAGGGCGGCTCAGGGCTTTTGAAATCACCGAGCGTTTCAGGAACAGGAGCGTAAATGGGGCCGCCCAGGGATGTGTAAGAATTAGGCCTACTGGGTTTTTCTTGATTGGGCTGAGCTACAATCCGAACCTGATTTTAAAATGAAATCAGTCCTTTAAGAATCTAACGATCTTCCTTTTCATGTCTGAATAATGCAGCTCGAGGGTTGGCTCCCTGGTGTGACAGGAAAGTAAGGACAGGCTTGTACTGATTCCCAGCGTGGCTCTACTTGATTTTTACTTCATGCCACGTCATTCTTGTTGCGGACGGAACTCTATTTCTCTCTGTCTCTCTGTTCAGTTTTAACTACACTGCATATGATAACGCTAGTTAACGAGCACGCATTTCAGAACAATCGGGGACGTGATATTTGTGAATCAATAAAAATTAAGCCAAACGGGGAATTCCCTGGCAGGCCAGTGGTTAGGGCTCTGCGCTTTCACCGATGAGGGCCTGGGTTCCATCCCTGGTCGGGGAACTGAGATCCCGCAAGCGTTGCAGCATGGTCAAAAAAATAAATAAAATAAAATGCACATCTTTATGTAAAAAAAAATTAAGCCAAACGGAACTCAGTGCCCAGAAAAATCAGGTACAATCACTTGTAAACAACTGAGGATATATATAAATATATATATATATACACATACTATAAATTAAGAAAAATATAATATGTAAATTTAGAAAAATATAAATTAATAAAATATAAAACAGTTCAATTAATATGTGGAATATTGTGTAATTTAAACAATTACAATGTCCCTTGGCCATATGGAGTCTTGGGCCTTTATGACAATGTCAGGGACAGGGTGTGTAGACAGTCCCTAGCGTGGGTCTGGCTGCGGCAGCTTTCAGCCTTGGGTGTCCTGATGGGGGGATAACGGTAGTGATGATGACAGTAGTGACGATCGTTCCTGGTGAATTTTCTCTCCACTCATCACATCCCAAGTCATCCCTTCATCACTTTTGTTCCTACCATGAGCCGTCCCGTGTGCTTCAGTGGGCCGCTGCCCTATCCAGTGACCATAAATGAATGAGCCAAACTTTTAGGATAATGTCAACCTTTTTAAGGCTTTTTGCAAATATAAGTTACTTGGGGGTGTATTTTTCCCCAGCTGGTTATGAGAGTACAAAAGTTCAATGTATCAGAGCATCAGGTCATTTGAACATGAATACTTAAATGTGTAAAAGCCAGAGGAATGCCGATGACAGTAGATATGATCTAAATTTTTTTCTGGGCGCTGAGCACCTTTTACGCTTCAGCTGGGCATCCAGAATCGCTGGTAACTTAGCCGCCGCGGTTAGTGCTGTTCGAGCCAGTGTGTGAGGCAGCTCCGGGGTACGAGGGCGCTGATGGGAAGCCGCCTCTGCTTCGCGACGTTAGCAGCAGAGTAAACGGCAGGCAGACTCTTTGTTGGGAATAATGTAGGCTACCAATCTGTAAAGAAAATACTACGAAAAATAATAGAAACAAGTGAGAAATCTGCTTTAATCGAGAGCTAATGAGCTCAGGACACTAGAAAACCTTTTCTAAATAGTGATTCAACAATGTAACTGGGCAGATTTTGCCTTTTTGTAGGATTTGACTTAGACATGAGGAGAGAGAGCCCTGTAAGCCCTGTAATTTGCCTCGATCCCTACCATGAATGGGAGAATGCAAAGGGGAAAACTCTTACACCGACACAGTGAGACCCTGCGTTAGTGCTTGCCTTTCAAATCCCTGGCTTCTCCCACTAGGTACGGTAACTGTCATTACTGAAGGAAACATCTCAAAGCATCTTTAGTTGCAACAAGCAGGAAACATTTACAGAGTTGGGTACTTGTAAAATGTATTTTATATTGAAGAAGCAGTACGACATAATTCAGAAATAATCATTGCAAGCAAGACACCTTGATTAACCAATAAAGAATAAATAATCCAATTTTAATTGAATATGTAGTATGTCTATGTACTGCCCCATGAAACTGAAGATACAGTTATCTTGAGACAGCAGTCATCCCTGCCTTCCAATTGTTAACGGTCCAGCAGGAAGGACACACATGGGACAAATAATTACAAGTGTGATGAGTCTTAACACAATAGGGGGACAGTGTGGGTAAAAGAGCTTATAGCAGGGGAACATAACTCTCACCAAGGGCACAGGGAAGGCTCTATTAAGGGAATAACATTTAGGTAGGGACCTACAGGTGAGTAAATATTATGTGGTCAAAGACGTAAGGAGAGTAATCCAGGCCGAGAAAACAACACATGAAAGGCGTTTTGGAATGAGAGTACATTTGAGGCATAGAAAATAAATACTCCTATGGCCAGACATAGAGAATTCAGGAAAGTGTTGAGTAAAATGAGGTTGGAGAGGTTGGCCATGGATTTGGAATTTTAGAAAATTAACAGGTAACCACTGAAGGATTTTAAGCAAGGTTAGAGTTAAACACGGTTAGGTTAGCTTTCTATTTTTATTTTTAAAAAATAAATTAAATTTATTTATTTTAAAAATTTTATTGGAGTATAGTTGACTTACAATGTTGTGTTAGTTTCAGGTGTTCAGCAAAATGAATGAGTTATACATGTACGTATATCTCCTTTTTTTAAGATTCTTTTCCCCTATAGGTCATTAGAGAGTACCGAGTGGAGTTCCCTGTGCTATGCGGTAGGTCCTTATTAGTTACCGATTTTATACACAGTAGTGTATATATGTCAATCCCAATCTCCCAATTTATCCCTCCCACCCCCTAACCCCCTGGTAACCTAAGTTTGTTTTCTACATCTGTGTAGCTTAGATTTTAAAAAGAACCTAGTTTTATCCTAGTCGCGCAACAACGAACCTCTCTGTCCTTCAGTGGGTCCATCAGGGCAAAGAGGCTGGACGTGCTGTTTGCAGACCCCTGCTGTGCTGAGTCAAGTGCAAATAAGGCAGACACAGAGGAACAAAATTGCTAATAGGGAGCGGGGAGGCGTGAATGTCCCCTCTTGACTAAGCGGCCATTCATGCGTGCTTGTGCCTGTGTGTGCACGTGTGTGTGCACGTGTGTGTTTTCTACTGGGGGTGGTGAAGGTTACGTATTATGCTGGTGCATGACTGAGTGACAAGTGTCTGCTGTTTTCTTCAATCAGTCCAGGCACAGGTGCCATATAATTGTTGAAATTATTTACATGTGGGCTTTTAATGACACATTTAAAAATATTCATCCCATTTCCTGACTTAGGCAGACAACTTTTGCAAGTGTGGGCCAGTGTCATGGTTATTCCCAAGCTCCCGTTTATTTAAAGCACATCACCCCGGTTTTTATGCTCTCCCCACAGGAGAGAAAAGAGAATCCTGGTTCTTTGAATACTGACTCCACAGAATACCAAAACAAGATGAATGATAAAAAAAAATGCATAATAAGAGAGCCACTTCATTTTATCAACAAGGCAAGAAATAAAATAAGCTGATTTTCAAGTTGTATGCCTTGTGCTACTTTGTCCTAAAAGTTCTTGCATTTATCAGTCCTTAGGGTAGGTTAAGGTTTTCATTATGATTATTTTTATTTATTTATTTTTGGCTGCATTGGGTCTTCGTTGTTGTGCATGAGCTTTCTCTAGTTGCGGCGAGCGGGGGCCACTCTTTGTTGTGGTGCGCGGACTTCTCACTGTGGTGGCTTCTCTTGTGGCGGAGCACGGTCTCTAGGTGTGTGGGCTCAGTAGTTGTGGCATTCGGGCTCAGTAGTTGTGGCATGTGGGTTCAGTAGTTGTGGCTCACAGGCTCTAGAGTGCGGGCTCAGTAGTTGTGGTGCATCGGCTTAGTTGCTCTGCAGCATGTGGGATCTTCCTGGACCAGGGATCGAACGTGTGTCCCTGGCATTGGCAGGTGGATTCTTAACCACTGTGCCATCAGGGAAGCCCTATTATGATTATTTTTAAGGTCTCTTATCTAAAACCGAGCATGGATAGTGAAGTAGATGTTATGTTGGATGTAAGCAGCATATAAGATAAAGATATTGTGTTGCTTCCCAATAGTCATTGGGGAATGTACCCATTGCATCTGGTCACCTACATTTTCTACTCAAAAAGTGGGTTGTGAGATGGCATAGTGACAGACTTCAGGCTGTAGAGACTTCCCGCTGGCCTGGAAGCAGCTATGATACCTGAGGACTTGGAGTGTGTAATTCAGGCTTAATTCCAAATTTAAATAAATTTAGAGAAGAGTACAGATTGGTATTAGTAGTGGCTATTACCTTTCCAACTTCCAGAAAATGGTGGTGTTGATATTAAACTTTTAATCTTTGAGAACGGTTTGGAGAAGAAAATCCAAACGAAAATGCATTTAAGAATTTGATTTTAAAAGTTATGTATCTTCTCTATATGTACCAGCACTTATTCTACGTTATTTTTATAGAATACATCTTGTAATTATTTAGTGAGCCTTCTGCCCTGAATCCTATTCACAGAGGTTGTTATCATAGAATCATAGGAATGTCATATGATCTTATGAGTTATAGAATCAGAGGAATATCAGAGAATCACTGATTAGTTGCATCATATGGGGCCATGTTTTGCTTATGCTACATTTGTTTTTTTTCATTACGCTAATAGCATATGTATTCTACCCACAGTTCAAATTAGGACCTTTAATTGGAATTTACCGTGTTTGTTGTTTTATTTTATTTATTTTTATTTACTTTATAACATCTTTATTGGAGTATAATTGCTTTACAATATTGGTTAGTTTCTGCTCTATAACAAAGTGAATCAGCTATATGTTTACATATATCCCCATATCCCCTCCCTCTTGCATCTCCCCCCTACCCTCCTTATCCCACCCCTCTAGGTGGTCACAAAGCGCTGAGCTGATCTCCCTGTGCTATGCGGCTGCTTCCCACTAGCTATCTATTTTACATTTGGTAGTGTATATATGTCCATGCCACTCTCTCACTTCGTCCCAGCTTACCCTTCCCCCTCCCCGTGTCCTCAAGTCCATTCTCTACGTCTGCATCTTTATTCCTGTCCTGCCCCTAGGCTACCGTGTTTGTTTTAAATGAAAATTGGACCTCTTGAATTGAGGCTAGAGACGCAGGGTAGGGCTTGACCACACGGAGTGATGCTGCCGCCTAAGATCAGATGGTGACAGGACTTCTGAGACTGAAGCTGAGAACGACCCAACCTATAGCACTGCAGGGAGAAGTGGAAATCAATAACCAGGAAGATGGTAAAACGAATGTAGCAACCCAATGGCCTCTTCAGAGGCTGTTGGCATTGGGCAGGGCAGGATGGAATGTTAGGGTATCAGAGTAGGCTGGAGTGTCAGGGACAGAGCTTGACTCTTCCTGCAGACACTACAGGGCAAGTCTGCATACTTATCCCCACTTGCAGAGGTAAGCACTGGCCCAGATTCTGGATACAGACAACTGCAGATTTAGAGCAGACACTTGTGGTCAGTGAGGGTGTGGGTAGCTTTGTGGATTGGGGTTGGTGGATATTTAGAGAGACTTAAAGTATTGTAGAATTTGTGGTCCTTGGTAGTGCCAGCTATTCTGCATCCTGTCTGGAGCTGTAGGGACCCCACTCCCACCCTCCAACATTGCCAACATCACCACGAACAAAGAGACTTAGTAGTCATTTGCACCAAGCTATTCAAAGTCTCTTTTGAACAAGCAGAGATCTAAGGACACTTTGAGTTTTGACCTTCCTTGTATCCAGAGGGTTGCTCCTTTGTGCTTTCTCCAGGAACAACTCATAAAGGAGACACTGCTCCTGGCCTTTGGCTGTTCTCGGCAACGAGAATCAGGAGAAGCATCTAAATTTCCTGGGATCTAGAAACTGGAAGGTTGTCAGAACAAGCTCCCGGGCAAGTAGGTGTCTACATAACTCAAAGTGTCACATTGTATAATGTAGGGAAATATAGCCCACACTGATCGGATTTGGGAGAATTCCCAGTGACACAAACTCTAAGAATCCCTGAAGATATCTTGGTAAGATAGTCACTAACAACATGGAGTGAAAGAGCACAAAAAGGAAAGAAAAGGAAAAATATCAAAGGATTATTTTAAGTCAAAGCAAACAAGCAAACATTGCAAGATTCTCTCCTTGGACAGGTACAAAAATCATGTTTCCGTGATGACTTAAATGGAGCATTTGAGACTCTTTGTTTAAGTGTTGATAAAAGAGATTAGATATATTCAGCTCTAGCGTTTACCCATTGGTGACACTGAAGCTAGATTTCCCAACTGGCAAATATCTATTTTCAGAACATGAGAGCTAACAAAATGTGAACATAAAATATGGGACAGAACCTTTGCAGATGTCTGAGTAATTTAAGATTGAGACCTAAAATCGACTCCATCGCAGCAAAGCAAGGTCCAGCTTGGAGAGAAAATAGAATACCAGACATAACTGGTATTCAATCTCACCCAAAAGAGCACAGGTTTTCACATTACTCCTGAATAGGCGCCTATGGATAATTCATTACAAAGAAGAAGAAACCTCTCATCCAGGTAATTGTTTTAAAGCACAAAGTCAAGTTTTTTATAGAACGACATATGGTAAAGTGAATGTAGTGTTTCTGAGAGGAAATTTCCTCCTAGTATTTCTCAGGAAATTCATGTTTTTTTCAGAATCCCAAGTTCTGGGAAAAAGAAATCAAGAAATGCGGGAAGTGGGAGAGAGTAGTATAACTCTTCTATGAGAATTAAAAGTTAACCATCAACACAGGGGCTAATTAATTAGTTGGTCTAAAGAATCCACTGACACAAAGTCAGCAGCTGAGGTGGGGTTGAAGGTTAAGGTCCATGGTTCAGGAACAGAGGCAACCAGGCTCTGATCTGTGTGCATTGCTTGTGAGTGTTGACGCGTGCAAAGCCCGGTCTGCCACTGGTGGCAACTCGTTCTTACAAACAAAACAAGTGGTAATAAGTTTATATGCAGAGTATGTTTTATACTATGAGTGATATTCCAAGAATTGAGTATTGAAAGCAAAATGAGTCCTTAAATTGGCATTTTCAGCTCCTGAATCTGTGCTGCTAACTTTGCTAGGGGACCAGATGTTGTATTATTCAAATGCAACCCAAGTTTGCTGGTATTTTCCAGTGCTAGACTATCTGGAAAGGCTTTTGTTCTTTAACAGAAGAACTGCAAAGAGAAGGTGGGACTGACGAGGAATACTGCAATGTGGCAACAGAAACTGATCTAAAATCTGAGTTAGCAGCGCAATGTCAATTCCAATGGCAAATCCAAATGAGGGCAAGTAGACAAAAATATCTTCATCTTTAAAAAGAAATAAATAAAACAAAAGAAATGCTTTTTTTTTTCTTCTGGAATATTTGTCATGAAACAAGGTCAAAACTACAGAAAAATTAGGGTTTTTTTGGTCTATTTTAAGAATAAGTTTAAAATAGTGAATATTTGTGGTATTAACTTTTAATTTTAAATGATTTTTATTAACATTCATTTTATGTTAATATTCTTTTCCTTTAATGTTTCATATTATCAGATGTCCAAATCACATAGATATTTTTTACATATTAGTGAAATATATAATTTTGTCATATTATCTTATATTTTATATATTATTCGTTATATCTCTTTAATTGAAAACCTCTAAAACTTTTACTTCCTTAGCTAAATTTATTCCTAGGTATTTTATTCTTTTTGATGCAATTGTAAATGGGATTGTTTCCTTCATTTCTCTTTTACCGTAGTTTGTTGTTAGTGTAGAGAAATGCAAGATTTCTGTATATTAATTTTTCACCTTTGAGTGTAACGTTGGCTGTAGGTTTGTCATATGTGGCCTTTATAATGTTGAAGTATGTTCCCTCTATAAATTGTAGCTCCTTTGTTGAGAGTTTTTATCATAAGTGGGTGCTGGGTTTTTTCAAATGCTTTTTGAGATGAGCACATAACGTTCATCTTTCACTTTGTTAATGTGGTGACAGACATTGAGTGTTTTGCTGATACTGAACCATTCTTGAACCTGGGATAAATCCCACTGGATCATGGTATATGATTCTTTTAATGTATTGTTGATTTCAGTTCTTTTTTTTAATTTTTGAATTTATGTTTATCGAGGATATTGATCTCTAATTTTCTTTTTCGTAGTGTCTTTATCTGGTTTTGGTATCAAGATAATACTGGCCTCATAGACCAAATCTGAATGATCATTCCTCTTCGACTTTTTGAAATAATTTGAGGAGAACAGGTTTTAGCTCTTCTTTGAAGATTTGACAGATTCACCTGTGAAGCTGTCTGGTCCTGGGCTTTTTTTTTTGCTGGGAGTGTTTTGATTCCTGATTCAATTTCACTACTAGTAATTGGTCTGTTCTGATTTTGTTTCTTCCTGATTCAGACTTGGGAGATTGTACATTTCTAGGAATTTATCCATTTCTTCTAAGTTGTCCAATTTATTGGTATATAATTGTTATCAGTGATCTCTTACGATCCTTTGTATTTCTGTGGTGTTGCTTGTAATTTCTCCTCTTTCATTTCTGATTATATTTATTTGAGCGCTCTCTCTATTTTTCTTAATGAATCTGGCTAAGGATTTATCAATTTTATTTATCTTTTTAAAGAACCAGCTCTTAGTTTCATCGATCTTTTCTATTGCTTTTTAGATCTGTATTTCATTTATTTTTGCTCTTATCTTCATAATTTCCTACCTTCTACTAAGTTTGGGCTTTTTTTTTCTAGTTCCTTTAGGTGTAAGGTTAGACTGCTTATTTGAAATTTTTCTTGTTTCCTGAGGTAGGCTTGTATCGATACAAACTTCCTTCTTAGAACAGCTTTTGCTGAAGCCTGTAGAGTTTGGAATGTTGTGTTTCCATTTTCACTTGTCTCAAGGTATTTTTTGATTTTCCTTTTGATTTCTTCAGTGATCAACTGGTTATTTAGTAGCATATTGTTTAGACATCCTGTGTTTGTATTATCTTCAGTTTTCTTCTTGTAATTGACTTCTAGTTTCATACAGTTGTGGTTAGAAAAGATGGTTGATATGATCTCAATTTTCTTACGTTTCCTGAGACTTGTTTTGTCACCTAGCATGTACTCTATCCTGGAGAACGTTTCATGTGTTCATCCATTCTTTTCCTGAAGTGAGTAAGCACCTTTATGATTATTATCTTGAATTATTTATTGGGTAGATTGCTTATCTCCTTTTCATCTAGTTCTTTTTCTGAGGTTTGGTTGTTCCTCCATTTGGAACATATTCCCATGTGTCCTCATCTTGCCTAATTCTCTGTGTTTATTTCTGTTTATTTGGTAGGTCTGTATGTCTCCCGATCTTGGAGAAGTGACCTTACGTAGGAGATGTTCTCTGGGGTCCAGCAGCATGCCTCCCTTTGGCCACCAGAGCTGGATGCTCCAGGGTCTTCCTACCGGGGCTGCATCCTCCCTTCTGTTGTGGTGGGGTCACTGCTGCAGGCACACTGGTGGGGGTGGCTCCTGGCTTGGCTGTCTCAGAAGCCCTCCCTCGTCTGGTTGCTATGGGAATGCTGGCGGGTGGGGCCAGCCCCTGTGTCAACACTGTAGATGGAGATCCTGAAAATGGCTGCAGTGGGTGTCTATGACCTTGAGCGGGAGTCCCAGCTCCCTCTTGCCTCTCCAGGTGGCTCCCCAGGATCAGTAAGTGGGTCTGACACGGGCACGTTTCAGACTGCTGCCTCTGGGCTGGGACGCAGAGTGTGTGAGATTTTGTGCGCCGCCTTTAACAGTGGAGTCTTCGTTTGCTACAGCCCCCCAGATCTCCTGCACATAAACTCTGCTATTTTCAAATCCTGACATTTTGGGGGTTCACCTTCCTGGTGCAGGGGAGCCTGATGTGGGGTTTAGACCCCTCGTTCCTTGGGGAAAATCTCTGTGGTTGTGATATACCTTGTGCTTGTGAGTTGCCGTGCTGGGGGTGTGGGTCCCGACTCCACTGCATTTCCATTCCTCCTGCCCACCTCGTTGTGGCTCCTTCTTTGTACCTTTAGTTGAGGAAATGTTTTCTGCTAGCGTTCAGGTCGTCCTCAGAGATAGCTGCTCTGTGCGTAGCTGCACTTTTGGCGTGCCCACGGGAGGGGGTGAGCTCAGGGTCTTCCTGCTCTGCCATCTGGATCCCAGCTCCAGCGCGTGTCATTTAATTGTAGCACAGTCGTGTCCTGAGAGAACTTGGATGGTAGAAAATGTCCCTAATAAAACGGGTGGATCTGGCTATGGAGGTCTCCAGGCAGAATGTTGGAAAGATTGGTTAAGTTCTTCTAGTCGCGTGTGATACGTTAACTGCGTGAAAGAGACCCACTAAGAGGAAATTTTTCAGCTTGCAAAGAGGATTTAGAGGAAATACGGTGTCTCTAATGCGTGCTGAATTGGAAAATGATGAAAACTGGTTTTCATCCCCAGTTTCTCTAGTCTGCAAATGATTCTCATCGTAAGAAGTGGTCCCTGGATAAGGATCAAGGCCAAGGTGTGGCTGTAAGACCCTTATGTACAACGGTGGGTCTTGAACTCTACCATGCGTCAAAATTGTCTGGAGGGCTTGTGAAAATACAGGGTCCCCGCTCTCTCTTGAGGATTCTGAACTAGTCGTTTTAAGGTGGGGTCCACACGTCGCATTTCCAGCAAGTTCTAAGTGATGCTGCTGGTCAGGAGACCTTACTTTGTGAAGCATTGTCCTACAGAGATTTAAGTCTGTGACAGTCAGGCCTGCTAATCTAGACAAAAGGCTTCTAAGAATCTTAAAGATGCCATCCTGCCATAGCCCCAAATAGGGCTATTTGGCATGCCCCAAATAGGAGAGATTAGTCTTGAAAAGAATTATGGATGTGGTCTTTGGGGCATAGAGTCAACCCCAGTAAGATTCAAAAGAAACTCAGAAAAAATAAAGAGAAATGTATTGGTGAAAGTTCTAACTGCTTGAACTAAATGGATAGAAGCACTTACAAATGAAAAGAGGTCTCCAGAGACTGGAATTTCTGCGGGCAGGAAGTGACTGAGAAAACTCTGCCGAGGCAAGCATAGGTGGTTGTTATTATTATTTTTTAGGCAAGGAGGACGTCTCAGAGGCTGAAGCCAAAGAACACAGGATAGTGGTGAATTAGGGGACCCCCCCAGGGAGCAGAGCCAGCTATGTTCAAGGAACACTCCCTGCCCCAGAGAAGTGGGCCCTGGGCCCCTGTCTGGGCTGCATTTCAGGACTTCCACAGGCTCACGACAGCTCTGGGCCTCTTTCCTCCCTACTTTGAGTGTGAGTGCCTGCTCGAGTTTTCCTTTCCCCAACTCCCCCTTGTACACGTGTGGCGAGCTGATGACTTGTCCTTTCGGTTCACGGTCTCTGGATCACTATGGGATGTATCCTAGGAGCTGCACTGGGGAGCTTCATCCACGTGCGAACCTGATGCAGGACGGAGATCCCCACCTTAGCCGAATGCTGCAGTTGGGACGGGACTTATTGGGTCTCTGGGCTGATGTGAACATTGTGCAGACAGACGTAACAGAAGTACTTTAGGACAGATGGCAGACAGTCATACCACGTCCCATTCAAGAGGGAGTCTGTTTCTCCACCTCCTTGGATCTGAGCTGAGCCTGTGTCTTGCTGGGACCCAAAGAATGAGCAGAGGAGGTGCTGTGAGGCTTCTAAGCTGGAGCCTGCAGAGGTTATGTCCTTCTCGTTGTCTTCATGGAATGTAGATGCCACGAGCCAGGACTGCGCTGGCTGTGGAGGAGTCTCAGGGGAAGATCCAGGCAATTTAGTTGTTTTTGAAGACTAGAAAAAAGGGGACCCACGTTATGCTGGTGCAGAACAAACTCTCTCCTGGTGTGATTAGATGATAGAGATTTAAATTGTACAATACTTTGGTACATACTTCTATGGAACATGCCAAGTCTATGTGCATGATTAATAAAAGGTACAGAAATTCCAAGGCCAGAGTAATTCCCATCACACACAGTATTCAAAGTTTTCTTTGGACAATAGGGCCTAGATTTTAAAAGCCAAGAGAATTTCATCAAAAATAAAGTGGCCACGCCCAGAAGACAGATGGTGTGTTGCCAGTGGTACCAGGTAGGCATAGTGTCAGTACCCACATCTGACCATACTTCCAATTTGGTGGAAGTGTAAACGAAGAAAAAAGGAGGTGCCTTTTCCATTTTTCATTCACTTCGGCAAGTACCTGTTGACAACGTACGATCTGCAAAATACTGTACTAGATGCTGCGGAAAAGGCAATAAACCAGGCAAACAGAAGTGCCTTCTGAAAGGAACTTAGACTTGTGGTGGGGGAGAAAGACGACGCATAAAACAGGTGAAATAAGGGTATGTGGGAAAGCAGTTAGTGCAGAGGAGAAAATATAAACTAGAGATGGCAGGTGGGACGTATCTTTGAGAGGGAGTGGCCAAAGTGTAGGTTGGTGCACGCCTTCAAGAGTGCCTCCCTTGAAGCTGATTTTCATGTAAATACCTAAAAGGAAGGAAGGCAGGGCCATGAGGGTATTATTTTAATTGGAGTATAGCTGATTTACATGTTGTGTTAGTTTCAGGTGTACAGCAAAGTGATTCAGTGTGGGCAGTTTAAACAATGGGAAGCGAGGTTCTCGTAATTCTGGAGGCTAGAAGCCTAATATCAAGGTGTCGGCAGAGTTGGGTTGTTCTAGGGTCTCTCTTCTTGTCATGCAGATGGCTGTCTGGTCCCTGTGTCTTCACATGGTCCTCCTCTATGCCTGTACACTTGCGACCTCATTTTAGCTAAAGGACCACTTTAAAGACCTCCTCTCTGCATTCTGAGGTACTAGGGGTTAGAACTTCAACACATGAAGTCTGGGAGGACACAATTCAGCCCGTGACCTTAGCATATGTGGTATTTAAACACGAGACTGGACGGGATCATGCAGGATGGGTTTAGATAGAAGATAGAAAATGTGCCAGGATGAGGCTTGAAGTCCGACGATATTTGGAGGCTGCAGAGATGAGACAGAACCAGCAACGGAGTTGGGCCTCGTTAAACTGATCCTTTACCAAAGATATGAAGTGCTTCATAGTTTGCCAATATGGAGAGATATTTTCTGAGACCCTCTGTCACTCCAGAAAAGCCTCCAAAACACCAGCCTCTTCTGGAATGCACATATGGGTTAGGTCCCCTCTTCGGGGACTTGGGATAGGAAACTGGGAAGATTGCCTAATGGGAACTCTTCATTTGAAAATGAATTAAAGCTCTGTGACTTCCAGCTGCGGCCATGAAATCCGGGCTTCTATGCCTGAAACGGGAATGTGAGAAAAATCACGGTTGTGTCCAAGTTTGATATTTATTTGAGTTGACACTGTCCTGCCACCGGTGCTAATTTTGAGCCTTTCTGAGTGTTCATTGCTGGTTCTCCTTTCAAGCCTCAGATAGACAGTACATCTGTGAGAGCAAGTGTTGATGGACCTAAAACTCAGCATCGGAACACTCCCTTCTCATACCGGCCTTTATTGAGCCTCCTCTCCAGGAAATATCCATTTTTTCTTTCCTTTTCTTTTGTGGCCAGTCTTTATGGGAGCAGCACTGTGCCACTGTTACTGCTTTTAAATTAGTTTCACCACCATCATCAGCTTTGAGACTAGATCTGCTTCTTGAACACCTGGTCTGACTTAAGAAATTATTTGCCATCTGGTCAAATACTGAGTAATTATAACAACTTGACGGCAGGAGGAAACACAGTTCGTTAAGAGACTTGATAGGCTTTTCAGAGTTAGGTGGCATTACGTTAGGCTCTGCCATTAACGTAATAGATGTGCTCCCTTTACTGACGGTAAAGATGCTAGTTTTTAGGGCGTCCTTGGTGTTAGCCTTCCAGACATCGTGCTAGCGAGAGCTCAGGCGGGCAGGGGCGTTCCCTTCTCAGATTCACTGACATCACACTTACTCAACAATTTCCATCACATATTAAGCCAAGAAGCAGTCCATGGCTTCCGGCTGACAAACGCAGACCTGAGACCACACTCAGTCCGCACTTTATTGTCAGGATCTTCAAGTCACCTGAAACCCCAAGTCTGTTCAGGACTGTGAGCCTCGCAGGGTGCGTTCAAAGCCGGGTACATTTTGACATTGGAAGCTGTTCGGATGATTGGACAGGAGAGGCGTCCTCACGTCGTGCTTAAGGGCATGCAGTCTGGAGCCACCCTTCCTGAGGGGGCACTGTTCTGCCACTTACTACCCTGAGTTCTAGGCCAAGATGTTATTCATATCTGTCCTCTCATCTGTAAAGCAGGAATGATAACAGTAATTACCTGAGGGTTATGAGAAAGGATGCACACAGTAGCATCTATTAAGTGCTCAGAACAGTGCCTGGCATGTAAGAAGTGCTGGGTCAGTGTTATTAAATAAATGTGACTATAGAGAACCATACATATGTAAAACGTAAGAAAGCAAATAGCCATTCTTGTTAAGAATTAGATGAGATTGTGTAAGACTGGATAGATAAGGTTCTCGGTCTAGGACAAAAAGAAAAAGACACGCATCTCACAGGTCCCTAATCGCCTGAACCGCTGAGATAAACCTTTCCTTCAATGTTCAGATGGATTCCACTGCGTTTCCACCCATACACAACATGTACAGTTTCAGGGCGTTTAAGCTATGTTGAATTATCACTTGTATTATCTACCCGGCAACCTCACTGTGCTCTTCTTCTAGTTTTGGCTTTTCGCTGACCTGTTTCTTTCTTTTATTATTATTATTTTTTAATTTTATTTATTTATTTTTAAACTATTTATTTTATATCGGAGCACAGTTGATTAACAACCGTTGTGTTACTTTCAGGTGTACAGCAAAGTGATTCAGTTCTACATATACATGTATCTATTCTTTTTCAAATTCTTTTCCCATTTAGGTTGTTACAGAATATTGAGCAGAGTTCCCTGTGCTCTACAGTAGGTCCTTGTTGGTTATCCATTTTAGATATAGCCGTGTGTACATGTCAATCCCAAACTCCCCATCTATCCTCCACCACCCTTTCCCTCCTGGTGACCATAAGTTGGTTCTCTCAGTCTGTGAGTCGGTTTCTGTTTTGTAAATGAGTTCATTTGTATCATTGTTTTAGATTCTGCATATAAATGATATAATATAATATTTTTTTCCCTGTCTGACTTACTTCACTCAGTATGATAATCCCTAGGTCCATCCATGTTGCTGCAGACGGCATTATTTCATCCTTTTTAATGGCTGAGTAATATTCCATTGTATATATGCACCACATCTTCTTTATCCATTCCTCTGTTGATGGACATTTAGGTTGCTTCCATGTCTTGGCTATTGTAAATGGTGCTGCAATGAACATTGGGGTGCATGTATCCTTTTGAACCATGTTTTTCTCCAGATATGTGTTCACCAGCAGGATTGCTGGGCACACGGTGGCTCAGGGAAGCTGGGACAGGAGATGTGGGGAGAAAACCTGATAAAGGCCAGGACCAGCAGAGGCCCCTGGTGAGTAGTGGGGGGTGGAGACGAAGTTAGGGGAGCGGTGGGTTCTGCCCTGCTCCCTGGGGGCTGACACGCCCCTCCGTCTCCCTCAGCACCTTTACCCCAAGGCTGTCACGCTAACGGATTCTTTCAAGATCGTTGGAAAATGCGAAATAGAGTCTGACATGGTCACGGAAAGTTGTGACTCCTGTCCTGGAGAGGTTTCCGCTCTCCCCTTGCCCCTTGGTTCCCCGAGTTACCGAACCATGTCCTTCCCGCTCCTGTCTCTGCATCACGCGCATGTACCTGTTACCTTCTCATGCAAAGAGGCTTAACTCTCTCCCCTGCAGCCCCAGGCAGGTTCTGGGCTTACTTTGCACTTTAAAAAATATAAGTCTTCTGCTAAATAAGGAGTTGTCTACTTGTAGCAACATAAAAAAATGGAGGTTTTGAAGTTACCATTTTTTCATTCTTACACATAGCCAGCACCAAACCGTTCTAAGCCCACTCCTGCAAGCAGAATACAAGACTTCCCCATTATTTAGAATGGACATCCAGGGGACATGCTTTTTTGTTCGTTTGCTCTCCTTTCGGATCTGTATCTAAAGCTGGCTGTGTAAGGTATGGTTTTACCTGTAGCTGATTAAACAAACCCTTATCCTTAAAGCTTCCCTCAATGAGGCTCCGTAAGGATTAGGCTTCTCCACAGGAGACAAAACTTCCAGCAGGAATCACCTTTTCCTTCCTCCTTTCCATCTCAGAGCAGCATCGGACCACAAGCCTTCCTTCTCCCTTCTCCCTTCTTCCCACTCTCGTAGTCTTCTTCAAGAAGGAAGCCACTCGGCATCCTGACACACAGACCAGAACCTCAGTGAGAGACACCAGCATTCTACTGGTGGCCTGGGAATCTAGGAGTCCCGATGTGTGCGAGCTACTCAGAGCTCTGGGGGCTCCTCCTTTCTGACCTAAACTTCACAGAGGAAGAAAACATTTCCTGTGATCGGGCTGCATGTGAAGGCAGCACTCCTGGGGGAGGGGATGTAGCTGCCATGATGATGACATGGCCCAACCACTCTGCTTGGCCTTCCAGTTTGCATGGGAAGCCTCCAGATGCTAGTTCCATGGCCCCGGTGACTGCTCAGACCCAGGAGCAGCCCTGACCCCAGAGCACGGGCAACTGCCGCAGCATCCCAGATGGCTGCTGGTGCGCCTTCCCTCGCACAGACCTCCCTCCTACCGTTGCCCTCAGCTGTGCTCACACCATCAACATCATTTCCGCTGGACAGCTGTCTCTGTGCAGGGGCTTTGCACCCCAGGACAGCTGTGAGCCCATGGAGTCTGTCCCTGAGCTAAGGCTTTGGAGGCTTCTCCTAGAAGCCAGCAAAAAGCCTAGCTTGCTCTGCATGTCTCTGTGTCAAGTACTGATGTTTCATATTGGAGTCTAAGTGCCAGGAGCCCTGGTGAACACACAATTATTTATGTGTTATGTGTAAACCCAAGGCTTATTATTTCAGGAAGCTGCAAGCCGGAAATTTTTTTTTAAGTAACACATACGAACAAACCACATCCTCACACGTGCCTCTTGGAGGGGGTTAACGGCTGTCAGGATGAGTTATCCCCATCCCAGACTTACCTGGCTTTATCAAGAATGTGGGTGGGGACTGTGTCGTCTGTATCTGGGAAATGATACAAAAGACACTTGTATCATTTGATACAATGATACAACATTAAGAAGGGAAATGGCTCTGAATGACTAACTCAGCCAGCCTGTGACCCACTTTCTTCACAGGGACCCGTCTCAGTAGTGAACTTGGAACTACACACTGGAACATAAGGCAGGCTCCTGCTCTGACTAAAGTGAATGACATGCTGCCTATGACAGTGGCTGAAACAAGTGACCTGTAATTAACACACTAGAAAGGAGTGTCCATAAGTCAGCACACAGCTAGGTTTGAATACCACATCCACCTTCAGCTGTGTGGCTGGTCTGTGACACAGCAGCGGGGTCTGACGGGCTGTGGCTGCATTGGGTGGGACCACGTGATGGATCCCTGGTCCCAGTCCTGAAGACTATGCAGATTTTCTGCTGAGCTGCAGCAAATGAACGGATCCGATTCCGTTTTATGGCCAAGTTGGTGTGCAATGGAATCCTCTCTGTTATCTTAAACTCACTTGGAGGCTGTTAATACCAAGTGACTAGAGCCCTTGACTATAGATTTCTGTATTTAAAGAAAACACATGCTGTATTTGCCGAATTTCCACATTAGCAAATGCTTTCCATGTGAGCTTTACGTTAATTATCATGGGACCAGTATTTCATTTTTTTGACCTCCTTCCGTTTTGATAAGGCAAACTCAGGACTGGCGTGGGCGGTCAGGCCAGAGTGAATTCTTAGTGGTGAGGATGAAAGCAAACAGTTAATAAAGCACCGATGCTAGAAGAGAAATCATGACTTGATGATATAAACACAAATTTAGATGGATTGTTAAAAAAAAATTACCCGGCAGGCACGACCGCTGATGAAACTCCTCCACGGCCGTGTCCAGCTTCTTTATGAGACGTAAACTCATTAGGGAGTGTCAGGG
>NW_021703775.1:966100-1002714 GCF_005190385.1 Monodon monoceros
ATGAGACGTAAACTCATTAGGGAGTGTCAGGGAGTTATGACTTGTGTTCATCCTTATCAGACTTCACAGAGGTTTCAGAATATTCATGAAAACAGAAGAATAGGCTCCAGTAACTTCCTAGAGCAAACCTCCTCACACCAGACTCCTCAATGAAGATGCACTAAACTTTTAAATGACTGTCTGGCCGTCCTTGTGCAACGGAGGGGGTCTGCTGACATCTGGCTCCTGGTGGGGTGGTGTTGGCAGCTGTCGGTTGCAGGGTCTGTCAGGGCAGCTGTTGAGGACACCCCAAATTTAATATCTTTAGTGACAGACGTGCTGCATCCCTGGTGTGCACAGCTCATCGGGAAAGTGAAATCTCTGAACGAGTGTTACATAAAAGTACCTTGTTAAGGACAAAATGTGTCCTCAACAAATCCGTGTGTTGAAACCCTAACCTCCAGTGTGATGGTGTTTGGAGAGGTGTGGGGCTTTGGGAGGTGACGAGGGTGAGATGAGGTCCTGGGGGTGGCGCCCATGATGGGATTAGTGCCCTTGTAAGAACAGACATCAGGGAGTTCGTTCTGTCTCTCTCTCCTCCCCTCTCTCTCTCTCCCCCACCTCTCTCCTTTCACTACATGTGGCCACAGAAAGAAGACAAACATCTCCAAGCCATGGAAAGGGTCTCACCAGGGACCAAGTCAACAGGCAGCTGGATCCTGGACTCCAGCCTCCAGACTGTGAGAAATAAGTGTCTGTTGTTTGAGCCCCCAGGTCTGTGGAGTTTTCTGACAGCAGCCCGAGCAGACTGAGACAGCCATGCTTTGTGCAGAATATCATGGTCTGTGATGTCGTTTGTAATGAAAACCAAGTCTGTCTTCACAGGCAGCGTGTGGCCCTTTGGAAGTAGCACTAGCCAGATGGACGGTGCTCAGGCTTTGTCCTCATGGACTGGCTTCAGGGAGCTGACCTTGAATCCCCATCTGTCCATGTTCTGGCTGCTAGAATATCAATGGACAGATTCCCTGTGTGGGTTCACCTTCCACTATGGGTTTTTTTTTTTTTTTCCCACTATGGACGCCTGCCCATCACAGAGAATATAACCAGTGAAATAAAGCAACTTAAATATGAAGAGAATTAGCTTGTAGGTGGCAAAGGAAGCCTGAGGGTTTCCTTAAGGGTCTTGATGTTATTAACTGAGACAGTGGACCAGTGGCTAAGGGCGAGGGTTTCAGAGCCACGTGGATTCAAGTCCTGGTTCTGCTCTTTGATGATTTTCTTACCTCTCTGTGCTCTTGTTTCCTTATTTGGAAAGTGAGGACGGCAATAGTACTTCCCTCTAAGGTGGTTGTGATCTTTGGCAGAGGTAAGATATATAAAGCACGGAGCTTGGAACATAGTAAGTGCTCAATAAACATAAGCCTTTATTCCCTCCTTATATTTTGTCTGTGTTTTATCATGGCCTGGATGGGAAAATAATTGTGCTGGAGAAAGCATGCTGCCATGGTGAGATATGGCCACTTGTAATTAGCTCTTGAATATAGCACCAACATTTGGTGGCCCACTTAGCACAGATCACAGACGGGCTGCACTTATATATAACAGTGCGTGAAATATAGCAGGAAGAATATTTTCTGGTGATAATGATGGCAATTAAAATTGCAGTGATGTACTAACCAGTGCAATGTTTGTTAGAGCTGCCCAGACAGAGAAAAAAGACAGGGAGGAAGACGGATGCTTTGCAGTAAACAGAGAAGAAATACTGAAAAAAAGAAAATTCAGTTTAAGTCTTGGCAGTGGAGACTTGCCAAGGGCGAATTCCCAAGGCTTGCCCTTTCCCGTGAAGCTGAATCCGGCCTGTGTACCCTGACACGGAATTAAATCTCGGAGACAGTTTTGGGTGAAGTAGAAAAGAACAGCCTTATTGCTTTGCCAGGCAAAGGGGGCCACAGTGGGCTAATGCCCTCAAAATTGTGTGTCGCCACCTGGAGGGGGTCGTGAGGAGTTTTATAGTAACGGTTCAAAGAGGGTGTGGTCAGCTCGTGGACACTCTTCTGATTGGCTGGTGGTGAGGTCATCAGGAGTCGGCATCATCAACTTTCTGGTTCCAACGGGCCTGGTGTCTACACGCTTGTGAGCAGCAGACAGTTAACTTCTACCACCTGGAGGGGGTTTCAGTGTTTGCAAAACAGCTCAAGGATATTGTTGTGTGTATCCCTTGAGGGGGAACCAGGACCTGCCCCAAGGCTGCGCTGTTGTGTCCTGACTGCTCCTCCCTTGTCTCTGCATCCCCTCCCTTCCCTGATTAGCATCTGTGTGAACCTGTCTGTTGCAACTCGGGGAAGGTCGTGGAGGCTGAATGAAGTCCATTTCCTGTAATGAAGAAATGGGGAAGGCAGAAAGGCTTTTGTGCCCAGGAGCCCCACAGGGCCCTGCTCTGTATCACCCCTCCCACCCAGCCCTCCAACATCACCTACTTTGCTAATAACTTATGAAGAATTTTCACCACAGTAAAAAGATACCAGGAATTAGAAAATGTAACAATTATGAGTCAAAACCATTGCATAGAAAGAGGTAGGTTTCAGTCATGAACGTACCACTTACCACGTCTTAACTTTGGGCAACTTGGTCTGACACTTACCAGCTTATTGTGAACGTTTGACTTTGGTTTGTCCTGTGTACTAAAGGCTCTGGCTGGCCTTTGTCCTCTGTTCCTGGGCCCCTAAGTCCTTGACATTTCTTAAGTGACAGGAGCATCTTTGTTATTCATGATGGGCCCGAAGGTTTACGAGGTGAGGAGCACACTCAGGAGAGGCCACGTGTGCTGGGAGGACCAGGTGAGCAGAGCGCTGGGGTGATAGCAGCCCAGCCTCAGGAGAAGGGAAGGGGTTCAATCAATCACGCTGACACAATGAGCCCCAGGAACCACTGGGACTCGAAGCTCGGTGAGCTTCCTGGGTAACAGCCCTCTGCACGTTGTGACACATGGTTGTGCTGGGGGATGGCGTGTCCTGATTCCATGGGATGAGGACCCTCCAGACCACACTCTAAGCACCTCTTTTTGTGCATGGTCCTGGTTTATATCCTTCTCCCTCTAATAAAACCATGATCACGAGGACTGCACTTTCCTGAGATCCATGGGCCAGCCCAGAGCCTTATTGAACATAAAGGGGTAATGAGACCCCCGGATTTGTACCCCAGGTTGGCCTTGGGAACCCTGAGTCATGGCTGGAGCCTGAAGCAGGGGCATCTTGTGGCGATGGTGACCCCACCCTGTGCGGTGCTTAGTGTCGGAAGACATTTCAGCTGGGAGCTTCCTCACTCCAGCATCCAAGACACATGGCGGGAATCCAATCATCAGTGTCATCTAGCACAGTGGTTCTCAAAGTGTGGTTCCTGAGAAGCATGTCGGGATCCTCAGGAAGCTGGTAGAAACCAGAATCTTGGGCACCATCCAGGTCTGCTGGTCAGAGGCTCTGGAGGGGCCCAGCGCTCTGCTTTGAGAAGCCCTGCTGGTGTCTCTGATCCACTCGTAACCATGAGGACAACACGCCAGCAGTTAGAGGTAGAACTCGGGTTGGGTCTCCTGGTTTGAAATCCTGTCCCACCATAGATTAGCTCTGTAACCCTGGGGAGGTTGCTTAACCTCTCTGGGCCTTGGTTTCTCATCTATAAAAGTGGAGATGGTGATAGAATTCCCCCACAGGGATGTCGAGAGGGATAAATGAGTTACCACACATAAAGCATTTCGCACTGGACGTGAAACTTTGAGGGCTTTTCCAAATGTTTGTCATCATCATGGATAAAACAAGAACACTGCTGCTTGTCCCGGGGTGGCGCCGAGAGCAGGTAAAGTATATCACATAATTCTTGATGCAAATGACAACGATCCTTGATGATCGTTGTTTTTATTACCTACAACTTCAACTCATTTAGGCATGGAGCAAATACCACAATTATTTTCCTGAAGAGCAAGTGGAAATTATAATTAAGCTGCTTGGAATTTCCTCAGAAGGACAGACTGTCCCATTCCTGACTCTTCACCAAGCCAAGGGCGTGTCCACAATATATTAGAAATTGGTGATTGTATTAGAAACGGCCCCCTCCCTGCGGGGGCTGACTTCAAGCTAACACTGAGGAGAAAACAACAATTTGTTCCTCCTCAAAGCTCAACTGGTTGTTCTAGATGGAGACCATCAAACTACTGATGGTTGTTCAATGGTTTCATCACCACTTAACGATTTCCTTTGTGAGATCTCCAGGTTATTTTAGGGCAAGATGGGCTCTGCTTAATTTATTGATTTTTTTAAATAAAAAAAGATATTTCAGTTTAATTTTCTGCACATAGAAATGCAATGTTTCTTAAAGACTATTCCAGACATGTATGTGTATCGAAATTGCCTGGGGAGCTTACAGTGAAAATAATTACACAACAAAACCCGAATTAAAACCTCAGTCATGGACATTGAAGTTTGAGAACCACTGTTTTCAGAAATAACAGAATAGTAGGAAATGAATCAAAATAAAAAACCCCTAAAGCCTCAAGAAGAGTTTAAGAGACTTAGAGGGATCACGATGAAGACCTCAGATCAGAAGACAGACAGGAAGGGACGTGAGGACCAGGGGGAGTCAGGAGGGAAGCGCATCAGAGCATCTCAGACACCTGGACCCGTCCCTGCAGGGGTGGCACAGGCGGCTTTTTGTCGACTGGGTGACGGAACCACGTCCGTTCAGCTCTTGATTGAGCCGTGGTGAGTGTTGTCTGTCCTGTAGTACAAACTCCAATCCCTCTAATTCTCTCTGGGTAGAGCAAGGCCCCGTAGGGCCAGAGCTCGCCACTCCTGAGGGAAATATTAATCTTTTAATGGTGTTTTCTAAGAGCAACCACCTGCCATGTGCCCTGCCTGCCACTTTTTTTCCCCCTTCGGTCACTTTAGAAAGAGCATACAGAGGAATCTTCTTGTTTCTGCACATCTCCTAAATGCCAGGCATGTCTCTGCAATCCGGGGGCAACAGCTGCTCTTCCGCCCCTTCATGCCCCCAAAGCAGAGATAATCTGCTTGCTATTCCAATGGATCCAGTGATGAGATGCTTTTTCTTCTTGGACAGGTGCAGTGAACAAAACATCCTTAGAGAGACACACACAATGAGAGACTCATCTACGTGAAAGGGACTTAGTGATTTCTAAGTAAGTTATAGCTAAAAATAGGGAAACCAGATGACTCGATCCTCAGATTGTTCACAAAACTCCTGTTAGAGTTCTGCTACCATGAAATCTTTTTACTGATCCTGTTAAAATGGGACTTGCCAATGCTTGTCTAATTCCCTTCCCCGCTGTGCCTCTGGAGGAGACGTCAGCGAGCTATAAAGTAGGAATATACACAAAAGAGGGAACTGTCCAGACAAGGCATGAGATGGATGATTGGTCCCTGGATAAATAGAGATTATTTCTGGGATAGCTTGCCATCAGAAAACACAGAGTCAAAATGCAACAGTATGGGCCAGTTGTGTGTGTGTGTCTGTCTGAATGGTAGGACTACTGTATATAGCAAGTTGGCCCATTAGGTAATCGGAAACGTTCCTGCTACCAAGACACCTAGAAATGCCGGATAAAATTCAGCAAGTATACTTTTAAGTGCAGAGGTGAATTTGTAAGAAAGTAAGAGAAATTGCCCAAGGCTGAAAGCAAGGAGAAACTACAACTAACAGTGGTCGGTGGGTACTGAACCAAGTTGCCTTGGAGATTTCACCAATCTCAATAACCAGGAAGCATGCATTTTATGGCCACAAAAAGTAAATCATGTACCTGATCAAGATGGGGGATTGGAACTGAGAATCCTGCATTTGAAAGGGAAAGCCTCTAGTGGAAGCCGTAATACAGATGAATTGCTCGTTGGTGAGGGAGGAAGTGTGGAAGCTTGTTTATCATGATTAGAGTTTGGTGTGAAAAAATCCATAATCTCCCTGAGAGTTTGTAATCACTAGAGCCCCATAGAGGTGGGTTTAAAGTTTGAATTTATATTAATTTATAATCCCAAATATCCCAAATGAAAAATAACAGAGACCAGAAACATCGCTGAGGTGCCTACAAAGTCAAATGTATAATTTCTTTGGAGTAATACCTTCTTAATGCAGGAGGTATACTATTCCCACACACATAACCCTACTGACAATGTATTCACAAACTAAAATTACAAAGCATAGGAAGACACAGAGACAATGGGTAAGAATCAACACAAACCACAAATATCGAGATACTGGGACTTCCCTGGTGGTCTAGTTGTTAAGACTTTGCCTTCCAGTGCAGGCGACATAGGTTCGATCCCTGGTCGGGGAGCTAAGATCCCACATGCCTCAGGGCCAAAAAACCAAAACGTAAAACAGAGGCAACATTGTAACAAATTTAGTAAAGCCTTTAAAAATATGGTCTAGGTAAAAAAAAAAAATCTTAAAAAAAAAACGACAGTGCCCCCAGAGTTTCAAAAGTCATATAGACAGAAGCTACAAAATACGTATGTTTAAAAATAACAAATATAAAATAAATAAGGAATGAGAAATAAACAAGTTACTATCATCCAAGATGAGACACAGTTGAGAAGAAAAGAATGTTGAGGCCAGCAAATTGATTTTGAAATTCTCCCACCGTACCTTGGTGTCTTTGACTAAGTCAATTAATCTATTTTTGGTCTAAGCCAACTGATCCGTAAGACGTCCTCTTGATTCTCCTGGCTAGGTAGAGACTAGGCTCCCTTCTTATTAGTTTGAGAGATCAATGATGCTTTGGCTCTTGGTACCCACCTCTCTTGGATAGATAATTGACCAAGAAGGCAGCTGTGACAGCTGGGGGAATTTGGAGCCAACTGGCTACATCCTTGATG
Source organism: Monodon monoceros (assembly GCF_005190385.1). Lineage (NCBI taxonomy): Eukaryota > Metazoa > Chordata > Mammalia > Artiodactyla > Monodontidae > Monodon > Monodon monoceros. The sequence continues at coordinate 972,958 of NW_021703775.1, forward strand.
ATGTCTGGCTACGTCATCAGCCTGTAGACTGATGGGCCACCGGGCATTCTAGTGTGCCTCCCAGCAACAAAAGGACCCACATCAGCTCGCTAGTTTATTATCCTCTCTTGTACAGATATTACCACTTTCAGCACGTGCATTTCATTTGTACAGATCAGAGTTCTTTGCTAAATATAGAATTAAAAATTAGCACAATGATGGGACTGAAATCTGTTTATCATAAAGCATGATTTCGGTGCAGATTAGGGTCAGAGTGGGGGCCAGCAGTGGTGGCAGGCAGAGTCCGCTGGCAGACTGATCACTGACCACACCTACAGCCATATGGATGATGCCTGTGTCTGCACCTTCTTCCCTCCGGGCATTTACCTGAAGGAAGGTATTGGAAATCAAAGCAAATCCAAGTAACTTCCATATGGGTGGAAATTAACCAGCAGTGACCCTGCAGACATACATTTCTTTCAGGACATCTTATTGTACCAATCATTCTGGGAAAAGGAAACAAGAAAAAAAAAAAAAATCATGTCCTTTCACCACCTGTCTGTAATTAAACCATTTAGTCCTGTGCTTGGGGACCAGCCACTATTAGCAGATTTCAAAAGAAAGGCTGTGAAATCACATCTCAGATAGGAAGCTCGTGCTGGATGACAGGATACCTTTCTCTCGCCTGAGAAAATGACGCTTCTCCGAAATGTGTAAAGACATGGATTGTCACAGGGAGTTACTTCCCGAGTAATTGCTGTCTGTAAAAGGTCAGCCTGAGCAACTTTGAACAGACTCAGCCGTGATGGAAGAAGATGGAGCATAGAGGATTCAGATGAAATCAATGCAGTATTTTATGAAGTGTGTTTGTTTTGGGCTTTTCAACAGTGAATTGCTGATTTGCATTAGCTGAGTTCCAAATAAAAGTGTGTGATGACAGGACATAGTGGATAAGGTGGGGAAAATGTCATCTTCTTTCTGCATATGGATGTCAGTGGACGCCCTTTGGAAGAGTGTTGCTATTTTTTTAAGATGCTGCATCTATATGTGGAATCTAAAAAAGATGACACAAATGAACTTAATTACAAAACAGAAACAGGCTCACAGATTTAGAGAATGAATTTATGGTTACCAGTGGAGGAAGGGTGGGGAGGGAGAGGGATAGATGGGGAGTCTGGGATTGACGTGTACACACGGCTATATTTAAAATAGATAACCAACAAGGACCTACTGTACAGCACAGGGAACTCTGCTCAATGCCCTGTAATGATCTATATGGGAAAAGAATTTGAAAAAGAATAGATACATGTATATGTAGACCTGAATCACTTTGCTGTATACCCGACACTAACACAACATAGTTAATCAACTCTACTCCAATATAAAAAAAATTAAAAGAAGCTGCATGACTTTAAAAAATATCCCAGTTATCTGTCCCTCAATTTTGGATTTTATGTAGCCTTCAGCCTGTCTTACAGTGACCCAGACAAGAAAGTAAATCTCGAAAAAATAATCCTTGCAATAAAGACATCAGCCCTTTCCTGTCTTTGGACTCCAGCTGAAACATCAGTTCTTCTTGAGTCTTGATCCTAAGGCCCTTCAGACTGGAACTTACACCAAGGGCTCTCTTGGGTCTAATCGTATAATCGCATGAGCCAATTCCTTATAACGAATCTCTTTAGATATATATGTATCTTGCTGGTTCTGTTTCTCTGGAGAAGCCTGACTAACACAAGGCTGACTTCTGCCATCTTGTTATTTGTTTCCTATTTGTCTTACATCTTTTTGTTCCTCAATTTCTTCATCACTGTCCTCTTTTGTGTTAAATCGATTTTTTTTTTCTAGTGTGCGATTTTGATTCCCTTCTCATTTCCTTCCCTGTATATTTTAAATTTATTTTCTTGGTGCCTTTCCTGGAGATTATAATACACATTCTAAATTTCTAATAATGTAGTCTGAATCCATAACCACTTAACTTTGGAAGCATACGCAATGTGGCTTCTTGTTGAAGCATTTTTGTTATGGTTGCTTTAACATCCTTCTCATCCTCTGATTCATCTCGCATCAGCTGATCATCTTTTCTCATTCATGTAATTTTCCTGGTTTTTGGTAAGATGAGCAGATTTTCAATGTGTTTGCATTCTTTGATTGTTGGCTTTTGAGAATTCTTTATGTATTGTAGATACTAGTCCTTGTCACACAAGTAATTTGAACACACTGGATGTTACATTAAGAGAATCCTGGTCCTCTGTGACACTCTTTTTCAGCTGGTCCCCCCCCGCCTGCCCGCCCCCGCCCCCCCGCTCAGGTGCAGTGGGCATGTGTGTTCGGCTTCCTCTGGGTCTGGCCAACACCACCCTGCAGAAGGAGGGCTGCACGCCCCCTGCAGTGGAAGTGAGGAGCCTTAACCACTGGACCACCAGGGAAGTCCCTAGAACAGTGCCTTTTGGATGGTAATGGTAAATCTTTGATTAACACTTTAATTTCCTCTACTTTTATTAATCTATTTGGGTCCTTATTGCCTAAAGTTTTTCAAATTAACTTAATATTTAAAATTTATGGTTAAGTTGTACATAGACTTCTCTTGTTAATTCTTAAATCCCTATTATATTTGAGGCTGTGCCCCACTTCCTGATATTTTCTTTATTTATATCTTTTTATTTTTTATTTTCCTGATCACACTTGCCAAAGTGTTTCTACTTTATTAATTTTTTTACTAGCTCTGTGATCTTGGGCAACTCACTTTAACTCCATATGCCTTGGTTTCCTCATTTTTAAGAAAGTTATAAAAATGGCATTTATTTTGTAGGTCTGTTAAAAGACTAATTCTGTTAATAAATATAATGCTGAGAATAGTTCCTGGGAAAGCCCTGTATAAATGGTAACAATTATTATTTATTTCAAAGGACCAACTTTTGCTTTGAATACCTATTTCTGCTTTTAAGAAAATTGCTATTTCTTTAAGTATCTACTCTTATTTTTTTAAATTATTTTTTCTACTTGATTTAAAGTTTTTTCTCCTAAATTTTTAAGTTTAAACTTTTGTTCAATTCTAATTCAACCTCACTTCTTTCCTAATAAATCAATATAAGTCTCGATATTTTCCTCAGTTACCTCTTTGCCATGTAGCCAATGTTAACACCTTGTGGTCATATTGTTTTTTAGGTCTAAAAAGTCTATACTGTCTGTATTGTTTCCTCACATCGCCCTCATTGTTTCTCCTCTTTTCTTGTACAAGTCAGCTGAGAATCCAGCCTGGCTGGTTCCATCTCCTCCAGGCATCTCACGTCTGCTTCTTCACTCCACCTTCCGGTTGCTGCTTTCCTTCCCGCCGGCACCGTCTCTTTCTCTGGAGGATCCCACGGGCCTTTTAAAGTCTACCCTCCTCCAGTTTCTTCCCTTCCACTTCATCATCCATGCAGCTGCCGTGGTGACCATTATAAAAATGAAAATTTGACCATCTAATTCATCAGCTTCCCATCAGCCACAGAAACGTGCTTATGCATCGCACCCAAAGGTTTTCACTACCTACTGCTTCTCCAACTTATTATTATTATCCTAATCTTCATCGTCATCATTTGGTACCTTCTTCTCTAAGTCCACTGTATTTTGGTTGGGCTAACTTATTTGCCGGTCCCAGAATAAAGCACGTGCTTTCACATCTATATATCTTTGCACACACTTTTTTCTTTTTCTGGCAAGTTCAAGTTATACCATAAGTCTCAGGTCAAGGGCTGTCCTTCAGTGATGTTCCTGTGACCATTCCTTTCCTCATTTAGAGTTAGGTGTCCCTTCATGCCCTCTGTTCATTAATTATAACACATCATATTATGGTAGGATTTATTCTTCATATGTTTTTCTCCTTGTGGGTAGAGACTGGATCTGATTATTTTTGTAGCTCCAGCACCTAGTACAACAGCCAGACACATAGTGGGTGCTCAATAAATGTTTGTTGAAAATTATCAAAGAGGAACAAATGAGAGGGCTGTATGTTTTTTTTTTTCTGTAAAAATTTCAGGTAATGCCAAATGTGAAATAGATAGCTAGTGGGAAGCAGTGGCATTGCACAGGGAGATCAGCTCGGTGCTTTGTGACCACCTAGAGGGGTGGGATAGGGAGGGAGGGAGGGAGACGCAAGAGGGAGGGGATATGGGGATACATGTATGCATACAGCTGATTCACTTTGTTATACAGCAGCAACTAACACAGCATTGTAAAGCAGTTATACGCCAATAAAGATGTTAAAAAAGGAATTTCAGGTAATGAATTTGATCCTTTGGCTGACTGAAGCTGGATTTACTGTAGCTAGGGAGTCAAGTCCTCATTCATAAAGAAAACTGACTGAATTGTGCCTTGGATAGATCATTGCATTATTAGATAAGACACATGGGTGTGTTTATAAAGATAAGATTGTTTGACCTAGTCCATTTACCAAAAATGTAATTCACATCTTTTCCAATATCCCTTTATTAATAATATTTTCCTCATTATCTCTGATGATAATGAGACAATTAATTAAATGCAGGGATCGGGGGAGGTGACAGGATTGGATGTTCTTCTGCTTTTGTCTCACTGCTAGTGGTCAGGGTTTAAAAAAATTATATAAGCTTCACTCTTGGTGTGTCCATGGTCAGTAGAAGATCTTTCATTTAGTGTCACCCAGTCCTTAGATTTGCTCATTCATACACTCCTTGTTCTGATGGCGTCCACCTGCTCTGAACCACCCCTTTGATGGAGTGAAAAATACATTTCATACCTGTATTTTTCCTGTTTTTGGCATTTCCCTTTCATAGCTTTACATTCAGGGGAATACCTGAAATCCATGCTGTTTTGACTTTGTTAACATGTGTGAAGTGGAGCACAGGGTGCTGGACGGAGAGCCTCGCTCAACAGCACAAGAGAAGTGGAAACAGACGCTTATGACTCATAGGTCCTGGGTGAGCACAAGGAACATCTCAGGGGGCCAAAGGAAGGTCCAGAGGGAGGAGAGAGAGAGAGAGAGAGAGAGAGAGTGGGAGAGAGAGAGAGGGTGAGAGAGTGGGAGAGAAAGAGAGGGAGAGAGAGAGAGAGAGAGAGAGAGAGGAGCAGGACTAAGGTACTTGCCTTTATTAGGACAGTGAGTGGAGAGTTTTGTGGTTCCTGGGCTAAGGCCAGATGGATCAATTCAAGCCCAAAGAGCAGGATGTTGGTAAGACCCATAGGGGTCTTATCTAAAGGGCACATAAGGGGAAGACCCTGAGAGGCAGGGAGACCGCTCATCACAAGGGCGGCTGGGGAGTCATGTCAGGAACATACACCTGCTCGTGACCCTGTGGGCTGTCACCTAGGGCACGTGCTGGCTCCAGGGGTTGGTGTCCATCTAAGGCCCCCCCAAGGCCCCTGCCTGGCCGTACAGAGTGGATGCTGAGGCAGCAGCACCACGGAGCAGCTGAGCTAAACTCTGGACACGCCTCCATTGAAACCAAGCCATAAGCATGTTGACCTAGTAGAAAAGGTTCCACTCTATGTTTTTTCCCTCAGTGGTATGTTTTCCATGCATTTTTTTTTTTTTTTTTTACTGTATATATAGGTCACCTATTGTTTTTCCAAGAGGACCTCAGAATAGAAGACTTTTGTCATATTTTCTTAAGGACAGTGTCTTGTGAGGATGGGCTTTCTCCTTCTTCCCTTCCATGGTCAAATTACTTGAGTCTTCTTCTCAAGAGACAGCAGGATAGGAAAATGGAGCGCATTCCAATAAGTTGGATTGCTACCTGGGTTCAGAGTCATTCATAGGAAAACCTCTGCCCGGTTACAAGAATTCAAAGCCTCAGGGAAGAGATGTGGTCTTGTAACCGAGCAGGACCCTCTGGGGCCTTCCCCATATCGTCTGCGTTAGCTCCTCTCTGTAGTACCCGGATAACAGTAGTTGATGCTGTTAACACTCCTGAGCTGTTTTCAGATGCGAACTGCCCCCCCCCCTTCAAATGGAAGAACTACTTGATGACCATGAGCACACAGCCCCCAGCCTCCTGGAGCCTCAGGACTGATACTGTGATCCCCTGTGACATCACCCTGCTGCCTCACCATCAGCCAATCAGAGAATCGTGCACGAGCTGATCACGTACTCTGCGACGCCCCCATCGCCAACTCCTGGCCTTTAAAAAGGCTTTGCTGAAACCCTTCGGGGAGTTCAGGGCTTTTCAGGGCAAGCGCCACCTGGTCTCCTTGCGTGGCCCTGCAATAAACACTTCTCTGCTCCGCACTCCGACGTTTTGGTTTGTTCGGCCTCACTATGCGTCTGGCACGCGAACTTGCACGAACAGTAATGCAACTTCTAGCCATTGCCTGGTACCTAGTACGAACTTAATATTATTTTAGAATCATATGGATAAATTAAAGATACAATCACTTAACTTGAATCAAAAAAGCTCTCTCAAAATTTTGTTGTTTATTTTCTGTAGGAATAAATGCGTCTTAAAAAATTGAAAAAAAAAAAAAGACCCCTCAGTAACAAGAGTCCTGTTTCTTGTTCCCTGACTCCTCACATGTGTGACATTTCTGTGGTCTAGGCTGATGGTGGGGTGAGAGATCTGCTGCCAGACTGGAGGCTGGAAGGTCTCCCTCTCGGCTGTTATAAAATGTCAGAATTGACACCTCCAGAGGAAAATCTGAAGCAAATGCAAAAAACCTGTTTTTCACTAGGGCTTAAAAAGTGTGTGGACTCTTGCATTCCTACGGTTTTATAATTTTGAGATCCAAAAAGGTTCATCATAAAATGTGATTTAGAATATTACTTGTTTGGTCAGAATATTTCCCCTCAGTCTTCAAACGCTTACACAGGAGGATGAATCCATACCCTCTGGGGGTATAAGAGAAGTAGCTCAAAGAGACCCTCTTCAAGTCGGGGATTATTTGGCAGTCTCATTTTTCATCTTAAAAATTCAGTTGAATGTAGTATTCTTTTTTTTTTTTTTTTTTTTTTTTTGCGGTACGCGGACCTCTCACTGTTGGGGCGTCTCCCGTTGCGGAGCACAGGCTCGGGACGCGCAGGCTCAGCGGCCATGGCTCACGGGCCCAGCCGCTCCGCGGCATGGGGGATCCTCCCGGACCGGGGCACGAACCCGTGTCCCCTGCATCGGCAGGCGGACTCTCAACCACTGCGCCACCAGGGAAGCCCTGAATGTAGTTTTCTTTTCCCTAAAATACCCCATGTCTGTATTAGTAGTAGTGTTTTAAATTACTTGTCAACAAATAAAATTGGGATCTTAAAAATGTCAGGTTTCTCCTGTGGTACCTTCCGGGAGGATGCTTACCCCAGAGTAATAAGCAGAAAAGAGCATGGAGAGCAGACTAGTGTAAGGACCGAGCTGTTTTGTAAAGTCCAGGAGATGACTCTGCGTTTCTACAAAGCTGACCTCTCGACCTGCCCCTGTGTCTGATGGCTTTGCCAAGGCGCTCAGAAGTGAAGACCTGTCTTCAGAGTATGCACAGACCCCCTCCATCTCGTCCCTCTGCCTCCCCACACATCCCCAGCCTGCAGACCGTCTGCTGTGTAACCACCTGTCGTTCTCTCACGGTGAAGAGGAGAGAGGGTTGGATCTGGAGTCTGCGACGCCTCAGACCTTGTTCTGCCACCACCTCAGAGTATAGCCTTGAGGGAACCACTTGCTCCCTCAGAGCCTACTTTTCTCTTTAATAAAATTAGAGTATGGGTTGCGATGAAGATATAAGAGCCCCTTCCATGCTGAACTTCCTGTGATTTCCTCTCTCTGGCTAATGACACCGTAGCCTTAGACACTTCTGCAAACAAGCGCAAACAGCTGGGACTCTCACGTACGCAAAGGGAAAAACTGAGCTTAATAAACATAAGGACAGAGAACTGACTTAGTGAGCATTTAGCAGATTTACAAACAGAATGGAAACTAACAATATAGATACAGGAAAGGATACCCTCTCTGGAAGGCAAAGTCGAAAACATGTTTTCTAGCAACACCATTTTTATTTCCACTTTGGCATATAGAGTAATTTCAGATAGACGGCTTAAAACGTATCCAGGACAAATTTGAAGGAAAAGGAATTCACCTGATCAGTGAACCAAAGTATTTTTCTAGGGACTATGGAAAATGCTAGTTGGAATATTTGGCAAAAGACGCCAGTGCAGGTGCTTGAAAAATGTGCATGTCACGTTCCTCTAAAGAGATCAGAGGAAGGGAGACAGGGGGAAAATGAGTGATAACATTCCAGAAGCCAATGTCATCATATTCTCTCTCTGGGCTTGGTGGTGTTTAGCTTGGTGGCATGATGTGATCTCAAATTATATCAAATTACTCTTAATTATTTATAAGAGAAATGATATAAAAACGAACATGGCATTTCTTAATTTGCCACAGATTTGTGACTGAAGTCAAAAGGTTCTGAATACCCCCCCATCCATCACATCTCCTATGTGTGAGGTCTCGGGAATGATGAGAAGAAAGGAAATAAATTCTCCCCTGGCTTCTTGTCCTCTGCTCTAGGTCTTAGTGATCCTCACTGAATCTGTTTTCTTTCCAATTCCTATTCATCCTCGAAACCGAGCAGGAACGGGCAGGGTCATCCCACATACAAACCCCTCTGGGTCCCCTGCTTCTTGTTTGTAGAAAAAGCTTCATCTCCTAGACCTTTCCTGAGTTCCAAAGAGCAGACTGAAACAGTGAATAATTAAAGAAGTGAGAAGATGCAGAAACAAAGGAAAAGCAGTCAGGCAAGAAAATTAATAACCGCTTAAACAATAGTCTATCGATAAAACAGTCACAGGGCTCCTAGATCCTCTGAAGGGATACAGATAACAATCTGATGCATACCCTTCGGTTTTATAGAAACCAGGACTCCACCAGATAGAAACTGCTGACCACAACCATGAAGACCCCAGACTGCTTGGAAGGAGAAGATTGAGCATTGAGATTCCCAAAATATCTCCCAGTTACGTCACCACCAACCAATCATAAGAATGTTCACGAGCTGATCACACACCCTGCGACCCTCATCCCTAAAGTTGCCTTTAAAAATCCTTTGCCTGATAGCCACTGGGGGTTCGGGCCTTTTGAGCATTAGTTGCCCATTCTCCTTGCTTGGTGCCCTGCAAATAAATGCTGCACTTTCCTCCACCACAACTGGCATCAGTAGACTGGCTTTGCTGCTGTTGGGTGACTGGACCCAAGGTTTTATCTGTACCAAACTTACCTTGAACTCACTGGCCCTATTGTTCTGTAGATACTTTTGCAGTCGCTCTTCCTTGGAACTCCAATCCACCTTGTCCTTGCTGCTCCCACTTTCCTGTAGATCCATCTCATCTTTCAGGTCTCAGCTCACAGGTCTTGTCCTCAGAGAGACCCTTGGCAACCCAGTGAATGTAGCCCCTGTGTTGCTTTCCTTCACACTTCAGAGGGCAGACTTGAATACACCTGGACCCTAATTTAGGGTTAAGAGTCTCTGAAAACTGTATATTAAGACTCTACCGTAAATGCATCTCTGTCTGGACTGATCCCTGACCTGGCCCTGGTGTTTGCTTGTTGGACAGGTCTCTGCTCAGCCAGCCGTCTGCACTGACTCTGTCCGTCTCTGACCTCTCCTAAGCCAGCCTGGCTCCCCTGGGCTCTCCCCACACCTGGCCATGCCTCAGTCTGGCTCCCGGGCCCTGACTACCTGGCATTCCGCACACACCTCCTTCACTTATTCTGAGCTCACCTGCTCAGAGGCCCAGCCACACCCAGGAGGTACCTGACTCAGGCTTCATCAGGCAGATTTGTTCTGCTTCCCCAGGCAGTGGGTGTCACGATGACTTCTGAACTTGCTGTGAATAGGGCAACCCACTACTCAGTTTTCTCCTTCTTTAATCATGACCATATTATAAGTGGCTTCAGAACAGAACCAGAGCTGAGAAGTTGATGAAAACTCTTCCCCTAGCCCATGAGGATTTGGGTGGGGCAGAGTGGCTCCCTTCCTGGGCAGTGGGTTAAAAGGCTGTTCTGTTTTAGCCAGAAAGTATTGCGGAATTATAAAACTTCCCGATGGTTAATTAATCACTGTTTCATCCATAGCTCTCAAAACAGTGGAGCCCATAGAATGCCCTGGCTTCCTCTCAGTGAAAAACAGCCCGTGACATTTATTACATGAATTAACAGTAATTTACCCTTGATTAATCAGAGCAGTCAGCTACAGTACTTTTCAATCATGCATAATACTTACTTTACTAGTTGGCTGGAATATTTTATCCATCCATTAGTCTCAGAGGCTCTGCAAACAGCTTGTAAATTTAGACAGGGCCCCAGATCCTGAAAATGTAGTGCCCTTTTTATGGCTAATTTATGGCCCATGTTTATATTTGTGCCAAGACTCAGGATTTCTCACTGATCAAGGTTTGAAATATGCAGTCGTAAACTACTTTTGTATTGGTCCATCAGATGGAAGGTATGTGTCCTGTTGTCCCCAGCTCTCCTCTTTATGGAGTTCTTATTCACAGCTGACTGCTGGTGATCACACCTAAAAAGTATCAACTCTAACCTTCCTGGAATCAGTCATTCAATTTAATATACTACAAGGAGTCATCATCTCTGTTTAGCTTATTTGTTCATTGAATTCCTATCGAAAAAATAAAAGGGGCATTTGTGAAGAAGCTGAAGACATCTTTAATGCCTTGGCATCATTTATGCACGGAAATTCATTTTCTTCACAAATTCATGTCCTCATGCATATATTTTTATGGGCTTATCTGGTTTAACAACCAAATAACCAACATTTAAAAAATCTATACTGAGAGCAGTATGTATACAATTACTGAGAAAATACTGTATACAATTTTGTAGAGATGTTGGCTTTGGAACTTGTGCCTAAAAGAGTTGCAGTTTTTGTCCCCATTTTATATTCTGAACGTGCATATTTGTTTATTTCGCCTACTTTAGATTTTCTGTCTTATAGAGTTTGAAAATGCTCTGGGTCCCAGGCAGTCACTCTAATGCATATTAAGTTCGATTTCAGTGCAATCTCATGTGGTAAAACCAAAACGCAAACCAAAACGGTTTCTTTCCGTTTCTTTCAGTTCTGTTGCCTCTCCCTGATCGGTTCATTGGGGTTCTCAACTTTTCCGTGCAGAATTCAAGTCAAGGTAGAGGCTTGAATCCAAGAAAATTTCAAGAGCAAGTGAGGATCGTTGACATAACCTGTGCTAACGCAGAAGAATCAAGAAAGTCTTTCTTATTTAAAAATCCTCTGTGATCCCCTAAGTTCATTTGCAATAGCATCACTCATTAGTTTTAGTAAAGTGGCACTGGGCAGGGGAGGACGCTTACCTTTTTTTTGCTAAATAAACAATGTGAGGCATCCTGGAGATTAGCGGCATGCAATGTGCATATAATATGTAGGGGAAATCACACATGCAGGGAAATTCCTCTAAGAGTGCGAAATTCACATTAATATATGAATCTTACAGGGTGTTTGCCAACAAGACTTTGTCTTTCTCTCTCTCTTTCTCCCCTTCTTTCCTTCCATGATGCGTACCTCACGAGGGAAGCAATCGCTTCACAGAACTTTCTTTTGGGAAATGCCAACTTGCGTAAAAGTTTAAGGAAATCTTTTGCTCTTTTGGATGAGAATTTGGCCACCGATTAACTCCCTCTCTTGTTCTCCCAGCAACCAGATGCAATTGGATCATGCATTACAAACAACATTTCTTGGGGTCCAAATGACCCCCGACTGGCAAATTGCACTTGGACTATAAATGCCTTATGGGAAATCAGTGTTGCGCTTCCCTACTGTACACTCGTAACTGGGCACATTTCTTGCAGAGACCCTGGAGGTTACGCCGATGGAATTGTTACAAAAGTGTTGGCTCCTGTGCAGCTTGAGTCTTCTAGGCTGGAATGCCCTGTGCTCGGTCAATGTGAGGTGAGTCCTGTTTTCTGACAGGTGAGCCATCACCTGGAGAGCCGGGGAGAGCAGATTCCAGAGGGTTAAGTGGAGTGCTGTGACGACTGCCCCACCGAGGAGGGCGCCTGGTGGGCTGCGCTTCCTGTCCTGTATCCCTCCGAATAGACAGGTTCCACGTGTGGTCAGTCAGAGTCTTGGGAGTTAAACTAGGAAGGCACCGAGCGGGGCGTGGCACCAGGTCTAAGAACCCGAAAGTCTTAACCACTGTGAAAAAACGGGTTTCAACCCATATAGCAAAGGACTTTTCAAAGAAAATATTTTCCAAATCATTTTTGACAATTTTTTAGACTCTTTCTAGCGATGTGTCTGCGATCAGCACGTCTTTTTACAAAGATGGTAGGCAAGATTGTTCCCAGGTCCTGGAGATATCATTGAACCTCCAGTGACCTTCTTTGTTTTGCTGCACTTTTCTGTTCCTTTGGCTACATCCTGGATTCATAAAAATGGCCTATTATAGTGAACAGGTTTGTTTTATTATGGTATGAAATATGCAGAGTCAGTTCTTTGACATATCCTGCAATTTTATGAGTAAATGCAACAGCTAAAGCATGAAAAATTACTTGGGATTCGTTAGAAAAGAGGCAATTTTAGCTCTTTGTTCATAACTTGGAAAATGGAAACTGTTTCTTAATGAATCCAGATGGTGCATCACAGAACCTTCAGGAGAGATGTCCCCTAGGTCATGGGTAGAAGTACCAGGAATTTTGAGGCCTGACCTTGAATGGCTACTATCTTATCTCTTCAGAAAATACAGTCTTAAACCCTCACCAACGTTTGATATTGCTTTTTGACAAAGTAGAGATGTAATTTTAAGTGGTTTAAGACAAAAAGCTATAAACAGGGATTTGGAAGAGACATAGAGACACGAGGCAAAGAGGATAAATCATGAAACAAGATTCAAAGTGTTTCATAAAAGAACAGTCTGGTTCAGTGAGATTGTTTCCATTCCCCTAGATGCCTCACAGCCTTTTTGACGGGTTTATTTAAGAGTTGAGAAAATCATAATTCAAAAAGACATGTACCACAGTGTTCATTGCAGCTCTATTTACAATAGCCAGGACATGGAACCAACCTAAGTGTCCATCAGCAGATGAATGGATAAAGGAGATGTGGCACATGCATACGATGGAATGTTGCTCAGCCATAAAAATAAACGAAATTGAGCTATTTGCAGTCAGGTGGATGAAACTAGAGTCTGTCATACAGAGTGAAGTAAGTCAGAAAGAGAAAAACAAATACCGTTTGCTAATGCATAGATATGGAATCTAAAAAAAAAAGGTTCTGATGAACCTAGTTGCAGGGCAGGAATAAAGAGGTAGACATAGAGAATGGACTTGAGGACACGGGGTGGAGGAAGGGTAAGCTGGGGTGAAGTGAGAGTAGCATCGACATATATACAGTACCAAATGTAAACTAGACAGCTAGGGGGAAGCAGCTGCATAGCACAGGGAGATCAGCTCGGTGCTTTGTGACCACCTAGAGGGGTGGGATAGGGAGGGTATGAGGGAGACGCAAGAGGGAGGGGATATGGGGATATATGTATGCATATGGCTGATTCACTTTGGTGTGCAACAGAAACTAACAGGGTATTATGAAGCAATTATACTCCAATAAAGATCTATTAAAAATAAATAAAGTAAAAATTTTTTTAAAAAGAATGAAATATTGCCATTTGCAGCAACATGGATGGACTTAGAGAATATCATGCTAAGTGAAGTAAGTCAGATGGAGAAAGACGACTATTATGTGATATTACTTATATGTGGACTCTAAAAAAATAATACAAATGAATTTATTTACGAAGCAGAAACAGACTAACAGACATAGAAAACAAACTTATGGTTACCAAAGGGGAAAGAGGAAGGGAGGGATAAATTAGGAGTATGGGATTAAGAGATACACACTATTATATATGAAACAGATAAACAACAAGGATTTACTGTATAGCACAGGGAACTATATTCAATATCTTGCAATAAGCTATAATGGAAAAGAATCTGAAAACAAATATAACTGAATTACTGGGCTGTATACCTGAAACTAGCACAACATTGTAAATCAAGTATACTTCAAAAAAAAAAAAAAAGAAAGAGTTGAGTGTGTAAAAGTGGAGTACGGATGAAGAAGTTACCTGTCATAAGGTTCCATGACACCCTCAGTTCTACTAGCAGACATTTTATTGATTTTTACTCTTTTTGCTTCTCCAAAATAATGTTTACTTACCATCCCCAGAACAACTGTCTGACAGCCACAGAGATGGATTTTGGATTCCTTGGATTTTGCTTCGTTTGTGATTTTCCTGTCTGTCCCCTAAATTATTAAAGCACACACATGCGGCATCCCCAGCATTTCGGTCTGGTTTGCTAAACTGACATCTTTCAGAGCTTGCTGGGTGATAAGACCTTCCACCTAGCTCCGGTGCAAGTAAATTAATCTCGTTGTTAACCCCAGACCTCAGGTCAGCTCAGGCTTCCTGCAACTGTAAGTGAAACTGGAGCACGTGACTCCTTAACCGATTTTGACAACACAGCTTCCTAAAGAACAAGAACTAAAGCAAAACTATGGTAGTGACATATTAATAACTGCAGGATGACTTTGTACTTACATTGATAGTTTTTCAAAAAAATATATTTTATAAGAAAGATTAATTTTTGGATACAATTTCAGGATATCCTGATTCTGCTCTGCATCAGGCATGCATCATGTTACAGAAGCATAATGTTATCCCCAAGCGTTTAACCTTCTTCCTTTTTGCCGTAAACAGTAATACTCCTTAAACAAAGAACCCAAACTCTGCAAAAAAAAAAAAAAAAAAAAGGAAGAAATAGAAATCCTTAGAATTCCAATATTAATCTGTCTTCTGCATTCCTTAGAAAAGGCTCTAATTTAATATTTTTGTTACTGCTATTAATTATGCTGATACATTTGTATTTTCTCCCAATTCATTATAATCTATATTCAGCAGTGTTTCTGAATCTGTGGAAGGAAAGATTTTTATTGCAAAGATGAATTAGCTATTATTTTAAGAAGCTGAAAAAGAAGCCTATTTTGCTCTCAATCTGCTTATTCTCCTCTTTTTAGAATATTAACTCATACGTTTCAAAGTCTTCAGAAATAAAGCAGGATGTCCGATAACATCCTTTGCCTGTCCATCAGCCTCCTTCCTAAACTTCCTGAAATGTAGTTCACTGGCAATTATGCTTACATGTGTTATAATTGTGACTATGTTTCATTGTTGAAACAACACCAGCCTTAACTCTAGTCAGTATTTTTCCTTGGTCAGAATCATCAAGTTCTCGCCTCCTTCTCCAGGATGCTAACACTGCCCCTGTCCCATCCCGGGACTCCCGGGGTGGCTTTCTGTCCTCTTCCTTCCCCTCCACAATTTTCCTTTCTCAATTTCCACACAGTGTATTATCGCACCCAGTGACAGCATAAGTCATGGTTTCTCCCCAAGAGCTTTTACTTGTCGTTTCCTTGGGCCCTGAATAAATGTCTTCATCACTTTTTCAGGATTCATGAACTGAAATGTCAGTCAGTCATCAAATATTGATTGAGTTTTATTGTGAGCTCGGCACCTTGCTGGAATTTTATGAGGATATAATAGTATCTCATCTAACCCCTTCTCTTCACTTTATATCTCTCGGTGCTATTTGTTAGTTTTGTCTGATATTATAAGTGCCTTCATTTCACGGGTCGAGTACTAAATACAGTGGAATAGACTTTCCCCTCAACCCTAAGTGTCATAGCTTCTAAATCTTCCTGGTTTTCCTTTCTAAGTTTGTAGTCACTGCTCTTACACCGTTCCCATTTTCTCTTGTGTTTTCTGGCCACAAGTGAGGTTTCAGGTGCTGTCATCTCCACCGTAATATGACTTCTGGTCTTCGGACATTAATCCTCTTCTGTCTTGAGCTTCTAAAATGCTCCTTTTCTGACAAGGCTGCTCTTTCAGAATTTTATTCATGTCCAACTATGCTTTTCTAATTTTTCCTGTGATTCTACCATTGTCGTACTTGGAATGGAATTGGAAGAATTAGGCAAGGAATAAAGTGTGTGTGTGTGTGTGAGAGAGAGAGACAGAGAGAGACGGAAACAGAGAGACAGAGAGTCAGAGAGAGACAGAGACAGAGAGAGAGGAGAGAGAGTGATACAGAGAGAGGAAAGGGAGGGAAGGAGGAGGGAGGGAACCAGATGACAGCATGAGCTGATTTGACGTGTATTCGCTGCTCCTTTGAGACTCAGACTGGGTGTATCTGTAGTTTAGTCAATATTTTCGCATTTATGTGTTATTTAATCCATCAGTTACTTACTGAGAACATGTTATATGCTAGGAGCTGTGTTAGGCACCTCCCCCCAGGATGCACATGTAAATCCTCGCACCGTGTAGTAATAGGGACGCACTGTAGGGAGTGGGGAAAGGTAGGTAAAAATGTCACTAAGCTCTCCTACCATTTTCGTATTTTTCTTGGTTGCTACAAACGGTGCTGTTTCCTGGAGTTCTGAAAAGCTGTTTCTGCCAATTTCTTTTTGTCTTTTGATGTTTCGTGGGGATAAGAGCTTGGAGCTGCCACTCTGCTAATTTGCTGAATCACTTCTCTCACATACATTGAAGAAAGCCATTGATGTTCGCGGGGCAAGTTTGCCATGAAAAGAGGATTTATTAAAATTGCATTCTGTGGTTATAAAAACTTCAGAGGAGTTTTTGTGCGTGAGGAGATGTCAGGTAAATCAAAATCAACTGCAGCGTGACGTAGCCTAAGAGAGGGGGCTCTGCTGACACTGGTGGGAATCACAGAGGAAGATGCAGAGGAAACTGAAGAGATGCAGGTAGCCCTATGACACAGACAGGTAAGTCCTGCATCACTCGTGGTAACTCCATCATTATCACACCCCTAAGTGTGCACCACCTCTCCCGTAGAGCCCCGTGTTAGGTGCTGGTGATGAAAAGCAGGAAAAGATAAAGAATACATCTGCAGTGCTCCATCTTAACTGTACATTAGCTTCATCCTGCTTGTATTTTTTTGATATTGAAATATAGACGTTGTCCCTAGAAAATGAGCTTATACAGGTTTAAACATTAAGGTGGGCGAAAGTGCTATAACCAATAGGCCCCCGATTTTGTGGCTTAATAAAGTTTATTTCATTCATACGGCAGCTCAAAGGTCTAGATCAGCCTGGGCGGGGGGGTCGCTCCACATGGAGATCCATGGATCCAGGCTCTTTATCACGTGGCTAATCCACCTCCTAGAGCAGTGGTACTCAGAGAACTTTCTGCCGTGGTGGAAAGATTCTGTATTCATGTTCTCCAGTTATGGTGGCCACTCACCTTAGTGCTTGAACTATGGCGAGTGTGACAGAAGAGCCAAGTTGTTAGCTTGATTTAATCCCTAATTTTAATTTAGTTCATTTACATCTAGATAGCCACGTGTGGCTAGTAGTTACGGTTTCAGATGAAGCTTCTTTAATCACCTGCATGATCAAGACTAGACGCCTATGTCCAGGTACTGGTCAGCCAAAGCAAAGGTTGCTTAGATGAGGCACAGTGCGTGAAGGGACCGAGGTGACACGTGTCACTTCTGTCCACATTCCACTAGCTGGCTGCACTCACCTGGTTGCCAAAGAAGTCAGGGAAGTATATTCCCAGTTGTGCAGCATATCCTGACTGTAACTTCTATGCAAGAAGAAGAGGACAGAGCCTGGGGAGTAACTAGCACAGATGCTCTGGGGTAGGGCTCAACGATCGTTTATTTCTTCAAAAACTTCCAAAATGATTCTAATGTTCAGTCATAGTTGGCAACTCATAGTCTACATGGAAGTAGCTAAAGATATCTTTTATTTAGCAGACGTGTTTCCATTAGACACACCCATATGTCAATGTTAACAGCATACCCAATGCTGCATAGCGCGTGAGTACTTTGTAAATGCTGTGTAGCTTAGATGACAGGAAGCTCATGGCTCATGTCAATCAGACTCACACGAATCAGAGCTCTTACCCAGTGTCAAGCCGCACTAATAATATCCAGAACTCAAGTAAATGCAAAACATAGATGAAGAATGGAGTCTGGGACCTTCAGAGCACCTTCTATTACTGTTTTGTTTGTGCAGAGTTATATCCTGCTCTGACTCAGACTGACATATGAGGTCTCCAAGGGATGTGTGAATTCACGTCACTCACACGTAATACATGTTTATGTTATGCTGAAGTCTTTTCAGACAGCTGCATAGCTACTTATATTCAGGGATATTCAGAGAGTTACATTTTAAAGGGAGCTATGGTTCCTAAACTCAGAGTTCCTTACCGTGCGTGATCCTACACAGCCAGGTACCTCCTGATGAAAGCACTCCACAGACAAGGACTCTTCAGCTAGCAAACACAGTTAATTCATTTGTTGGAAGATCCGTCATTAGCCTTGTCCCAGGAAATGTGATGAGGTCACCTTCTTTCCTTCCTGCTGGTGTGTTGCTCCCACGTCAAAAGGAGAGAATGAATCACAAACATTTAGTTCCCCATGCAGCTCAAGGTTTCCCATGCTCTCATTCTGCAATTCATCCAAAACGTGGATTGAGCCTTTCCCACATGTGGGGCTTAAGCCATGTGGTGGCTTGTGTTCAAAGCCCAGTGACTCCACACTTGCCATGAGAGTTTTGAGCCTTTGCTTATTATCTGTTAAATGGGGATAATTACACCTGCTTCATAAGGTGGTTACAAGGAATTGCCCTAAAATAAGCCACATTGTAAACTTGTAGCAGCTATTCTATGTCTTAGCTGTTAATTTATCATTGTTTTGTTAGTGACTATAATTTCTGAAGGAAGGACAGCACGTTCTCCTATTTCTCCGCTAAATATTAATACTCCTAAAGAAAAGAAATAACATTTTTTTCTAGATGCTATATGATGTGAAAATTTCCTTCACATATTCTGATCTCCCTACCCATTTTTAATGTTTTTATTCTCCAATTAATAAAAAAAAAAAACCTCACAGAATTCAACTGTATCTAAATATTGAGAAAACCAGAAACTCCAAGATCTGGGAATACCTACATAACTAAGAGAAGACTTTCCCTGTAAGTGATATCATGCTGCAGAATGGCGGTGCTCTGTTTAAGGCATGTGCAAAGGGCTGTGAGTGGAAAAGGCTGGGAAGAAAGCAGTTCTTTTCTGGCACATTTGAGTAGGATCCAGATTGATGACTATGTTTTCCAGGGAGAGAAATGGGAAGGCTTTGAAATCCTACAGCTCTCAGCAGAGTAACCTGCCCTGCTTATAGCAGAGGTTGAAAGTTGTCTCTTGATAATTTGTGAAGAGATTGCAGAGTCTCACGTATAACAAGTTATTACAAACACACCTGATCCCTAGTCAGACTTTCAAAAAAAACCCTGAGACACTAGCACAGCTCTGTTTTGGCACTTCTGAATATCCCCTCTCAGCAGTTTCCAGATATGTCTGCCTCTGTTTCGATGCTGAAAAAATGTCACCTCTCGGCTGAATGAGCTCACTGCTGGATGGAGCAGAAGACTCCTAGTTTACGCCTCTAGACTGGCAACAGTGAATGACAAATGGTAGAACAGAATTCTGGAATCAGAATGACAGTAAAGGCTCTGTCTTAGATGGTTTAACGTATTTGCCACCAGCCAAATAACTCAATCCAGTTGAGGGATAGTTTCTAAAGCCTGTTGGAATAATGACCTGGTTAGGGCTGCAGGAGAGCAACTCATTAAGACTTACAGAAGCCAATTGTCTTCGCTAGAGCTTTCTTCTTTTCACTTTTTACTCTCTAACCACTAAAAGAAAATTTAAGAATCGATATTAGTTTTACTTTCTGAAAGCACCTCTTCTTGTCAAAGAAAAAAATTACACCTTCTAGCTTTTGTTGCACTGGAGCTTTTGTTTTGTTTTGCTTTTGTTGTTATTTTTAAAAAGACGATTTTTGTTTTTTTTGGCCGCGCTGTGCAGCTTGCGGGCATCTTAGTTCCTGGACCAGGGATTGAACCTGGGCCCATGGCAGTGAAAGTGCTGAGTGCTAACCGCTGGACCGCCAGGGAATTCCCTGCTATCGTTTAAGATTTTTTTTTCCACCTCAGAGATTTAATATGTATATCACCTTAACCATCATCTTAACAGTTTACCACTACATACACACACACTGTATATGTAAATGTGTATGTATGTATATGTGCATATATTCATAATTCAGCGAGACCAAGAATTGTATGTTGGGGATGGTTTAAATGAAGAGCACATGGTCCAGGCCAGCAGAAATGCACATACACACACACACACACATACATATATATGCATTTTGTGAGAAATGCCTTCTGTTTGGGGAGCCGCCTCATCCTTAAACACCTCTGTGCTTTGCTCCTCTCTGGTCCCATTGGTTCTGTTTTAATGGAGAATCTTGATGAAAACAGCATGTGATGAAATTTTAGTCCCAGTTACAAAGAACTCAGAGACAGAGGTTTGGGTTTGGAGCCCAGCTTTGCCCCTGACGATGTGGCCGTCAGCCAGTCCTCCTTGGTAAGCCTCAGTGATCTCACCTGTGTTTTGGGGTGAGCTCACTAGCTAGTGAGTCTGTGAGGATCAAGTGGGAGGATGTGCTACAGAATCTGGGAAACGTTCTTCAAGGATGTAACCAAGCTCGGAGACATGGTCGGTTTTACTTGACTGTAATCTGATTTCTTTTTTAAAAAATTTTATTGAAGTCCAGTTGATTTACATTGTTGTGTTAATTTCTTCTGTACAGCAAAGTGACTCAGTTATATATATATATATATATATATATATATATATAAATAATTTTCCAAAATATACAAACAGCTCACGAATCTGATTTCTATTTCTCATTTCATGATGTTCATTTTTGGCCATTCCAATGGGTTTTTGAGGCACTTCATGAATTCATAATTCCGTGAGACCAAGAGTTGTCTGTTGAGGATAGTTTCAATGAACTATGTGGTCCAGGCCAGCAGAAATATAACATGAACCACATTAAGACAGCAAGAAGAAATAGGTAAAATTAATTTTAAAAATATGTTTTACATAACACAATACATCCCAAATATTATAATTTCAAGGGTAATAATACAAAAAAAGAATTAATGAGATATTTTACTTTTTTTTTATACCATGTCTTCAAAGTCTAGTGTGCATTTTACATTCACAGTAGATCTCCTTTCAGACTGGCCACCTTTCACGTGCTCAGCTGCCACGTGGGGGGAATGACCATCGGACGGAAGAGGTCTGGGCTTCCCCAAAGGCAAATCCCATTGTCCTTGACTTTGCAATAAGCACTACGCCATCTTCATTTGTGTATAATAAGGTGTAAACTTGTTTTAAAGTTCCATGTCAAATGACTAATTGTTTTTCCTACCATGAGAGGCAACCAGGGGGATGGGAGGGTCATACTCAAATATTACTGTTGCTTTGAACACTTCTGAATTAGAAGGAAAGAGAGGCAATTTTTCTTCTTTTCTTTCTTCCCCCAAATTACATATTGGATTTATTAATCCTCTCCATCACTCTGCCTAAATAATTGTGTCACTCCTTTTTAAAAATGCTGCAATTACTATGAAATTGTTGATTAAACTGTAATTTGATTTTGGATTTAACATGAAGCCCAGAGTATAATTCCTGTGTAATGGCCCTCTTTCCTGGTCATATGCTTTCATTTACAAAGAACAGCTATTCAACGTCTGTGTCATCACACATAAGTGACTATAATCGCTGCTGAAGGGTGTGTGAAGTTCAGCAAATGGAAAAGTAATTTTTCGTGTTCCATTTTAGCAAAGGCCGCTTCTGGGGAGTCATGCACTTTGAGGACACTGCAGGGACTACCAGTAACTGGAAGCTCCCCCCAGACCTCGACAGCTGAAGCGAGGCCGCTGTAAGTGTCCTCACTCTGTTTTCCAGCTAAGCTCAAGGTCCTATTCAAAGAAATTCTAAGCACAGCATCTCTTGGCTTTATGGATACAAGTGACCTGGCACCAAGGTGGCCAGAGCAGTCAACAGGGCTAAGACTTAGTTAGAAAGAGCCAAAGGGGAAACCAATCATTTTCTAACTCACTGGTTTACTTAACAAGAGTTTTCATAAACATTTACTACGTGTAAGCCAGCATTCTACAAAGCGACAGTGGAAGTCTGATATCATATCATCGTCCACCGAACCTGAAACCACCTAAGAAAAAAACGCGACACAAATAACTCTAGTGCAGAGCAATATGAGCAATGTGAGAATAAGAACCAGGTTGTTCAGAGGAAGGAGAAAGAGTTGCTTGCTTAGTAATCAGGGGAGGCTTCCAGGAGGAGGGGGCATCAGGAATGGAGGATTTGGATGGACAAAGATTGGAAAATGGCAATTCCACTTTGGTTTGGCGATAGGGTTTAGCTAGAAGGATAGGTTTGTAACAGGTTAAAGGATGGGATGGGATGGTTGAGTACCAGACTCGGAGATTTGAGCCTCGTCTGGCAGAACGAGGACCCTGAGGCCGCAGCAGGTAGGTTGTTTTGTGCCGTGATTGGAATGGTGATCGAGGGATGTTTTTTCCAGCAGTGGCGTCCCCTGGGAGGAGGGATGTCCGCAGCAGGGTTGGGGAGAGTTTACTGCAGCGGGCCAAGAATGCAGAAGCAGGGCCTGCGCTAAGTTGGTAGCAGCGGGAGCAGGGGCTGTAGCAGGCAGGTGTGATTGTGGGTCTGGACGTGAGCGTCGCGCAGAAGAAGGGGAGGGGGGAGGAGAGGCTGAGCCAGGTCTCAAGCCGGGAGGCAGAAAGGCCTCATAGAAGTACTGTCTTCACAAGATGAGACTGTAGTCACATCGGTCATGCGCATTGAACTTGGGATGCTCAAAACTGCCCTCAGGGAAGGCTGGCAAAACAGCCCAAAGATGTCCACGTCCTAAGCCCTGGAACCTGTAAACGTTACTTTATATGGTTTAATAAAAAGATTCGCAGATGTCATTAAGTGTGAGATCTGGAGATCCTGGGTTTATCCCCAGTGGTCAGGGTGGGCTGTTATGGGTCCTTGTAAGACAGAGCAAAGGGAGAAGGGACACACAGAAGAGAGACGGCAGTGAGGCCAACCCCGCAGAGGGAGACGTAAAGATGCTGAGCTGTGGGCAGCTGTGGCGGAGAAGGGGCCCCCAATACGGGGAGTGCAGCTCTGCATCTGGAAAGGCGAGGACACAGGTCCCCCAGGGGGTCTCAGGAGGGACTTTTGACCCAGGGAGACTGACTTCAGATTTCTAGTCCCCAGCACTGTAAGAGAACAAATTGGCATTCTTTTAGACCACCACGTTTGTGGTCGTTTGTTATAGCAGCCCTAGGAAACTATGACAGAAGACATCTCCAGAACGTGGGAAAGATGGGGGTGAAACAAAGAAGCCCAAGGCCAGAGGCCAAGAAGCAGGGAGGGTCTGTGGGCGTGGGGTGGAGGGTGTGCAGGGGTGAAAGGGGGGAAGGGAGGGGAGAGCTCTGGGTCATCCACATTGGGGTCAGCGGCAGTGGGGGCGGAAAGGGATCTGGCCATGACACGAGAAGCAGTTGTTGAAGACCTAAGAGGAAAGTAAGGTGGCTGAGATACTCACTCAGGATAAGATGATCTAGGTTTAAAAACAAGACATAACAAAACAAAGGGGAAAAAACCCTTAAAGAATTTCAGAGGTGGAGAAGGTAGCAGGTGGAAATGCTAATGGACGTTCCTGGCGGGGATTCCCACGAGGCCCTTTCAGACCAGCTAAGGCTGACGAGAGCATCCCTGTGACTGGAGAAGAATAGCCGGTCCAGGGTCGCTACAGCCGTGACGCTTCAGGAAAAGCTCCGAGAGCGGAAGCACAGCGTTGTTTTTAGCTGTAAAACCCTGGATACAGACACAATAAAAGGAGAGACATTTTGAAAATTCGAAGTGAATTTTTAAGTAAAATTCATGCTTTTCAGGAATCAAGTGTTAGTGAATTCGAGCCCACGTTAAGATTTTCAAAGTAGAATTTGGCAAGTAAACGGATTCACTAACCCTAAACATTCTCCCTCATTTCTTCCCTAATTCAGATTAAAATTTTCACCTTATTTATTTTAGAACATGTGATGGCCAACTTTAAATCTAGTGGGAGGTGATTCCAAAACGTCATTTGCTTTGAACCAGAAATTTATTTTTCTCCAGAGAAATATTATTGTGAATAATGATTGGGGAACCCAGACCAGCTCCCTCAAATCTCTGCACACGCAGTAAGGTGAAAGAGTGTTGACGTGAGTCTCAAGCTAGAGCTCCTGTGCGCTCTGAGCTCCCTTGAGCTGCAGGCCTGAATCCCTCCTCAAGCTGATGGAAATTCCACACTGTCTGAGCTCTGTCCCCCTAAACCCTAGAGGACAAAGGAGTTGATTCAGGGCCTTGCAAACTCCCCTTGCCACAAAGTAGCATGCTGAGAAACAGAATCTTATAAAAAAAGCAATACCTGGGGACTCCCCTGGACTCTGACTGCAGGACCGCTGGACAGCTGGTGGGACCAGGAGGTGGTGACCGTCACATATGTGGTCCCCAGGCCAGGCTGCATATGCAGTGCCTCCTGCACTTGCCATCAGAGGAATTCTCTTGGTGCTTGACCTCAAGCCCAGACTGAGATCTGGGCCCAGGATCACAGGAAGGGGATGGAGGAAAAGAACAAGGATTCTACTATACAGGAGAGCGTTCGTTGTGACCGAGGTGGGCAGGATTTGTGGCCGAGCAGTAATGGCTGAGAGGGGAGACATCTGGGCGGGTAATTCTCTCTACCTCCTCCTCTGTGTGCCCCTCACTCCGCCCTCCCTGCTCTGGGTCCTGCCAGAGTGGCTGACCCTGCCTGGATTGTCCTGCCAGCTGGCCACCGGGAAGCAAGGGCCCGAGAATGGTGGCGGCTCCCTCCTCTTCACATCTCTTTGCACCGAGCCTGTGTCTCTGCCAGCAGCTCGGTCTTTCCTTGGTTACCTCTCCTGCCGGGCAGCCCTCACTGCCCGCTCCAGCTCCCACAGCTCCAGGGAGGGTAACTGCTGGTCCCCGGGTGCCCCAATATCCCTTGTTTTTCCTTGAACCTACTCATGTGTCCCTGTCTAGTATCTGATCGTTTTATTAGTGTCTCTTTGTTTGAACCATTTGGGCTGAATTAAGTTTCCTGCTGGGATACTCAAAACCTAAAGGTCAGAGAATGGTGTTCAGTCTTCCATCCTCCACTAGCCCACCCGACCAAAGGGAATCTTGAAGTTCCACCCCGGTACCCCTTCTCCCCCCACCTCCTAAATGGGAGATACCCCTTCATGCCTAACAAAAGTTACTCTGAGCCACGTAACTGAGGAATAGAGAGAAAGGGAGTAAGTTGGAAAGAGAGAGAAAAGAAGTGCTCCTGGGAGCTTAATTTGTAAAGCAAAGTAATGTCAGAGTGTGGGAGGAGAGGGTGGGGAAATAAAGGACAATTTGGGGCTTCTGTAGACTCTGAAACTACATACCCTTCATGGATTTTTAGAAAACCATATATGGATCTTCACTTATTTTGGTTGTTGATCTGTTTCTGTTTTTACTGATATGTAATTGACACATAATCTTATGTTAGTTTCAGGTGTACAACACGATGATCTGGTACTTGTATATACTGTAAAATGATCACCACGGTGAGTCCAGCTAACACCCATCACCACACATAGTTACAGTTTTTATTCTTGCAAGGAGAACTTTTAAGATTTACTCTCTTGGCAATTTTCAGATGTAGAGTATTATTAACTGTAGTCATCATGCCGTGCACTACATCCCCAGGACTTATTTTATGACTGGAAGTTTGTACCTTTTGACCACCTTCACACATTTCACCAGTATGGAGATTCCTCAAAAAGAACAGAGTAGAACTATCCTATCATCCATCAATTCCACTACTGGTTATTTATCGGAAGGAAACAAAGACACTAATTTGAAAAGATATCTGCACCCCCATGTTCACTGCAGGATTATTTACAAAAGCCAAGACATGGAAATGGCCCAGATGTCCATCAATGGATGAACAGATAAAGAAAATGTAGATATATAGCCATAGTTATAGATATATACAATGGAATGTTATTCCTCCATAAACAGAAGGGAAATCTTGCCATTTGCTACAACATGGATGGACCTTGAAGGCATTATGCTAAATGAAATAAGTCAAACAGAGAAAGATAAATACTGTAGGATCTGTTTTTTTGTCTAAATTTTTGATCTGTGGTTAAATCATGCAGGTTCTGGATGTATAAGTGTTTCATTTTTGGATAACGACATTTTTCTCTCTCTAAAGAAGTGGAGCTTTTTCTGAACAAAATGAGGTGTCTTGAAGCCCCCTCTGCACATCCAATCCACTATCCCACATCCTTCCCAGAACCTTTCTGAATCAACTGGGTGTGGTTGCAGCAGGTCTGTTTTTTCCAGCCTAGCTCGTGGGCTTAAGTGCCGGGCTTGCACTACCTATTTAGCAAGGATGCCATGGCATTTCCCTGACAAAAACTGGAGACATTCACATCATTAGTCATCTTTTCCACCAGTATCTTGGGTTTAATTTCAGGCTCACCCATTACCCAATGCTTTTTTCATTGCTTGATTTTTGACATCCATCAGGAAGGATCTTACCCATTCACTCGACAAGGCAGGTATTTCCTGAGCTTTCACTGTTAACGGACTCTTCTAGGACTCTGGATGGCATCCTATAATTATCAACATCTGATGACTTAAGTATTTTTTACTATTTCTTAATGTCTCTTTAAGAAATAGCATGCATTTTGCATTTTGCATGCATTTCTCTTATTGCCATTTAATTTATGTTACAAGTATAACTTTGGAGCTGAAAATAGCATTAAAGCTCATCTACTAACCCATCCACCCACTCCCCTCAATTAGCATCAGAAAATCAGACTCCCAGACTAGTTAAATGATTTTCGCAGGGCAAGACGGCTAATTACCGAAAAATCAAAAGCTAGAACCTAGTCTTCCTATGTCTCAGGCCAAGATAACAGCACTTTACTAATGTTGGATATTTTTTCATTTCTTTCACAGTCTGATTTATTACACCTGCATTTATTCCTAAACAATACAAACAACAGGACGAAATCTGGATATTAAACCACTGGGAGTTCGATTTGTATTCAGAGCATGTTCTTGGATGTGTTCATTTCCTACGGACTAGATTTAGAGTAAAGATAAACAGGTTGATACACTGTCTTGCCCGCCTCAGATAGAAGTCAGAGATCACGTAAGTGATGGACTTGGGAACCCAAACTGACCGGATATCTTAAATGTATATGGAGAGTTTTGGTAAACAAGTCAGCCTGTAGGTATCTGTTGGCATCTTTGAGAGCTCTGTGTAGTGAGTGCAAAAGTGCTCTGTCGCTGGTGATACAGGTGGGAGAGGTCTGCTATGGTTCCGTCTCCTAGGAGCTTAGAGTCTAAAATAACACCAAACGCTTATTATATCGTTTTGATACCCAAAAGGGAAAAAAGCACACACACACAAACAGCCTAAAAATGTAATAAGTGTGAATAAATATATGTGAGGGATGATCATTTATTTCTTCAAGACAGTAAGCTGTTCTATTTCAATGATATCATAAAGAGAGAGCAAAGGGAAACAAAGATAGAATATTTAATAAATCTAGCTGTAGAAATATTACGGATATGTAGGTAGAGATATAAATGTACACCCACAATAATTGACATCTTCTTTTTGACCTTGCTTTGACCTAGACCTGGGCCCTAATCAGTCTGCAATTCACACTGCCTCATTAGAACTTAATGAGTCATGTGCACATCCCTAGTTTTGTCCCTGGCTGCAGACAGCACCAACTTAATTTCCAAGTGGCGACCTGAATTTTTTTTTGAGCAGGTCTCAGTAAATCATAGAGAGAGATTGAACAGGTTTTTGTTAATACGATTATTTATTATATGCTGTTATCTGAGTGTAATTGCACCCAAAACTCAGGCGGTGGCAGGGACTCCAAAGGACCGAGCCCTGATCTCTGCCACATATCCTGTCACCGCCTGCTCTATTCTTAATGCTGTCCATTTGCAAGGCTGCCTCTACACTGTATGTACTTGCAAAGCCCCCTTTTTTAGCCTCTGCAGACCTGCCCTCCACCCACTGGCCCTCCCTGTCACTCTGGAAGGCTCACTGGATGCACCACATCCCTGGGCTCCCTTCCAGGTTCTAGTCGATCCAACCTATGGAGAGTCAGCAGATCAGAGGATAAAGAGAGTCAGGACAGGATGTCTATTTCCCCAGGTCCAACCCTGCAGGGCTGCCTGGGGCTGATGCGTCTTTCCACGGAGGTCACTGCCTCTCTCAAGATGGGACTCTCTGAAAACTCTCTCCACATATGCTCATCTGATTTCCAGTAACTTCTCCATCCTCTCAGCCCTTTGAGATGAGGTTGTGGTTACATTTCCATGGTTACTAGTTTCAAGCTACTGCACATCTCTAGAGCTATACCTGCTTCCCGCTCACACCATTGCAATTAGTTTCTTATTCAACCTACCTCGAATAATCCTAATTTGAGTATGTTACCTGTTTCCCGCTCTGGCCCTGGTTAATACGCCTCTCTTAAAGTATTGTAGCCCTCTGACAAAAAGTCATTGTTTCCCTTATTTTGTACTTTTGACAAATCCTTGGAAAGTTTAGAAAAAAATCTTTATGCTGGATGGCATTAGATGAGAAGTAGTGAATGTCTTTTCTGTTCTCCGTTCTCCTACTGGAGAATAACTCGAGGTGACTGCCATGGAGACACCACGAAGTCACTGTCACTCCAGACACCTGAGGGCAGAAAAGTGGTGATCCAGTTTTAGAAAGCACTAAACCTTGTACTAAAAGGGTGAAGTGAGTAGATACAGGCGAACAAACAAAAACCATTAAGAATATGTTCTCATTCTCTTTAAGCCTTTAGCTGGTTCAAGAATTTAAAGGCAAGTCTTTAGAAATCACTCCGTTAATAAGTCAACAGGACCACGTGGTGGACAAACATGGAATGACAACCTGAGTGATGAGAAGCCTATCAAGGCTGACCAGTCCCTCTCTTCCGCAGCGTGCTTGCGCGAGTTCTGAGCAGTCTGTGTGGTCCTGTCATCTTGGCTATTTTCTCGAAGGTGAGGGGGCAGGATGGCAGTGGAAGCTAACCACTGATTCCCTAAAATGAGCTGCAGTCAGTAAGGACCCACTGTGGGGAATGATGAAGTACAGTGAATCCCATCTCAATGAACTGGTACAAAACCATGATTGTTGCTGCTGAACTTTGAGATAGTCTTGGTACCACCTTGAAAAGGAGTCTGTCAAAGTCGGAGATGTTTATCCCCGGAAAGAATCCTGAAAAACATCAATGTGGCGTCTTGGTTAAGTTTTCCTCATTATTTGTCTTGAAGGAAATGATGACAGATTATGCCAGTTAACTGGCTATATAGTACAGTTTCTGAAATGTTTCCAAATCCAGAATTAATTTTAGTACACCAGAAATGTTGATTATCCATAGAATTCATGGAAGGAATTTGGGCAGGGCTGTATGACAACGATCTTCTGAAATAATAGCACTTTAAAAATAAAATAAGGCATTTTTTGCGGGTAAATACTGCTGACCTTGAGTGGTGCGAATGTCAGATGCCTCTTCGACAAGCAGTATAAAATATGTAAGTGTGAAAATCCGTATTTATATGAAAATCCTCACCATTTAATTTGATTATATAAAGAAGCAGATCAAGGAGTTCTTCCAAATCAAAGTTTTCAGTGTGGGATTTGCATAGGCAAACAGTGCCATGTATCAGCATTTCTTCCCCCCTTCCCTCCTTCCCCCTTCCCCCCTTCCCCCTTCCCC
>NW_021703775.1:1003114-1090117 GCF_005190385.1 Monodon monoceros
AAAAGCCCATTGACGTATGAGCAGGAGATCTATGTTCCCGACACAGCCATCAGTGAATTTTTATATAAACAATGTAGCATTTTGACATATCTTATGCTGGGACTTCTGAATATGGTAACAATTCCTGGGGTTTCCTGCCATGTATAATCAGGAATACCTAATGCAGGATGATAAGAAAAGCTGCGACATTTCTCAGTCTTATCATGATCAATTTGAGATTGACAGAGTTTTCTCAAGTTATTCTTCATCTTATAGAATCTGAAGAGCAGAGAATTGGTGCGACTGTCCAAAACAGCGGGAGCTGACCTGCTCAAATCGATCTGTGAATACGGAGAGGCGCAGTTTTCCAGGCTGGCAAAAACTCTCCACCTACCTATGATAGAAGGTGGCTGTATTAAAATCCATTTGTTTCATTTCTGTGAGGTGCAATGATGCAAGGGCAGAGTTTTACGGTACAAATGGTGGTTCCAAGAACAGAGGAGGGGTGTTGAGCGTCTCAGGTAATCAAGCTTTTCAACTCTGTGGCGCGGCATTGGAGAACCAGGGGACAATGTGTCCATTTTACTTTTAGGAGTAACGCATCCTCTTTGTGCACCATAAGGGGCCATTAAAAAGCCCAGAAGTGCCAACACAGCTCAGAGGGGATGCACAGTTGGGAGGTCAGAGCCCCTCCTTTAGACAGCTCTCTAGACAGGTAAAGGAATTTGGCTCTGCAGTTATTCAGGGATATTTCAGCCACGCAATGAAAACTGCCTTGTGAATCTTTGCCCTCTCCCTTTGTAAATTAAAATATACAAACTAAGATACAATTTGAATAATGTCTACCAATAATTTGCCTAATGGCAGCTCTGTTTTATACTCCTTTAAAGGAGGCTGGCAAAAATACAAATCAGTAATGAGAAAGTATAAAAAACAAAAGGAACTCCTCCAGAACTAAGAGAATAAATCACTTAAGGGAACATTAAGTCCTAATTGGAGAAATAACACACAGTAATCACCCCTGGGGTGCCACCAGGGGACGGGTTTGCTGATAGGCATCCCACAGCCTGGCACAAGGGAGAGAAAATACAGATGCAGCCGAAAGAGCTAAGTTTCAGTGCAAAGGTGTACATTCAGAAGCCTAGGTGGGCGTATGGTTACATCATTTTGAACTTTACAATGGAGAGAAAACCCTGGCAACACACCATTAGTGCTGCGAACGCAGGCGCCCTTAAAGGAGGCCATTCACCTTGGAAGGTCACCGAGCTTTCTTCTGGCTTCAGCTCAAAGGCATTCAACATAAGGCAAAGCTCAACTAGGAGCTTATAAATGTTTTCATTTACCTTCAGTTTGGGAGGCAAGCAATTTCAAATGATGGCCCTACCACTACCAGCTTCTCAACTGAGCGGAATTGGCCAGTTATGACCACTGGCTCTCACTGTAGAAGCAACTTCAGCTTCTAAACTAAACAGCCTGAGCAATGAGAACCCGTGACAGGTCTGAGGTCTGGAGTCAGACAGACCCATGTTTCTGTTCCGCTTCTACTGTGCACTGGACGGAAGGGGTCTCGATGCCCTGCCTCTCAAACGGGGACGCTGATAGCCACAGGCAGGGTCGGTGTACGGATTTCTGGTAATGTACCTGGAGATTCTAATATAATACATGGCTTCAGAAGAAAATAAGTGACAGGAATACCGTAGCCTCTGAGAACAATCCGCTGGTGCCTATGGGGGAGGGGAAGCTGGTGACTACAGGGAAATAGCTCCCAGTCAAGCCTAATTCATTGGCAGTCCCCTAAGCATTTTTGTGTGGCCTATCCATCCCTGGACAATTTTCTTATGTACAAGCTCC
This sequence comes from Monodon monoceros, assembly GCF_005190385.1. NCBI lineage: Eukaryota > Metazoa > Chordata > Mammalia > Artiodactyla > Monodontidae > Monodon > Monodon monoceros. Next base: position 1,004,945 of record NW_021703775.1, read on the forward strand.
CGGAAGCAAGAAGGAGATAGAATGCAAAGTGAAATGTAGAACTCCAAGTGAATTAAAGCGTCCATCAGCATGATCAGTTCTAAATCGAAAAGTAAACTTAATTATAAAGAAAAGAAAACTCTTGTTGCTGCCCTAATGAAGTTCAGGGTTTTGAGGCTGACAAAGAGGAAGCTGTGCGGAAAGGTTCATAATTAAATGATGGGGTAAAATTATCACAGGATGTTTACTCTGCAATCTACGCTCAAATTTATTTATTTTCTTGCCTTCCAAAAATAAAGGCTAGAAAATTGAGCGCACAATTAAATTATACCTGTAGCTCCCCCAATTAACCAAATCCTGGAACATTTCAATTTGTGTGATCCAGCTGTGTGCATCAAAAATTGCACATTAGGGGCTGGGAAATGCCTCCTTTAAGCTTGTTTCCCGGCACAGGATTTAAAAACCTGGCTGGTTAATAGCGCTCTGCACTCCTTCTAGCCCGGTCTTGCTGGCCCTGAAGGTCAAGCCAGAGGCTGCAAGGTCAATTCGCAAATGAAGTGTGAAATACAGACCTTGGACTTTGGTGAGGAGAGAGACGGCGCTGGGGCTGAGGGGAGCTGCTCTGATGGGATTAGAGGATCCGCTGTGGTTAAAATGGTCAGCGTTCAGATGGCAGAAGAGTTTTCTCATTAGTTAATTGTTTTAAACATACTTAGTTATCCACCGCTCAGATCAAACACATGTCAGCATTCTGGCATATTTCATTTAGTTTAGATACATGTATATGTAGAACTGAATCACTTTGCTGTATACCTGAAACTAACACAACATTGTTAATCCACTATACTCCAATAGAAAATAAAAATTTAAAAATAAATAAATGATATATAATTAAAAATTTTTAGTTTAGCCTCCCACTTTACCTCCTTCCTTTATTCCTCCCTTTCTACTCAAAGTGCTATTAGTATGTGAGGTTACCATGCATTTATAATATTTTAAGTACATATGTATGCATTCGTACCCTTTCTGTAGTGCTTTCTTGTGTATAAATTCATTTCAATAAACAAAATGTTCCTGTATGGGCACACAGAGACATATAAAGGATGCTCATTGCAACCTTGCTAATAATAGCTAAAAAATTGAAAATAACCATATTCTCACCTATAAAGGATTATTTATTCATTAGTTTATTCATACCATGAAATACATTATAACAGTTTAAATGAATGAACCAGATCTCTCTGTGTTAATATAAATATCTCTAAAATATAATTTTGAATGAAAAAAGTTGCATTTGAGATTTTGAGTGAATAACGTCAGGACAAGAAGCGTGGATGGGAAAACCCCCAGGGTCCATGTGTGTGAGACGCAGGAAGAAGCTCAGCAAATGGGGCTCTTAGATGATGCTTCCCAGGTGTTCCCACAGCCACGTGGGCCGAGTGACAGTTCTGGTCAGTGTCACGTTGGAGAGGTCCGGTTCACCTTTCCCGGGCCTGAGCCATTCAGGCGTCTCCCAGGAACCTTTCCCACTGCTGCCCGGATGCAGACGACCCCGTGGAGATGCTCAGTCCTGGGGGATGGTGGAGCCAGGAGCCTCGCCGGTAACACAGGCTGTGCTATGACATGGCTGAGAGGCACAGCTTCACTGTGTCAGGACACTGACATTTGTGATTGTGGCTTCTCCTGACATGCTCACCTCTCCAGGAGCCTCTGTGATGCTGGCCGTCAGTGAGCAGTTCGCAGGGCAAGAGCAGGAACGGCTGCGGATGGACCAGCCCCGCGTCTCCTCCACGCGGCTCAGCTCTGCTCCTGTGCTCACCTCCCACCATCCATCCTCCTTGGCTACATCCGAAGTGGGCGCCTGGCTTCCTGGGCCCCCGCCACAGCGCTCCGGGCCCTGCTGCTGGTGAGAAGTTAGAGCAGAATTTCACGTAATCACAGGCTTTTTAGTGCAGAGTCATCCTTTGTCTGGAGAGCATTTCTCTAAAAAACGTAGAAGGTACCCAGTATACTTGCCTTCTTCCCTATGCTAACAGCCATGTCGGAACACACACACATCTTCTTTAGTGATTTTCCTGTTTCCTTGTACCTTACTCTCAGTTCTTTGTGAAGGTTCCCTTAAGAATGCACATGGACTTGCATGGGAAAGCCAAAGGCTTAACCTAGTATTTGCCCTGGGTTACTTTAGCTGAGATTGTTTAATGGACCATTTTCACGCAAATTGTTTGTTTTAAATAAAATCTTTGAAAAGGATCATTTTAGAATTACAGAAATGTTGGAAAAATAGTGAAGAGTTTCCATACAACCTTCACCCGGTTTCCCCCGATGCTAACCTCTTATCTAACCATAGCACAAGTATGGAAACTAGAAATTAACTTGGCCTTAATCTACAGAACCTTCTACGAAGTTCATCAGTCGTCCCACTAGTGCTCTTTTTTTCTGAGCTGGGGTCCAGTCTGGGATCGCACATCATTACATGCAGGCGCCTGGTCCCCTTGGTCTGAACAAATCTGTGTTCTTCACGTTTTTTTTGAATGACCTTCCACTTTTGAAGAGTACGTTCAACTACTCTGTAGAATGTCACCCAATTTGGATATGTCTGATGTCTCCTCACGATTAGATTCAGGTCATATCTTTTTGGCAGCAATACATCAGAAACAATGTGCCCTCCCCAACGCATTTCCAAGGGGTGTGGAATGTAGGCTCAGCATCTCACTGCCAATGATGTTAATGTTCATCTTCATTGCTGTTAGGGTGGTATCTTCAGGCTTTCTCCACTGTAAAGTCACCATCTTTCCCTTCGTAATGAATCAGTATTTTGCAGGAGATAGTTTGAGGCTAGGCAGCTACTCTATTTCTCATTGTACTTTCACTCACTAATGTTAGTATTTATGGATGATTTTTGTCTGCAGTAATTGCTACTGCAGTACTGACGTCACGGGGATACTTCTACTCCTTCCAGCCGTTCTACATTTATTAATTGAAATTCTGCTGTGAGGATGAGCTGTCCTTTCTTCCTCAAGTATTTATTTATATCAATACTGAATGTGGACATTTATTCCATCTGAGGATTATAATCGAATACTCTATTTACTTTGCTGCTCAGATTGTCCCAGCATTGGACACTGAGGGTTCCTTCAAGTTGTTTCTGTGTCCTTTCAACATGTCCTTGTTATTTGCTGAGCATTTCCTTACTTTCAGGAACCACAAGATGTTTGGGCTCATTTTGTATTTTCCTCGTCCAGAACCAGTCATTTCTCCAAGGAGCCCTGCCTTCCTTTATGCGAGAATCTTATTTAGAAACCAAGATCTGGGTTCTGGGTACATTCACTGCTTCTGGGGTGTCACTGCCTTTAGGTGTCCCCAGGGCACACAACTAGGAAGAGTATGTAGTTTTTGTAACACACACATATACAGTCGTCTCTCGGTATCCGTGGGGGATTGGTTCCAGGAGTCCCTTATACAAATGGTGTAGCACAGTAAATACAGTCAGCCCTCTGTATTCCTGGGTTTTGCATCTGTAGCTGTGGATACAAAGGGTTGTGGTACAGGTTTTCCTCATTCCCAAGAAAACTTTTGTAAGCCGAAAAGGCACAAAGTAAAGAAGCAATTACCTGTTTTCATAAAAGTGATATCCTCTTCTTTCCCTTAGTGAAAACAGGTACTAGTGTACGTCTTTTGTGAAAGCAAAGTGGCGTAAAGTGAACTTTTGAAAAGCTGGGGATCCCTGTACACACGTCAATCTATTCCAGTTTTGATATCTCTGCACATGTATTAAAGCCATAAATTCATACTGGTACCTCTGATTCTAACCCAACACCACACTGTCATTATAGTCTCCCCCCTTTCAGCGATTGTTTATATTTTAGTATTTCAGTACTTCTTTATATTTTAGTATTTCAGTACTGTGACTTTTTTCTACAACAACAGGATACCTGGTTTTCTTTTCCATATTTGCATAGTTCAGTACTAGTATGCATGTAAAACTAACGCTTTGAGAAATACGTTTATTAACTAGAATAAAATATTTGTGTATATTCCCTTTTGTCATAAGTCTTAGAGTATACAATCAAAATGCTGTTTTCCATAGTTACTTAGGCTAGTTCGTTTCTTTTCTACGCCCTACATTGCGATTATGTAATTAAGCAATTTTTTTCTAAAACAGATTCATTTGTTACAGATGGTATTAAATTTGAGTTCCATTCACATCCTGGTTAATTTTAATTTATTATTTACCCTTGTTCTAAAAGTCAGAGCTATTAAGAGAAGAAGCTGTATCAAGAGAAATGTCACTGCCCCATCATTCCTATTATCTTATGGCCTTTTCCTCCCTCTGCAGGTAACCAGTCTCACTAATTTCTGTTTATCCTTCCTGTAATTCTTTTGCACACAATGAGGCGACACATATAAGTTTTTGTATACCCCATCTCTCTTACGTGAAATGTGGCACAATACAGATACTCTTTTGGACTTTTCCTTTTTTCATTTATCAACATATCAAAGAAATCTCTATCACTGCGTAGATCTAGTCTCTTTCAAATATTTTGCAAGTACAAACACTGCCACAATGAATAATTTGTGCATGTTTATTTTCATATTGTTGAAGATGCGTCTTCAGTGTACATTCCTAGAAGTCATATTGCTGGATCAAAATGTAAGTATATTTATAGTTTGACTAAATATTGCCAAATTCCTCTCCCCAAGGGTTGTGCTTGTTTGCATTTCTACCCAGCGATGTACAGAAGGTGTAATTCTTCACAGCCACACCCACAGGATGTATCGTCAGACTTTTTCATGGGTTCCAATCATCATTTCAAGGTGTCTGTGTTGTATTATTCTGCATTTATCTAATTGTGATTAACTTTGAATAGTTTTCAAGTGCTAAGAGCCATATGTATATATATATGTATATGTGTGTGTGCAAATTTTTTCACTCAATTTTTTAAGCAAGCACAATAATAGTAATACACTTTATTGATGCATTTGACACATTATTAGTTGGCAGCTAGAGTGGTGAGATAATATAAAGGAAAACAGTTATTCATGGAGTTTTAGTTTAGTGGGGGAGACCAGTTATAAAGCACTTTACTTTTTTTTAATCACATTTTTTATTTTGAGAAAACTGTAGATTCACATACAATTATAAGATATAGAGAGATCATGGGTATCCTTTACACAGCTTCCCTGAATGGAAGCTGCTGTAATGGCTAAAATAAAAATAGAACAGCAAATGCTCGTGAACACGTGGATAAACTCAATCCCTCACAGGCTGCTGGCAGGAATATAAAATGGTGAATCACTCTGGAAGTCAGCAGTCTGTGAGGGATTGAGTTTATCCACGTGTTCACCAGCATTTGCTGTTCTATTTTTGTTTTAGCCATTCTAATAGGTGTGTAAGAATATCTTGCTGCATTATCTAATGGCTAGGGGCGTTAAGTATCTTTTAAGAGCTAGTTGACATCTGTATATCCTTTTTACTGAAATGTCTCTTCATGGATGTTGTCCATGTTTTAACTGGATTGCTTGTTTTTCAACTGCTCTGTTTTGAGATATGTACATGTTTACCTGTATCTATAGGTACAAATATTCTAGATACCAGTCCTTTGATATGTAGCTGGGGAATATTTTCTCCCACTTGATAGCTTGTCTTTTCATTTTCTTCATAGTGTCTTTTACAATGTGAGATTTTGAATTTTGATGAGGTCCATTTTATCAAATTGTCCGTTGATTGATGATGGCTTTAATGTCAAGTCTAAGAATTCTTCACCTACTCCTAGTTTTCAAAGATTTTCTCCTACGTTGTTTTCTAAGAGTTTTATAGTTTTTTGTTTTACCTTTAAATCCATGATTTATTTGTGCACTTTGGGTTAATTATTGGATAAAGTGTGAGTCATAGGTCAAGATTCTTTTTAAAATTTTTGTCCAATTGCTCCAGCCCCATTTGTTGAAAAGTCTGTACTCTTCTGTTAAATGGTGTTTGCACTTTTTTGGAAAATCTTTTGGATTTATTTGTGTAGACCTGTTTTCTGGGTTCTCTGTTCTATCCCATTAATCTATGTGTCTATACCTCTGCCAATTCCATAGATATTATTATAACCATGTAATAAGTCTTAAAACCAGGTAGACTGAATACTTCCACTTTATTCTTCTTTTTTGGAATTATGTTAGCCATTCTAGCTCCTTTGCCCCTTCATAGAGATTTTAGAATAATTTTGCCTATATCTACAAAAAGTCTTTCTGGGATTTTGATAGGAATTGTGTTAAGTTTGTACATCAATTTGTCAAGAAGTGGCTTCTTTACCATGTTGAATCTTCCAATTTTTGAACATGGTATATCCCTCAATTTATTTAGTCCTTCTTGGACTTCTTTCATCAGTGTGGTTTTTAGCACATAAGTTCTATACATGTTTGTTAGGTTTACATGTAAATAATTCATTTATTGATTTTTGAGTGGTTATAAACAGTGTTTTTAAAAGTTTGGTGCCCACATGTTTATTGCTAATACATATATATGTAATATAAATGTACAATATATGTAATATATATTATATATACATATTATTAATTCATATATAATATATGTCATATAAACATGTATATGAATTACATATATAACAATTTATAATTATAAGCATTATATTATATATAAATTATATACACACAATTGATTTTTTTTTTTTTTTTGGCACGCGGGCCTCTCACTGTTGTGGCCTCTCCCGTTGCGGAGCACAGGTTCCGGACGCGCAGGCTCAGCGGCCATGGTTCACGGGCCCAGCCGCTCCGCGGCACGTGGGATCTCCCCAGACCGGGGCACGAACCCATGTCCCCTGCATCGGCAGGCGGACTGTCAACCACTGCGCCACCAGGGAAGCCCTGGCTATCTACTTTTTCCAGGACCGTTTATTGAGAAGGCTTTCTTTTTCTCATTGAATTACGTTGGCACCATTTTTTTGTTCTCAGAATAACCTACTACACATGTGAGTTTATTTCTAGATTCTTCTCATTTCCGCTGATCTATTCGTATATACTTCTGCAAATAGCACACGATCTTTATTACTGTTGCTTTAGAGTTAGCCTTGAAGTCAGGGAGCGCAAATGCTCTAATTTTAACTTCATGATTGTCTTGCTACTTGAGGTCATTTGTATTCCCATATAAATTCTGAAATTAACCTGCCAATTTCTAGTTTTTAAAAAAGACTGATATAATTTTTTTGGAGTTACATTGAATCTCTAGATCATTCTGGAAGAGAGCTGATATTTTAACAATATAGAGCTTTTCAATGCACCAACATGATTTATAGGTCCATTTATTTGGGCCTTTTAAAATTTCTTTCAGCAACGTTTTCTAGAAGTGTTGCCCATCTTTTGTTAAATGTATTCCTATGGGTTCTTTATAATGCTACTAACAATTCTGAGGTTTTAAACCTCATTCTCTAATTGTTTATTGCTGCTAGAAATATAATTAATATTTTATATATTGATCTTTTAACCTGAGACCTTGCTAAATTCATCTGTTTGTTCTGGTATTTGTATATTCCCTCAGATTTTCTATATACAAAATCATGTAACCTGCACATACAAAAGCTTTACTCTTTACTTTCCAATCTTCCCACTTGTCTGTTTCTCTTTCTTTTTGTTTTTCTCTCTCCTTTTCTCAATCTCTCTGTCCATCTGTTTCTCTCTCTCTCCCTCCCCTTCTTCCTCCTTCCCCCCACCCCTCTCTCTTAATTGCCCTGGATGGGACCCATGGTACATTTCGAATAGAAATGGTAAAAGTAGATATTCTTGCCCTGTCCCCAACCTTAAAGGGGAAGGTTTGGTATTTGACCTTTAAGAATAACGTTAGCTGCAGGTTTCCATAAGGACCCTTTACCTATGTATCTTTTAAAGCTTTGTATCCTCTCAACGTTTTATTTGTGAGATTCTTCCAAGTTGGTCGGTGTGTAACCGTGTCTTCTTTTCCACTGCTGTGTGATACATCACTCTACAAAACTGTCAGAACTTATTTATTCACCACTTAAATGATATTTGATGTTTCCACTGCTTAAAAAATGCCTATAGCATCCCTTCTATAATTCCACTACATGCTCTGTACGCTTGTGAATTTATTTTTGGCATCTTCCCAGACCTGGATGGCATGTTCACTGTTGACCTTAATATTTTTAGACAAAATTCCTCTGCAAAATGTTTGTCCAATTTATACTATGCTGCGTGCAAGAGTCTCTATCGCTTTACAGTCTTATGGACTCTTGTTATTATCAGACTATTTAATTTAATTTTTACCCATCTGATGAGTACGAAATTATATCTCCTTGGAATTTAGTTTCACTTCCCTGATTAATTGAGAGATGGTAAAAGTTAAAATTTTTAAGTTCATTTCTAAGGTTTCCTCTCCTGCTAATGTTGTCCAGTTTCCTGTCGCTGTTGTTTCTCTATTGTTTTGTAGATTTTAAAAATGCACACCAGGGGCTTCCCTGGTGGCGCAGTGGTTGAGAGTCCGCCTGCCGATGCAGCGGACACGGGTTCGTGCCCCGGTCCGGGAAGATCCCACATGCCACGGAGCGGCTGGGCCCGTGAACCATGGCCGCTGAGCCTGCGCGTCCGGAGCCTGTGCTCCACAACGGGAGAGGCCACAACAGTGAGAGGCCCGCGTACCGCAAAAAAAAAAAAAAAAAAAATGCACACCAGACACTGATTCTTTGCCTAGACTATGTGACACACACGTATTGCAGCCAGTGTCTCCCCTCTTTGTCACTTCTCTGTCTCTGTCTCTCTCTGTCTCTGTCACACATGCTTTATGCTGTGTTGTGATAAGCAGAAGGGATGATTTTTGTGTGATCAAATTTATCCATTTTAAAATGATGCTGCATCTTGTTTTAAAAATCGACTCGAGATGACGGCAGTGTTAATCCTTCATTTTCTTTCGAAACCTTCAGGTCTGACGCTTCACATGAAACTCATCTTAGTTTATTTTGTCAGCGAGGGATGCTCTCCTTCGTTTGGCTGTGTTTATAAACAGCTGCTGGGCACTGTCATGAAATGTTCCACCTTCTCTCCACAACGGGCAGGCCCGCTCTGCCACGTGACGAGAGTCATAAAAGTCCGCGTGTGTTTCCAGTCCCTCCATCAGTTCCTGTGTTTCCACCCGTTCCTGCAAACGCACTCTACTGTCCTACTTACTGTCACTTTTCTATAAGAGATTACACCTGCGGGACCGTCCCAGAACTGTGTGTTCATTCACATACATTTTGAAATTAGTATGTTAAGTTTCAGGAAGTTCAAGAAAAACTCTCTTGGAATTTTAATTGGGTTTACATTGAATTTTTTACACGAATTTGAGGAGAACTGACAATTTTAGACACCTTTCAATTTCTAGATATGGCATTTTGCTCCATTTATTTAGGCAGGCTTTAATTTATTTAAAAAAGACTCTGAAATTTTATCCAGCTGGGTTATATACTTCTCTTGAAAATTCATTCCATATATATATGGAATATTATTTTAAATGGTATCTTTTAAAAACTACATTTTGTTGTTGATGTATAGAAATGTCATTGATTTTTAATCTATATATTGTATATCCAGCAAAATTGCTAAATTCCCTTATTACGTCTATGTGCTCCCTAGTGATTCTCTTGGCTATTTTATAAGAAAACAGGATGATAGTCTTGTTTCTTTTCTTCCAATCCTAGTATATTTTGAATTTTGTTGCCTATTCAAAAAACCTGTCTGTGATGGCTGTGAGCTACAGAACGGTGAATCTGGGTAAGGAGATGTGCTGTGATTTTTTTGGTACATGTGGAGAAATTTTTCTTAATTCCTTCTTGGTTCAGTTTAGGGTTTAAAGTTTTTATTTTGCTTTGTGTTTATCGTTACATTTTCCAGCATTTTATGTGTTTTATAGACAGATAAGTTTTCAAGATATCATGTTTTCCTGTTGCCAAAGGTGAGATTTAATTCAATATGTTTATTCAAATCCTATGATATATAGGATTACATCACAGTGTCTGCATTGAGGCAGGTGCAGAAAAAGCTCCAGTATTGGTTATGAAGTAAGGTATTGTTAGGATAATCAGTCAGGATTTAGGCAAAGTAAGCTCACCCTGTTGATGGGCCAACACTTAGTTTGGAAGAGAGCTGAGACCCTCAGCTGACAGGACCAACTGGTGGAGGCCAATTGGTGGTAACTCCTCAAGGTATTGAATATACTTTCTCTTCTGAGAGAGAGAGAGAGAAAGAGAGAGAGAGGGAGAAAGAGAGAGAGAGAGAGAGAGAGAGAGAGAGAGAGAGAGGAAGTTTAATAACAGGGAGACCATTGGAAGACACCGATAAAACATTATGAAGAGTTCAGGCAGACCTGAGACAGACTCCCTAGATCTGAATCATGGCTCCTACCATCACTACGTATGTGACCCCAGAAAAGCGACTTAAACTTTCTGTGCTTCAGTTTCTTCACCTGTGCAATTGGGAAAATAGTGTGCCTCTTTCAAAGGGCTGTTATAAAGAATAGGTGAGTCAATACTTAGAACGGTGTCTGGCATATAATGTTCAGTGCATCTTAGCTCTTCTTATTTTAAACTATTTTCTGAGGTCTGTACTATGCAAAATGCTGTGGATGCAGTAATGAATGACGGTCCCTGCTCTCAGAGCGCTCAGTCTGCTCACTGTCTTGGCAGTTACTAATGAGCCACTGTACCCTCCATTCCTTATAGGTAAAAGGTGATCATCGAGGCATCCGTACATTAAACTAGGTATAGAAGTAGCTCAGAGGATGAGTTGATGAATTCCTCCTCAAGGGGTGAAATGAGGTAGAAAAGAGGAGGACCGCATTTGGAAAGAACATGATAAATATACTTTGTTGTCTTGATAAATGTAACAGCCTCTTGGAGATGACTGGCAGGCAGTTAGGAAGAAAGGTCTTGAGTTACTGAAGACAGCTGGAGTCCTTTGTGGGCTCCGGGTTTCTGATTCAAATGTGTTTCCAGTCTCGGGTTTCTTTGACACTTCTCTTATTGTGCAGAATTAATCACCACGTGCTTGAGAAGGCTGATGAATGCTAGACGGAGCCTAATGCTTGCTTCAAGACCCCGACAGATTGCCTTGAAAGGACAGTCCTTGCTTCTCTTATTTCCCGCCTATTTCCTATTCACCCCAATCCCGATGAGGGTGGAAAACGACTAATGTGTTATTGTCCTTCTGTTGAATACGCGAATTTCTGTGAACATTAACTTTCTACTTCATAGAACTGAAGGCTTTGTGCTCAGGACCCGCTCAGGCTTGTCCTTCTAATGAAACACTTGGTCTGAACACTTTTATCATTAAAAAAGTAATAATGAATCCGTTACGAGGCCGCAGAAGGAGGGTGGAAAGTTAATGCGTGTTATAGAACAGAAAACAATTGAGCCGCCACAGCCAGTGAATACGAATTCCCTTTATTCTCCTTGAAGTCATCCACTAAATTTTTAAACACTTTTCTCTTCTCTTCCTGACTCAGTTTTTACTCTGTCTTAAATGAGCAGAGTAAAAACTGACCCTTCAGCCAGAAATCATTATTACCTGCACAGCTACAGGAGTGATGATGAATGCTTCCAGCACTGACCCCAAAGTCTGTGAGATCTTCTTGAATCATCAAAGATTAAATTTCACTCAGTAGCATGTCTTTTATCCTATTCTGCTTCTTTGAAATCTGAAAATCAATTGCAATTATAAAGTGAAAAGGCAAATTCCACCAACCACTCACACAAATCCATTTCATCGCTGGATAGTCACATCTGACTTGTTATTGCTCTCCATTAATTAGAACACTTGATGGACTAAAATGATTTCATATCCTGGACAGGCTCAATAATGACATTTAATTTATATAGGAACTATTAATTTGGGTTTCCTATTTGCAGCCCTCAATTCCTTAATATGAATGGAACCATGGAATCAGAAAATATATCCAGCTTGCCCCCTAAGGGGTAGTAAGGTGCCACCTGCTGATCTCATGGGATGGGCAGATCCTGGGACATATTGTGAAGTTATGGGCTTCCTCCAGGAGACAGGTTCTGTAAAGCTGCTTTTGGAGGACTTCCAATTTATTTCTCCTGCAGACACACCCTAGCTCAGTGGCAAGTCATAGATTTCTTGATTTATCTTGATTCTTGATTTATCAACTTTAGATAGTACCTACTGGCTCTCCATTATGAAAGATGATAAATTTTCCCTTGAAATTTATTCTTTTGGAAGTCCTTTTTTTGCTTTATGATTTGAGCATTTGGAGCTTCATTTAGGAAGTCCTGCTTACATAGCCAAGACATGGAAGCAACCTAAATGTCCATCGACAGAGAATGGATAAAGACGATGTGGTACATATATACACAGTGGGATATTACTCAGCCATGAAAAAGAATGAAATAATGTCATTTACAGCAACCTACATGGACCTATAGATTGTTGTACTGAGTGAAGTAAGTCAGGCAGAGAAGGACGACTACCATATGATATTGCTTATATGTGGAATCTAAAAGAAGGGTAAAAATGAACTTATTTACAAACCAGAAATAGAGTCACAGATGGAGAAAACAAACTTATGGTGACCAGGAGTGTAAGCGAGGGGAGGGATAAATTGGGAGATTGGGATATACATACTGTTATATATAAAACAAATAATCAACAAGGACTTCCTGTATAGCACAGGGAACTCTACTCAGTACTCTGTAATGACCTATATGGGAAAAGAATCTGAAAAAGAGTGGATATATGTATATGTATAACTGATTCACGTGACTGTACACCTGAAACTAACACAACATTGTACGTCAACTATACTCCCCCCAAATTTTTTTAAAATGAAATTATTTCCCATACCTGCCCCCACCCCAAAGTACACATCCACATGTTTACAACATTTGACATAAAATTTCATGGAAATTGGTTGAATTCCTGAAGTTCGTACGATGACCTCGTGTTGAGAATTGTTGACACCTAACTGAGTGCGTTCTGTATGCCAAAATACATGGGGGATACAAATTGAATAGCGAGTGTTTTCTGCCTTCAAGTAACTTACAATCAATTAGAGGAGAGAATTGTTGTTCTCAAGCAGAGAATAAAAGATGCAACAGGAGTTCACTGGAAGGATACTTAGAATTATCCTGGGAGAGGGTTAAGAGAGTCGTCCCAGAGGCAGAATGCCTCACTAACAGCTACATGAAGAATGGGTAGAAATTAGCCAAGCAAAATTGGTGAAGAAGTAGATGGAAAAGGATGTGCAGTGGTCCATTTGAGGCAAGAATGCACACAGAAGTGTTCAAAGAAATGAAAGTATCTAAAATAAGTAGGGTGTGATGCAGGATGGTCAAGGGATCAGGCTAGAGGATGGAGCTACCTTTCGTGCCTTATTAAGGAATTTGAATTTTCACCCTGCGGGCAAGAGAAAATGTTTTTTGTGTTCTAGGCTTAGGTGAAAAATACTTTGATGGGATAAGTTACAGTGAGGTGTAAGAAAGAGCACAGACTCTACTGCCAGGTCACCTGGACTTACTCCTGGTTTCACCACTAAGCACTTAAATATCTAACATTGTGCTCCGGTTTTCTCACCTGGAAAGTGGAGAAAATGACACATCTACCCAGCTGAGCCATTGTGAGGACTGAACGAGTTCATATGTGGAAAGTACTTGGCATGTACGAGCCACATAAGTTCTGCTCATCACTGTCATCACCATCACATGATCTTCAGCATCTTCAAGGTGCAGATGTCACAGTGTTTAAGGAAGTTTGTGGCTGTAAAAATAGAGGGAAGTGTGCTGACTGGGCAGGTGCAGTTGACAGAATATGGTGATTGGCTAGATGTGAGTGAGGAGGTGAATCTGGGTGGATTCCTGGGTTTCTACATTTAAGAATTAGATGAAGTGTGTGGTCATCACCATGCAAACTGAGGGGTAGAGGACAATTGAAATGGACATAAATTTCCCCATTTTTAGATGTAGAACTCTATGCATCTCTACCAGATGCTAAATCAAGGTTTCTAATAGTATAGTTCAAATGTCCTGTACCTCACCAAGTTTTTGTCTGATAAAACCTTCATGTACTTATGTAAATGCATGAACATCTTCTGTTCAAATGGTGGATATGACAGTCTTGTAGCTATGTCAACGCTTATATATATACTAATTTTTATCATCCTAGTGATTTGAAAATTCTATCAGAACATATTTTCTTAAATTATTTTTTTGAAAATCTATTTTATCTGATGTTAGTGTAGACACCATCTTTCTTCTGATTAATTTTTTACTTGATTTGACTATTTCCATCCTTTTATTATGCTGGAATGTTAAACTTCACATCTAATTATCTTTATATTATAATGGACACATTTTGTCAAAGAATATCTAATGCGGTTTATGAGATAAACAGATTAAATTTCTGTAATAGTATGGGTGGTTTCTTTTTCTCTCTTTTAATATCATCTGTATGATTTCTCATCTCTGGCATACTTTTAGGACTGCATCATTTTATTCACATTTCTTTTCCCTTTGTCACTTTGGAAGTTGTATTCCCTGTTTCTATTCTTTTGGGAGTTGCTTTATAAATTTTAATAATTTTAACAGTGTCTCTGCCCAACTGAAAAATATATATTCTCAAGATGATTAGATCCTTCTCTTGGTCCACACTGCTATTGATATCTGTTATTGTACTTCAGCTGTTTTTATCCCCACTCTTTGAACATGGTTATTGTTTTATGGTCAGTTTATATCAAATTTACCCATGTGTTTAACGCTTTAACATTTCTTTGCTTTTGATTCCTTTCTGTATCTCAGACCTTCCATCGAATGTCATTTTCATTCTTCCTGAGGCATATCCTTTAGATGTTTCTTTAATGAGCTTCTTTCATATTTAATATCCCTCATTCTTTTGCTAAGTAGTATATGTTTTTGAGTCATATTAATTCACACATGATAGTTTTTCTATATATGTAATTCCAGGTTGACAGTTAATTTCTCTCATTACTTCATATGTATTATTTCATTGTCTCCTGGCATTCACTGCTGCTTTGGGAAGTCAGTGGCCATATGAATAGTTTCTTCTTCTTTTCGTATGTTGCGTTTAGGAATGGATTTTTGTTTGTTTGTTTGTTTTTGCATGAGGGACTTTCTAAACCTGTGAACTGGAGCCTCTTATCAGTTTTGAAAAATTCTCACCCATTATTTATTTTGCCCTATTCTCTCCTTCCTCACTTGTAGAATCCTATTCTAATAGGATTACAATGTTAGATCCATCCACCGAGCCCCCATATCTGCTTGTCTCTCTCATATTTCTATATTTCCATTTTTAGTCTCTCTCTGTTGCATTCTGCAATATTCCTTCAGATACATATTACAGCTCACTAATTTTCTTTCTTGCCATTTACAAAGTGTTGTATTTTTTTCCATTGCGTTTATGTATTAGAATTTTTATTTCTAAAAGCTCTAATTAATCCTTCCTCAAATCTTCCTAGCCACATCCTGTTATATATATATATATATATATATATATATATATATATATTTTTTTTTTTTTTCCGGTACGCGGGCCTCTCACTGTTGTGACCTCTCCCATTGCGGAGCACAGGCTCCGGACGCGCAGGCTCAGCGGCCATGGCTCACGGGCCCAGCCGCTCCGCGGCATGTGGGATCCTCCCGAACCGGGGCACGAACCCGTGTCCCCTGCATCGGCAGGCGGACTCTCAACCACTGCGCCACCAGGGAAGCCCATCCTGTTATATTTTTGAAAAATATGATTAAATATACATATTTTTAAATCTGTTGATTCTAATATCTGAAAAATATTTTATTCTAATTCTGTGTAAGGTATTTTCCTGACGTTTGCTCATCATTCTTAGCTCCTCAAGTGTTTTGTGATTTTTTTCCATACACTGATTTTCTTACATGTACCATTTGTGGGAATTATTTTGGACCCAGGTTCAGGGAGTGTCTTCTCAGAAATGGTTTGCTTCTGTCAGCCACTTAGCCACCTAGAGGTACTGCAAACCTAACTTAAATTAAATTTGTGGCTAGAGTTATTTAGAGCCTCATAGGCAGTATTTATTCCAGCCTTACAGCCTATGAGGCCGAGCTTGTTGTCAGGAATTACCAGAGAGGGCATTTTTCTCTCTCTCTCTTCCTCTCCTCTATCCAGAGTGGAGCTCAGGAAAGGAACATCTTTTATAATCTTATTCTGGAAGTAGAGTATATTTCCCTCCATCTACCAGCAGGACAAAGAGCCTTTCAGGGGTCTCAGTTGTAAGAGGAGGTCTCTGATATGAGCCCTCTCCCTGTGAAAACCCGTAGCTTTGTCTTCTGCCTCTCTCCTTAAACCTAACCAAGGCTAGCAGAGATTTTATTTCTCTGTTCCAAACCTAAGGGAAGTGGGTAGATAAATGGAAAGTCTATTCAGTATAATATTTGCATTTTAATGGGGCTACACAGTAAGTCTGGGTCTCTCTTCACCTCAAAGTACTGATTTTTGGCAGTTGTTTTCTGTGATCATAGGCTTATCTCTTTGGCGGAATTTATTGCTTTCCACATTCACTAGGTATTGCTATCGACGGAGGACTATTACTAAGTCATTTTTTCTGTTTATTTATAACATTTAACTTAATCTCGAAGCTGTATAGAGCATTGTCAGCTCACTGAAAAGCCATCCGGAGATGACAGTTGAGGACAGGATGGTATTACGAGAGATAAATACACTGTTGTGTACAGTTACCATTGGCATTTTCCACTGGCACACAGATAAATGAAAGTTGAACATGAATTTTACATTGTAAGCCTGTTGGTATTAAGAGCAAAGTAATAAATGAACATGAAACTCTATTTTCTCATCATGGTGTTATTACTAATCTGGAATTATTAATCATTAAGAATTAAAAATATTATTCGCTGGCTAAACCTTTAAATTACTCATTTAAAGGTTTTTTAAAATGTCTTTATAAGTTAGAGGGGTTTTTTTTGTTGTTTTAATCAAACCTGAGAATTTAAAAAAATCAATTAAAAGCCTACATGGACTCCGTATTAGTTTGCTAGGGTTTCCATAACACAATATCAGAGATTGGGCAGCTTAAACAACAGAAATTTATTTTCTCACAGTTCTGGAGAGTGGAGGCCCAAGATCAAGGTGCCAGCAGGGTTGGTTTCTCCTGAGGCCTCCCTCTTTGGCCTGCAATGATTGCCTTTTGCTGTGTCCTCCTGTGGCCTTTTCTCTGTGTCCTCTTCTTATGAGGACACCTATCTTATGAGATTAGGGCCCCATCCTTATGACTACATTTAATTTTAATTACCTCTGTCAGAGCCCAGTGTTCAAAGATTAGGGCTTCAACACATGAATTTTGTGAGGACACAATTCAGTCTATAACTGACTGAGATAATCGAAATAAATTTTATAAATATTTTGGTCTAAATTTTAAGGGGATGTGAAGATATTACAGGATTGTTATCAGACGTCTGAAGCTTTGCTACCCGAAGCTTTCTGTCTGTCTAGCAATCTCTTCTCTTCTATAGTAGATACTGGATTTATATTATGTATTCAGAAATAGTCAATCACATGAGTGATGCCTGCTGTGCCTTTTCCATCAGAGATTAAGGTCATTCATTGGAACACTAAGTCAAAGAAAACACATTTCCAAGACAACAGAGAATGACCTGCAGGTAACAGTACCCCCACCTCTCGGGACCTGACGTGGGGTGAGCACTGTTTTGAGTGTGTGTGGAGAGAGGAGGGTGAATCTTCTTTTACAGACTACGGTCTGTAACCGCGTTTGCAAATCAAAGGAGTTCTGGACAGGGGCAAGGGTCTTATTTGCAGCTTTTTAAAGAGGTATGAATAATAGCAAAGCAATTCTATAGTAGACGCGGACATGAGATAGACGTTTAATTACTGACTGAGCTTGTCTTGGGCGTGGTGCCATCGGTTTTGTTTATTAAGAAATTAAACAGAGCTATAAGCACCTTTTTGAAACTCACGTGCGTCATCCACAATATTGAATGCAGTTATAGTTTTTGAGATGCTCTGGGGAAGAAATGAAAATCTGCACAAACTGAAGGACTGCAGGAGCAGAGGTGCTGTGGAGCTCACAAGCCAGCATCTGTCCGAGGCACTCATGTCTGTCCCTGCATCTGGAGGCTGCAGAATCCAACCAGGCATGCGTGTTGCTAAAAACCTCAAGCCTCAAGTGGAGACACACTGTGTGGTCTCCTTCTCCTCATTTGTTATTGTCACAAAACCACCCTGCAGTTGACCATAGTTCACTGCAGCTGGTGGCCCTCAGGAAGGGCCAGGAACAGGAAGAGCAAGAGTTATGGGAGATGGTAGCATATTGATTATGTGTAATGTTAGTTTGGAGTCCAGTCAAACTGTTTGGAAATATATCAGCTTTTAAACGTACACCTTACCTTCTCTGCCTGGATTCCAATAATATCCAACTTTTTACTGAAGTATAGTTGATGCACAACACAATAAAGTTACAGGTGCACAATACAGCGATGCACAATTTTTAAGAGTTATATTTCAACAATATCCAACTTTTAAAACTCAAGGAGTTAATTTCTTCATAGATCTACATGTGTTCTTATGCATCGTGCAGTGGAAATGGTAGACAAAACAGAGGACTCTTAAAGGGGGACCAGATCACCATCACAGAGATGAGTCCTCGAATCACAGCGATACACCAGGGTTCATTGGAACCACTTATTCCCTTAGCGTTGTGGTTTAGAAAAGCTAATTACCTTGAATTTATGGGCTGGAAGGAGCAGAAGGAACTTAACCACAGAAAAGCACTGTCAGCCTCACCTGGTTTCAGGACTGAAGGGTGTTTCCAGAACGGGACTGTTGATGAGGGACCCAGACTCTGGGAAGTCTTGTCTTTTTTAGTCACGTTTAGTGGGTTAAATCCTTTCTGTGACCCTGATGAACCCAGAATCCCAGAATTTCTGAGTTGCAATTTCTTGCTGTTTATAATTGTGTAAACACTTAAAATTTATATAGCAAATTCCCTCTTAGTAAAATAACTGGACCCAATCTGTTCTGAAAGGGTTAATCAAACTCTAACATGGCAAGAATTCTTTCCATATTTATATAGAGGACTATACTCTTTACCACAGTATTACTATTCATTACTACTGGAGGTCTAGTCTGGTCCTGGACCACCTCGGAATATCTTAATGATGAATACAATGAATAAATGCACAGCAGGTCCCAGAGACGTACACAAGAGTCTTGCTCTAAGAACAGCTGACCTGGAAATTCATTTAACCGCTATTAGGTTGGACAAAAATTCTGAGCAACTGATCTTCTAAGAGCCTCCTTTGAATTGTGTTTGAAAACAATTGAGAGATGCCTCTCAGAAATAAGAAACCTGGAAATGTCTTAGGACACAGCTTCAAAACAAAGTTCTTCCTGGGTATATATCTATTATTCAAAGTGATATATATATATATATATATATATATATATATATATATATATATCAACTGTTATATATATATAACTTATATATATAAAACTTAACTGTTGAACATGAAGGGGATCAGAATGTGCCATCCCAAAATATGCCACCACTTTGGCGTGAAGATTATTTTGAGCTGAAGATAACTGAGAATCAACAGATGCAGGAAGAGTCCTCTGCCTGCCCTCATCTGCCCGATGCATAACTTTCCCTTGGTGAGGATGTGGTTTATATAAACAGATCTTACGAAAATAATTTGTATCCTTCATCAGTTCTCCCATATATTTCCTAGTCACTTCCATATGATTTATCATCCCTTAAAGCCCAATCCCCCCCACTTTTTTTTTGTCAAAATGGTATATAAGACCCTGAATACAGCCACTTCTTTGAGTTTCACTTCTTTTCTGTGAACTCCCAGGCACGTAAATATTAATAATTGTGTGCTTTTTCTCCTGTTCATCTCTTTTCTTAGTTTAATTTGCAGGCTCCCAAGCAATAACCCAAGAGTGTGGAGGAAAAGTTTTTCCTTCCCGACAACAGCCTCTGGTAAATCGGAGTCTAGGGAGCCTGCCTACAAGATCCCAGGCCTAGGGTGACATTTGCACTGACACCCTCAGAGCGTTTCACTGACCGAAATTTTCCAAGAAGACAGGAAAACCAGCTAACATTTTTTGAGTGCCCACTTCTTGTCAGTCACTGTGTTCCTAAATGTACCAAAGCCTTCACAATAGGTCTCATTTTACAAAGTAGGTCTTCCTTTCTTAGTTTACACATGAGGAGATTGAAGCTTAGAGAGTCTAAAGAAATTGCTGAAGGACACCCAGGCTTCCCTTTCTGCTTAGCTCCTGCTCTTTCTATGGCCCCTCTTGTCCCCGTGACATACAAATATTGTCTTAAATTATACTATTAAAACTAAAACACTCCCAAGCCAAGTTCCTGCAGAATCTTCTCTTGGTTTGCATTTTGGCACCATGAGTTTTTAATGCAATCGAAAAGTCTTCCATCTGCTTTCATTTAAGAAGCTGACTATCCTGTACTACGAATTTACATATCTGTTCCCTCTGTGATTTCATAACTTCCTAGTGAATAATGCATTAAGCTTGTGCAGTCTCCTATGACTGCTGACGAAACTCGCGATGCTGCCTTCATGTCCATTTCTCCTGTCATAGTGAGGGATATCCTATCCCCCATCCTCCCTCCAGAACAAATTTCTGGCTGGTAAAATAAAAAAAAGAACACTCTCAAAAATTCACAGTACTTTCACACTGCTTGTCACAGCCGATAGACACCTGCCTGCCCGTCTATTAACTTTCTGCCACGGAACAACAGTTCCATATATCCAGTTCTTTCTTCAATAATTTTTCCCCTGGGATAAGGTTTCTTTATAATAGTTGAAGACATAAGGACACATGAATCTTAGGTGCATTTGTGTGCATTGATTTCTCTGCTAATCAATCCCATTTCTGGCATTTCACCGTACAGCATATGCTTCTGTCTCAGAAATCTCTAGAATTAAGGGGAACATACTTCTTCAAGAAGACATGACACATAAAGCCTCACTTACTTAAATTTTTTTTTTTTTTTTTTTTTTTTGTGGTATGCGGGCCTCTCACTACTGTGGCCTCTCCCGCTGTGGAGCACAGGCTCTGGACGCGCAGGCTCAGCGGCCATGGCTCACGGGCCCAGCCGCTCCGCGGCACGTGAGATCTTCCCGGACCGGGGCACGAACCCGTGTCCCCTGCATCGTCAGGCGGACTCTCAACCACTGCGCCACCAGGGAAGCCCTCACTTACTTAAATTTTATCCACATAACCAAAATATATTTTGGTTTAATTAGAGTTCCTTTGAAGGGTAGTAATAGATGTTAATTTAGCTGTATTTTTAGCTGTGAGTCATCATTAAATTTAACAGAATTTGGGAGAACTAACCAGCTTCAAGGAAAGAGTTTGGCATTGAAATGGTTCAGAGTTTCTATTGCATCAAGGTTGAGTATTCATGGCAGGTGGAGTGAGCCTGGGGATGAACTGAGACCCAAGCAAGGGGCAAGATCTGTGGGAACAGGTGCTGAGAGACAGGCCTAGCTAAAAGCACATGTTCAATGGGACGGCAAAGGCCTGGATTCTCCACTGTGAGGCTCAGTTACAGCTCAGGCCATGGATTCTCCGAAATCAGACTGTGGAGGATACTGCCCAGTCAGTGGAACAGAAGGACATCGGAAAAAATACAACCACACGCCTGTGTTCAGGGTCTATCACTGTAGATGAAAAGCACATGTGTGTGTGACGTGTAGTGTGTGCTGTGTGCATGTGCATATGTAGGGGTGGTTTGGATATATGCACACGTAGTGTGTGGGGTGCACCTGTTAGTGAGGGAATCGTGTGTGATGTGTGCATATGTGTGGGTGGTGGTGGTTGGTGTGTGTGTAGTGTGTGGCATGTAGTGTGGTGTGCATGAGTGTGTGTGTAGTATGTTGTGTGGAGTATATGTGTGTGAGTGTGGGGTATGCATGGGGTGTGTGTGTGTGTGTGTGTGTGTGTGAGAGAGAGAGAGAGAGAGAGAGAGAGAGAGAGAACACCACCTTTAGAACTGGGCTAGTGAAGCGCCTGTATTTTAGAGCACCTTCATTAAAATGTCTAAGTCACTGAAGTGTCCAGGACAAGCTATGGCTGGCAGTGCCATCGGGTTAAGGCATTTCAAATTTGAAAAGAGACCGTGTCCCATTTCTCCCCCTTGGGAGACTATCTCTTGAATAGGGTGAGCCAGATGCCCTCTGGGACTACACTTACGGGGTCATCTCAGAACCTTGTATCCAGCTTCTGATTCTAGGAGGTGGCCTGGTAAACAGATTATTGTCACTGGTCAGGCAACATGTCTTTCACGGGATTGCATGATATTGGGCTGTTAAAATGGTGCTGACACGCCAACTTTGGGTGAGCCCAGTTGTCTCCGTGTCCAGGAACCCCATCAAAAGAGGTTGCCAGGGGCCCTGCACTTTAGTGGCAGCCCGGGTGTGTGACATTTTCAAAGGTTGAAAGGGAAGACCTACGGGATGGGGATATTTGAGTAAGATCAGGAGGAAGCGACGGAGTAGATTATTCCAATATCTTGGGCAGAATGTCCATGCAGAAGATAAAAACAGTGCAAAGGTCCTGAGGCGGGAGGATGCTTGGTGTATCTGAGTAAAAGCAGAGGCCAGCACAGCTGAGCAGGATGAAGGAGGGACATGGCAGCAGAGGGGCAGAGAGGCGGAGGAGGGGCCGGATCATTCAGGTCATTGTAAGGATTTTACCTCTTACTCTGAAGGAGCTGGGGAGGAATTTGGGGGCTTTGAGCAGGGGATTAATTTAATGTGACAATTTTTAAAGGGTGTTTTGAGGCCTATGGTTGTAAGAGATCTAAGGTGGGAACAGAGATCTATTGCAATAATTCATGTAAGGAAGGGTAATGGCCCAGAGCTGGGTGATAGTGGAGGGTCTGATGAGACATTGTCAGACTCTGGACGTTCGTGACAACAAAGCCGATTGGGTTTCGATGGGCGGGAGATGGACAGGAAAGTTTTTGCTGCTCCAGAAACGTATTTATTAGGCAAGCCACTGCATTTCCTCATTAGTCAGATGTGGGCTAGGTTAGGACTGTTCCCAGCTGGTTTAGTGGTTCTGTAAATTTAGGCTTGATTTTTATTAAGCATTCATAAATCAAGCAATAATTAAGTGTTTGTTTATTGTGTGACAGGAAGTGTCCATATGCTGGGGCTCTAGAATAAAACAAGGCAGGAAAATTCTCAGGAAAGAGCAGTTTGGTGGAAGAACCAAGAACAATAAGAGAATATAAGACGGAGGTGTAAACAGTGGCCGTCGAGCAG
This sequence comes from Monodon monoceros, assembly GCF_005190385.1. Lineage (NCBI taxonomy): Eukaryota > Metazoa > Chordata > Mammalia > Artiodactyla > Monodontidae > Monodon > Monodon monoceros. The sequence goes on from NW_021703775.1 coordinate 1,028,248, forward strand.
ACTGGGGCGGCAATGAGCAGGCGCAAGGGGCCCTCGGAGCATGCGCACCACGGCGCCTGGACCACGCCCTCCTCCCTCGCGCTCCGCCCCGCCCACGTAGCTGCAAGAGGCGCTACGATTCCAGGTCCTGGATTTCAGTACGATGAGGTAAGGGAAAATCACTATTTAAAACGAAAACAGACAGAGAATTTGCAGCCCGCTTTCACAGGGAGTAGGATGTCTGCCTGCTTTGGAAGTTGCCAGATATAGGTCACCGACCCTGTCAATTCTACCATTTCAAGAAAAGCCTATTCAACCTGAAATCTGGAGCTGATTTATACATTTGGGATGGAGAAAATATCCTTATATGCGCTAGAATAACTCCTCAGTAAGATAACGTCACTGCAAATGTTTCCAGAGGATAAAATTAAGACCAGAAGCCCAGTTCTTGTCTTCCTGACAGTTCATCAGACTTACTTTGTTACCACAGGACTGGCTCAGGGCTAGTTAATTAGTGTGGAGTATTTGGAGAGATGGATACACTCAAGTCCCACGTGGTGCAACTGCTCTCTCCACCGACACCTCTGAGTTTCTATTCGCTGAGACAAGAGTGAGCACCTCACATGGAGGTTGACTATGGCAGGAGGAGGAACCGGGTCTCACAGGGCAGCTGAGTGTCCCCTCCTGACACGACTGCCGTGTCCCAGAGCTTCCCAGGGCCACCAGGAGAACCAAGGTCTCTGGGACCTGTTACTTAGACAACCACAGCTGCTCTCACGCACCGGTGTCAGAGGGGCTTTTGAAAGGAACATTGGATCAGAAAAAGCGAAGACAGCGACTTCCTAACGGACTAAATGCTGGAGCCGAGGGCAAACGCTCTCTGATGCTGCATCACTTCCATCGCCTCCGTCCTCACGAGGTCAATGCTGCATGTCATGTTTCTTAATGAGGGGTTCGAACCGGCTCTGCTTCTGCTAGCTCAGCCGGAGCCCCCCACCCGGCCCCTGGGACCCCACTGTGTGCCGGTCACTGGGCATGCTCAGAAGACAGGACATTAGGGCACGCTGCCTGGAGAAAGCCCAGACCTCCGAGGCAGCGTGTTTTTTCACTGACTGCATCGCGCTGGGCTGCTGGACTCGTGAAGTTGCACATCCTCTTGCCCTTGCCTGCTCCGCGGGGAGATGCAGCGATGTCTCTGCAAAACAGACCTAGAAGCAATATGCATGAAATAAAAAGAGCGAGCGAGATGGATTTGCCCGAGGCTAGAACAGAGCAGACACGCTCCGTGAAGGTGTCTGCTTCTGCATCAGGCAGCTGTCTGTTCAGCACCAACATTTTTATGCTGTGGTCACTTATGCCCGTGTGCTTGTCGGGGTTTCCTGAAAGAGCCAGGGACAGCAGGAGGTAAGAGAAACGAAAACAAGGGGCAGGAAAAATGAAACAAATCTCAGGAAGCTACAGCAGGAACATCCGGAAGCAAGATGCTCAAGATGGGGAAATCATGTTAAAGTAGAAGTTGTCTCTTTCTGCCCTGACCGCAGAGCTGCTGGTTTCCCCTGCGCGCCTGCGTGCACACACACACACACGCGCACACACACAGCAAAACAACGTGCCAGGTTAACCCCATTCAGTTGTCTGCAGCACTCGTACATTTTAACGGAGGGCACTTGCTTGTCTGCAAGTTCAGGAACGTTGATTAGCATAATCAAGCTCTCATCACAGACAGCCTGAAAAAAGATAATAAAAACAGCACCTATTTCTTAATTGGAGAAGTTAGTGCTGTGAGGGCAAAAAATAAACACTGTGCCTGTGATGGGTTTTGTGGGGCAGGAGGAAGGATGTGTTAGCTGTGAAGGTTTCTCTAGACCTTGGAAGTCACGGGTGGGGAGTTCAAGTATTAGCTCTTTGAACATGGGAGACGTCTATTTCGTCATGTTTCCAAGACAGAGATGTGAACATTTTCAGTGCTTGACTGTTGTTTGTCGTGTGTGTGTGTGTGTGTGTGTGTGTGTGTGTCCTTTATCAACACTTATTAGTATTTTAGGGGAAGAGGGGCAAACAGTGTTCAATATGGCACTTTGACTCTACTTCACTTAGAAATCTGGAAGTGTTTTTCTCAAATAGATTTTGTTTTCTTCAATGAATCTTTTCTTATCATCAGTGCAATTTCAGAGCTTCACTGGAAAGCCTTCACAGAAAAGGAAGCAGCGTCACACCAGGACTGTTGCGTGGTCTTCTCTGTTGAGTGATGGCCGAGTGACTTAAGGCTGAGAGTTGGGGTCTCCATCTTACCTTCCTTATTCTGCCCTTCAGAATGGAAAGTGGCAGTTATGAGTTCCGTGTGCAATGCACATGTCTGCCTTTGTATCTGTGGCCCAGCCTTACCTACATCCACCCACCTCCGTCTTCAGGGGGTAAATCCACCAAACAATGGCTTCTCAGGCCCATTTTCTAATGTTCCCCAACTCAGGAAATAGGAAGAGAGGGTGACACATTTTCCAGTCAGAGAGCTAAGGCTTCTGTTCTACCAACACCAATCACCAAAGTTCCTCTTGAAATTCATGTAATGGGCTAGGCTTTTTCTACCCTTCATATTTACAACATTGGTGATACGAGTCTAAACATGAACAGTGATTCTCAGTGAGGAGGTGGGCAAGACTTCACCCCCATGGTCAGGCGGTTTCAAAGCCACCTGGATGGCATTTCCTAAATTACACATCCTTTCACTGAAATGTTCATGTATTTCCTTGAGGCTACATCTCAGCCCTCCCCTCCCCAGGAAACAATCACTGTCTTCTTGGGAGCTATGCTTACTGGTGACGAGTGGTCCCCCCTCAGATAATAGACCCATGAGCAGTGAATACACACAAATGTCTCTAGAGTAGCAACCCCTGTGATTACATACAAGGCATTTAATGCTATAAATATGATTTAAACAACTTGTTTTCTTCATCAATAATGTGGCAATAATGATGTGTAACTTATAGAATTACTGCATTAAATGATACACTAAATATAGCGTGTTTGGCATGTAATGTGGTCAATACACATTAGCTTTTTTTTTTTTTTTTAGGAGAAAAGATGGAAACCCACAAATGTAAAAGAGCGTTGGGGTATATCATCTAGTTCAGGTCAGCAAATATTTACCAAGTAAGTGCCAGGTACTAGGGATACAAAGGTAAGATTTTGCTCACTTTCTCAAGGTCCTTGCATTCCGTGGGAGAGACCCTTGCACGGAAGGGTGGTCATAACTGAGTGTTATGTGGCACACGGGCTGCTAGAGGTATGCATAGGGTGCCCAGTAGCAAGAGGAGATGGGAATAATTCAGCTGGGGTGGAACTGTGGGTTTAGGAAAGATTTCTAGGTAGAGACAACATTTACTTCTGGTGTTAAAGCAGGTTGGAGGCTGAGTATTAAGGGGAGAGAGTTTGAGCATCACATTGAAAGGAGACAAAACAGGCAGGCACACACTAGTATTGTACTCTTTTTAAAAAGAATTTATTGGAGTAGAGTTGATTTACAATATTGTGTTACTTTCAGGTGTACAGAAACGTGATTCAGTATACATATATATATATATATTCATTCTTCTTCATATTCTTTACCCATATTTAGTACAGAACACTGAGTAGAAATCCCTGTGCTGTATAGTAGTTCCTTGTTGGCTGTCAATTTTATATATAGTAGTATGTGTGCGTTAATCCCAAGCTCCTAATTTATCCCGCCCCCAGCGTTTCCCCTTTGGTAACGGTAAGTTTGTTTTTGAAATCTGTGAGTGTGTTTCTGTTTTGTAAATAAGTTCATTTGTATCATATTTTAAAAATTAGCTTCCACATATAAGTGACATCATGTGATGTGTGTCTGTCTCTGTCTGACTTACTTCACTTAGTATGATCATCTCCAGGTCCATCCATGTTGCTGCAAATGGTATTATTTTGTTCTTTTTTATGGCTGAGTAATATTCCATTGTATATATGCACCATATCTTCTTTATCCATTCCTCTGTCGATGGACATTGTTTTTGTTTTGATCTGTGTTTTGAAGACTCAGGAGGCCAGCGTTTGTGAAGGGTGTAGAAGACCTTGTGGAGAGGAACTATTTTAACTGGAGAACCAGGAATCTGCATTTCGAAAACAAAGTGTGAAGGCTTTGCTAGCCTCTTTTTTGCATTTAGCGCCTTAACGTCGTCATATTTTCTCTGACGTCAAGTTGTCATCCTCAGTAATTTGGGGGAAACTCCTTTGGGAACGCACCTTAAATGTCATCACCTTTTGAGCCTTTGGAGCTACTCCATATTCCCGTTCTGAATTTCCACAATCTCTTCCGTGACCTCATCTTTCACTTTCCTGCTCTGTACGTGTGTGTCTCCCTCTTCCCCATTTCGATTCCGTGTACCCCAACCAGGTAAGCCCTGTCCAGGTTTCATTTGCCTCTCCTCCTCTGGGTTGTAGGTGAGCCCTGTACTCATCGCCAGAGTAACGTTGTTGATTTTCTCACCACTTCTCCGCAGTTTCCTACTGTTTGTTCCTTGCCGACCATCAACCCTATGTAATGCACACAGCCTACTTTCGTTGATGCTAGAATTCAAGGCACTGATGGCTGAAGGCACTAAGCTATCCGTTGGATTTGCCACAGATGCGCCGCGTGGTCCATTATGCTGCAGGTATTTAACGCTGTGCCTGATAAAATTTTACTTTTCTACTGATCTTATTTGACTGAAGACCTTTGTTTTTATCACTAGCTGAAGACCCATCAAAATATTTCTTAGTGGAAGCTGACAAAATCCTTGTACATCTGTTCACTGTCTTAACTTGAAGCCTATGTTAAATGCATCTGCTCCCAATTTGCTAAGAGCCTTCATCCATTCCAGTGGATTCTTCCCTCTTTGCTGACCCCTGTCTTTTGCTACTTCCCACATACATATATAAGTATGTTCAAATGTCTTTTATTTTATTTTATTTATTTATTTTTTGCCGTATGCCGGCCTCTCACTGCTGTGGCCTCTCCCGTTGCGGAGCACAGCCTCCGGACGCGCAGGCTCAGCGGCCATGGCTCACGGGCCCAGCCGCTCCGCGGCATGTGGGATCTTCCCGGGCCGGGGCACGTGTCCCCTGCCTCGGCAGGCAGACTCTCAACCACTGTGCCACCAGGGAAGCCCCAAATGTCTTTTATCTTAAATACACACACTTCCCTGTACCCCGATCATGCTGAAGCCATCCCAAACTATGTGTAATCTTCCAGCCTTTGCTCATGTGTCTCCCTTTGCCCGAAATGCAATCCCCTTCGTCATCTGGGTATTACATCATCAATCGTTTGAGATGCTGTCTCTTAGGTGAAGACTGTTTTCCCCCTCACTAATGGCGAGGTCAGGTGCTCCCACCGCATTCTCCCATAGCCCCTTGGGTTCGCCTCCACGATAGCCCCTCTTTCCTAAGTGTTTGCTTTTGTGCATATGCCAGTCTCCGAGCTGCTCCTCAGCAAACACGGTATTTGCTGTCTACCCGTCATTGTATAAAATAGCCCGGGGCATAGCAAGACTCAGTGGAGTGGAGGAGTGATGAATGCATAAACGAATGAACCACAAGGCTGCTTACCTGTGCCCTTCCCCCTCCCTAAAGGCCTAAGTTCTTTGTTGAAAAGCCACAGGGGGAAGCACCAAGAAAGCGGTCCTTTTTTTTCCTTTCTTGCAAGAAGTAAGGAAATTTATTATATTAGCAGTAGGTTACAGTATAAGGACAAGCTACATATATATATACGCATACATCATCAATTTGGGAGCACTTACACTGCCACGTATGTCGAGTTTGAGAGAAAATTCGTCACCAGATTGAGAGAAAAAGCAACATCACCAACCTGGGAGAATTTGCATCACCAGGTTGGGAAAACAAGGAACATATAAAGAGATAGCGCATACATCACCAATTTAGGAGAACTTCATCCAGGTGCAAGCAATGCTGAGAAGTCCCTGGAACAGCAATCTGGAATCCCAACTGGGAAGGTCCCGGGCGGTGCGTCCACTCCACGGGTGAGACTTCAGAGTGTCACCCCATGGAATCCTGCTTTTTCGCCAAGCCGCAAGCTGATAATCACCAGCTTACGTGCGAATGTGCAGCTCTGGCTATTAAGTTAAATGCTTGTATTTCTAACCATAAGTCTCAGAATGTTCGCGGATCCCTGGGAACTGGCCAGATTCCCAGGGCCCAGGAAGCTTTGCGACTAACTCCCCTTGCTGGTTCTCAAGACCTGCTGGACTTACTCCGTTCTTTGTGAGTTGAGAAGAGCGGTCCTTTTGCAAAGGCTCTGGAGCAAGTGTTTCTCGACAGAGGCCGTATGGTTTGGGCTGAGAAGGTTGGTTTTGCGTAGCTATTGTACTCTCCTCTCTGGCCTGTTACCTGTTCGCTCTAGCTGATGTGGAAGCATGAGGCTGCAAACTGAGAACGACTGTCGGCTTCAGTGATTTCAGAAAAGACTTCCTTCTTACTAACCAATCTGTGTTTTTAATAATAACACAAGTACATTTTATATGTTTGAGTGGCACAAAGTCTGCGGTTACTAAAAGGTGGTTTTAGCTGTACCCTATAACCACATTTGGAAAGAGGACAAAAAGCCATAATGATATCACAGCTGGGAGGCTTTCACCTTCTTATTTGAGACCTCAGTGGCAAAGTGGAGCTCGGAGAATTTATGTATGTTTCCAGGAAGAATGAAATGATGTTTAGCCTCGAAAAAATGTATCTTAGAACACCTTGAGAATTCAAGTACCCAAATAGATACTCGCTAGCAGAAAGAATCTTGAGAAGCAGTTATGTTGCTTAAAAAGTAGAAAACCCTGGATTATAGTATGCAATAAGTTGGAGAGTAAGTTTAAAATTTTTAGGGTAATAGAAAGCCGATGTAGTTGCAGTTTGCACATGTCCAGGCTTTGTTTTGTGGGTAGTGAGGTAATATCATCTTGCCACAAAGCACAGGAAAGACCACAACAAAGCTTCTGCATCAGGGGACACGAGAGATCTGCGGACCCGTAACCAAAAAAGAGGGATGATTTGCAACATGAATATAAAATTTTAAAGCCCCCAAACTGTGTATTGGGCAGTTAACTAAATACCCAAGGCATATATGATTATTTCTGTCAGTGTTTAATGCCAGGAAAATATTCACAGAGGTCAACAGAGAATTTTAACCATGAAAAATTTATGATACATATTTTTACGTGACATAAGCTCTGAGGCTTTCGTAATATTGAGGAATTAGTGATCTGGGTAAGCAATGATATATTTCTAACCACCCTTTTTTTTTTGTGGTACGCGGGCCTCTCACTGCTGTGGCCTCTCCCATCGTGGAGCACAGGCTCCGGACGCACAGGCTCAGCGGCCATGGCTCACGGGCCCAGCCGCTCTGCGGCATGTGGGATCTTCCCGGACCGGGGCACGAACCCGTGTCCCCTGCATCGGCAGGCGGACTCCCAACCACTGCGCCACCAGGGAAGCCCTCTAATCACCCTTTTAAAATATTTATTTTCTGGATATTATATGAACAACATGCTGGTAAAAAAGAAAGGGAGAAATAAATCATTCATTTTGGGCACGATATGTAAGGAGCTTGGAAGTCATTCCCGTTCTCACAACCTTAAAAAAAATATGAACTGAAAATCATCAGCTCTTCTGAGGTCCATCACAAAATTGAGAACACGAGGCAGACCACCATCCCCAACGTAGGAGAGACAGGTGATGATAGCGAATCGTAACTTACTGGAGCAGAAGCCCACTGCTGAGCCTTTTCCAAGATATCACATAATTGGGGCTTCCCTGGTGGCGCAGTGGTTGAGAGTCTGCCTGCCGATGCAGGGGACGTGGGTTCGTGCCCCGGTCCGGGAGGATCCCACATGCCGTGGAGCGGCTGGGCCCGTGAGCCATGGCCGCCGAGCCTGCACGTCCGGAGCCTGTGCTCCGCAACGGGAGAGGCCACAACAGTGAGAGGCCTGCATACCGCAAAAACAAAACAGCCAGAACCAGGGTATGCAAACTTAAGCCATAACTGGTGAGTTGCTGTAGTCTCATTGTGGACAGACCTGAGAGTTAAAAAGCCCGGGGGGCCCACCCAGTCTTGGGGGGAGACACCACACGTCTGGGTGTTGTATCGCCAAGAGCCCTACGGGGTTCCAATGAGGATTAAAGACAAATCCCCTCCGCTCTCGGTGCGGAGTAGGGGTGGGGTAGTCACTTTGAAAGGTGACAAGAGCTTTTCGTTCTTAACAAGGCCTGACCTCCAACGAAACGATTTCAACAAGTCCCAACCAACTGGTGTTCACTGGGGCCAGTACATGTCTATTAGAATGGCTAGAAGCCAAAAAACCCTGACAACCCAAAGCTGGTGAAGGTGTGGAACAACAGGAAGTCTTGTTTGTTGCCACAGGGAATGCAAAGTGGAGCAGTGACTTTGGAAGGCCGTTTGCTGATTTCTTACAAAAGGAAGGGCACTCTTGCTTGCTATATGAGTCAGCAATCACAGTCCTTGCTATTGACTCAAATGAGTCAAGAACTTCTGTCCACACAAAAAACCTGCACTTAAAAGTTTATTGTGGTTTTATTAATAATTGTTCAAAACGGAAAGTAACTGATATGCCCTTCAATAGGTAAATGGATGAACAAAGTGTGGCACGTCCATGTAATGGAATATAATTCAGCAATGAAAAGAAGCTATCAAGGCAGGAAAAGACTCAAAAGAAACTTAAATGCAAGTTTCTTAGTGAAAGAAGCCAGTCTGAAAAAGCTATAGTGTACGATTCCAACTATATGACACTCTGGAAAGGACAAAGCTATGGAAACAGTAAAAAGTTCAGTGGTGGCCAGGGTTTGGAGAAGGGGGGTGGGAGGGGTATATAGATAGAGCACAGGGTATTTTTAGCACAGTGAAGCTATTCTGTATGATCCTGTAATGGCAGGTACCTGATATTATGCAGTTGTCAAAAACCATAGAACATACAACACAAAGAGTGAACCCTCGAGTAGACTCTGGACTTTGGTTAATAATAATGTATCAATGTTGTTCCTCAGTTGTAACAGCTGTACCCCACTAATGGAAGAGATTACAAATAAGGGAGCTGTGTACAGGTGCATGAGTATAAATGAAAGTAATTTTTTACTTTCATAAATAAAAGAAATGCTACAGCAGGCTTGTCCTAGCTTGAATGACTGTGAAAGCGTGAAATAACCCATAGGTCTTTGCTTAGAAAACTAGTGTGTCCATGTGAAGATTTTATTTTATTTTATTTTCTAACTTTTTATTTCATATTAGAGCATAGTTGATTAACAATGCTGTGTTAAGTTCAGGTGTACAACAGAGTGATTCAGTTATACATATACATGTATATGTATATGTATATGTATCTATTCTTTTTCAAATTCATTTCCCAATTAGATTGTTACAGAATATTGAGCAGAGTTCCCTGTGCTATCCAGTAGGTCCTTGTTGGTTATCTATTTTAAATATAGCCGTGTGTATATGTCAATTTAAATTGTTGTTATTAGGTTTTGTTTTCTGAAAATGTTGGAAAGTAATGACATTTTCTCTTCAAAAGGGCATCTTATTTTTAAAAATTACTCTGGAGGACATGAACTATGACACCTGATTTTGCCTAGGATATCAAAGAATATCCATTCTGGGGGGGACTTAGGAGAGATCAGAAGACACCCCCTCCGACGTTTTCCTTTCCCTTCTGCTAGCTGGATGCAGAGGACCAATAGCCATTTCAGATGGATGTCCCCAACATACAGTGGCTTGACTTCACAATTTTTTAACCTTACAATGGTGTGAAAGCGATATGCATTTAGTAGAAACTGTCCTTTGAATTTTGATCTTTTCCCAGACTAGTGATACATGGTACAATCCTCTCTCGTGATGCTGGGAAGCCCTGCAGTCACAAGGGTGAACGATGGCTATGGACCAAGGCTACCGCTCTGCTTTTCACTGTCAGTATGGTAGTCAATAAATTGCATGAGATACTTAACACTGTATTATAAAATAGCCTTTGTGTTAGATGATTTTGCCCAACCATAGGCTAAGGTAAGTGCTCTGAGCACGTTGAAGGTAAGTGAGGTTAAGCTGTGATTTTTTTGTTTTTTTTTTTTGCGGTACGCGGGCCTCTCACTGTTGTGGCCTCTCCCGTTGCGGAGCACAGGCTCCGGACGTGCAGGCTCGGCGGCCATGGCTCACGGGCCCAGCCGCTCCACGGCATGTGGGATCCTCCCGGACCGGGGCACGAACCCACGTCCCCTGCATCGGCAGGCGGACTCTCAACCACTGCGCCACCAGGGAAGCCCTAAGCTGCGATGTTTGATAGGTCAGGTGTATTAAATGCATTTCGCCTTAGGCTATTTTCAACGTACGATGCGCTCATTGTGACATAAGCCTATCGGTCCAGGGAGAGCCGTATTGTGGGGGTGACCTGAATGCCTGGAAGAGAACCAGCTGCCCACCAGGGTCAGCAGCCTATGGGGGTTAGATGAGGGGAAAATAAAATTCTATCGTATTTGAGCCATTTGCATTTTGAGTCTGTTTATTAGAACTGTCTAGCCTCCATTAAGTAATACAAGTGACCTGGGGACATCCAGTTTGCATCACTGGAGGAAGGGAGAGTGCGTCATGGGGAAGAGTGATGAACATTTTAAACCCATTGAGTTGGGAACCAGTTTTAAACACTGGATATTTTTCCAGGACTTCTGATCCTGTCACACTTGAAAAAGTTTCTATCTAGCAAAAGCTTGTGTCTGGACTTTAAAATTAAAAAAAAAAAAGTTGCTAACCGGTCTACTGCTCTGAGACGTAACTGTTCCCAAACTGAGGTTCAGCCTTCAATTATCCCTTCCACACAGAAGCTTCCCTTCTCCGCCTTTGCCCAAACTTGCTATCAAAGAACACTTGCCGTACTTCAATATTTCTAATTAACCTCATCTCAGCGTTTCCCTGGGTGTTTTAATCTGTTGCTCAGATGTTCTTCTTACAGAAATACAGTTAACCTGTGGCCACACAGCAATGTGACTGAGCAACTGTTGCCTGGCCTGACAACCTGAGGCGAGACTTGTCTGGAACGGAACTCAGATGGAAGACCGCTTGTCTGGATGGTTTGCGTAAACGCTTTGCTCCCAGAGGTACGTGGACTGAGATTTTTCTTATACTCTTTCCTTTGCTCGCAATACAGGAATTTAATGCCTGTCCTGATGCAGGTTTGTTTACCATCTCTCATAGGTTTAGACATTTAGATCAACAAGAAAAAATGGTACAAATAGCTTACTGCTTTTTTCAAAATCGAATAAACTGAATAATATTTTTATTCAAATAGTTAAAATGTTCCAGTGCATACACAGCAGAAAATGTGGCGCTTTAACTTTTGATAGAAATGGATTCATGCCGAGCTATTAAGATGTGTTTCCAAAATAACCAATGTGCCACAGTAACTTCATGAACACACAGCTTCTAATGATCTCCTGTAGAATAAGACTATGTATTCTTTTACTACTATGAGTTTTATTTAGGTGATGAGAGTAATTATTCTGGCTATCATTAGATATGATCATCACATTTATTCTGGTATTCTTTGTTACTTTATTGAAATATCAAAAAAATTCTCCAGAAATGATCCAGAGAAGGGTTATAACATCTTTGATGTATGTCTACCCATCAGTCAACAGCTATGTACTGAGAGCTTTTTATGAGTTGAACAGGAGGAGGATGTTTGAAGACCTCTGGGATGGATAATATATACCACTTAGAGGTTCAGGCAGAAGCAGATTTAATACATAAATTAGATGCTTGTAAGAGAGTTGAGATGATGAATTGATGAACGCTCCAGACTGAGCCTCCAGAATTTTACTACTAGAAAAATTCCCCAGACTGCCTTGCCAGTGGAGCCTCTGCCTCTGCCACAAGCAGGGATCGGGGTGGGGGGGGGCGTGAAACTGCTCCGGCAGCCTCCAGGATGATACAACCTTACCTGAGTCCCAGGTGTGGCTCCAGAGCCAGTTGTGCGCCTCATGTCCCAGCACTCACCTTCCCACTGTTCTGAATTGTGGTCCCTATGCAGGTACATCTAACTGGGGAACCTAAACGTATCCAAAACACCTGGCCACAAGGAAGTATGAGAAGTGTAGATTTTAGCTTTCAAGCCTTTGCATAACAGGAAGGCACACTGACAAAAGCTGAAACGCGTGTGACCAGCCAAGTTACAAATCTATTGTACGGGAATAAAGGTAAGTTAACTGTCAATTGAAATATAACATAATATAGGAAATACAGATGCTGTGAAAACACATAAGGGCAGCATCAAAACCAGACTTGGAAGGATGGCTGGTGAAGATTTCCTCTTAGAAGTGGTAGCTGAGCTAAGCCCTGACAAAAGAGAAAACTGAGTGTGCCAGGTGAATGGACCTTTAGCTGGTCCCATTCACTCGCCGGTTAAGGGGCTCAGGCAGGAACCGCCAGGTGAATGGACCTTTAGCTGGTCCCATCCACTCGCCGGTTAAGGGGCTCAGGCAGTAACCTTGAAAAGAGCTCGTTAAGCAGAAGCCAGATTGCATTGGTCTTTGTAAGCCAAGTTAAGGAGTTTGCTCTTTTTGCTAATAAAATGAAGCATTAAAGAATTTAAGAAAGGGAATGACATATGCAGATTTCCGTTTTAAAAAGTCCACGTTGACAGTGAAATTTTCCAAACGGATTGGAGAGAGGCAACCCTGGAGTTAGGAATACAGGTTGGTTGCAGAGGCTGGAAGTAGGTTCACAGAATTGATGATGGAAAGAGTGGACAGGTTTGAGAGCTGTTAATAACCAATGTTTGGTATTTGGTTTTAGGTTAGTTGGGAGAATAAGAGAGAGCATTTCTATCTATTTATCTATATAAAATATGTTATACTATAACTATAAAATTGTAACACATTACACTATCGTAAAATTGTGTACTGTATTATACATAAATAATACTGTAATATATAGTAATGTATATTATAATAAGTCATGCTACAGTATACTTTTTTGGCAAGACAGTGCATGGCAGTGCCATTTACTGAAAAAGGAAGCACCAGACATGACATTTATGTGGGTACAATGACTTTATAAAGCTTATGGGGCATCCAAGCAGATATCCAAGGAGAAGTGGAATGGAAGCTCAGGAGAACGTTCTCGAGTGGCCGCAGAGATTCAGGAATTACCGTCGTACCGATGGCAGTTGTAGCAATAGGAGTGAATGGGTTGTGTAGGAAAGGCGGCAGAATAAGAAGAGAAGAGAGACTAGGATAGAACCCAGAAGAATAGAAATGGTAAAAGGACTGGAACAAAGTAGAAATTCCTTTAACAAATGAGATGCAGGTAACCGAAAAAGGAAGAGGAAAAGCTGCAATTGTGGTAATGGACATTATGGGAAGAAAACGTTTTAATGAGAGAGAAATAATGATTCAAATCTCCTGAGAGATTAAAAAACATGGTCCTTTGAGTTATCAACAAGGCAGCTCTTGGCAAGTTTGACGGGATAATGAGAGCAGAAATGGGTGTTCAGAGGGCTGGGGTGTGAGTGAAAAGAGGTGGCAACAGGACTTTTTGCCAATTATTTCAAGAGATTTGACAGAAAAGGGGAGAAAAGAATGAAGTAATTGGGGAGGTTAGAAGATGAAGGGGTTGTGTGTCATTTTATTTTAAGTTGAAAGAGACTTGAGAACATTTAAGTCTTATTGCAAAGTAGCCAATTGAGAACAATATATTGAAATTAAAAAAAGATTTCCTGCTGCAGTTCTGACATATTGAGAGCTTAGAAGTTGTCACTCCTACCCTTACAATAAGAAAAAATGAAATGAATTAGAAAGCAACGACTTTCTTGGATCCAACAAGAATTGAGATCTCAGGGTAGTCAACCTCCGTGCCCCCCGCCCCAAGTCTGGAGAGGTAGTTGAATCCAGAGTCACAGTCAAGATCTACTTACCTGGAACAGAAGCTGTTGGACCCATAAACTGGTAGGAATACTTCCACGGTTGTTTTGCTGAATTGCCGAGCCTGCGTGTGGACTCGGGAAGTGAGAAGCTCACAGACTTCCATCTTGGGGGTCTCCCACACTTACGTGGATCCTACCTCCAGGAACTTATCAGATTTTCATGGTGAAGGGCTGAGTAAGATCCCCTCCAGGCTTTGGCAGGAGGAGGAAGAGTTCTCCACAAGGACCTACTTTTGGGAAAAGACCTCACGGGAGCCTCATCTGCCCGGGGGATGGCATTTCTGACTCCAGACCTCTCTTCCTTCCCTTTCTCATCTCGGGGGGAGGGTGAGAGACACTTGTGAAGCTCACGGGACCAATTAAAATCTGAGATTCATTCATAATATTATAGAACCATTCCCCTCCCCACCCATTATCACCCCATCCACAATTCTCCAATATAAGAGTGGATTACAGCTGAAAAAGCTGCAAGATGCAGACTCAGCTAAGGAGGCCTTCTTACAGAAGCCCCCAAACGACACAGGAGATGCAAACGAGATGCTTAAGGAATTTGAAGACTCTGGCACCTACAACTAAAAATACATTAAATACAGCCCACCTCTTCTCCAGATTAACATAAAACCTCATAACAGAGGACTGTTCGTCGCAGTTTCCATCTGGCTTTTCACAACAACAGCAACAAAAGCAGAAGGCGTGATAAAATGCAAGTAAAAGCAGAGACTAAAGAGACAAAACAAGCATCAGAACCGAACTCAGACGTGAAACAAACTATCCTGCAGGACATTTTAGAATAACTATGATGAATATATTAAGGACCCTAATGGAAAAATTAGACAACATGTAAGACCAGATGGATAGCATTAAGCAGAGAGATAGAAGTCCTAAGACAGAATCAAAAGGAAATGCTAGAAATTAATGAGAGAAAAAAAGCTTGAAGATAGGTCAATAAGAATGTCCCCAAATGAGATGCAAAGGGGGAAAAGAATGAATAAAAATGGAACCATGCACTCAAGAACTGTGGAGTACTTTCAAAAGGTACAACAAATATATAATTGTAATACCAGAAAGAGATGAAAGAAAGTGTGGAAGAAAAGAGACATTTGCAGTAATAATGGCCAAGAATTTTCCAAAATCAATGACAGACACCAAACCAGAGATCCAGGAATCATGAATAACATCAAGCAGGATAAATACCAAGAAGAAGGGATGGAGAGTAGACAGAATGATTTCTGGACATGGCAGTGGGTGTGAACCAGATTACAGGGGACGTCCTAGACATGAGCGTAAGTGTCAGTTCCCATTGTATTGGGGCTGGAGGACAAGACCCATGTGGATCCAGGAGTCGTGCTTAGTGTTGAAAAGTCCAGGTGATATCAGCCTGAGGCTGGGGTTCCCCCCCCCCCGCTGCTCCCCTTCCTCCTTCTTTGGTAGCAGAAATAATTCTGACCGTGTGGTCAGGCTTAGGAGAGAGAGAGGGAGTTTTCTAGTTCAAGAATTATGGTGAAGTTTTATTGAGTATCGAGGCTCCCTTTGAAGGAGAAAACTTTATATTCATCATTCTGTGATTGCTGTTGCTGGATCTCCGAGGTCTGTCTACAGTTGGATGGAGACACAGGACTTCAGGATTCATCAAGGGAGTTCTCGTCGGTCAAACAGCCCAGGTAGTGGCAGAAATTCTGTGTGAAACTGTCTCTTCACTTCCCACCCCCGTCTGCCCTGACCCCAGCCTTGTCCTCCTGGGCCTTTAGCATGTGTGCTCCCTCCTTTCATCCCTCGTAGTATTTATTCATCCTTCTCATGCAACACAGTTTACAGGATCCAGTTGCTTCTCATATCCTTTATGAGAACAAAATATGGTGTAAAAATAAATATACAAATAAATCAATAATATGCATTATTTACAATAACACTTGCCCGACTTACATGCCTTCCCTCTCCTTCTGTACTGTAACTGTGGTGGTGCGTATAAAGTAACCGCCTGTGGACGGATGTGGAAATGTTATTTTATTTTCTGTTGTTGCCCCTCATCGTGAAGCCAGTCTTCTCACGTTTGGTAGCCAGCTGAAAAGGGACCAATGTAATAAAGATCTAAGAAAGAAGACTTGCTTTGATACTTAGCGTCTAAGTTCAAAATAGGACTTACAGTGGGTGAGAATAGACTGGAAACGCAATGCAAATGTGTAGGACAGACACCCCACAGGTCTCACACACACACACACACACACACACACACACACACAGAAAAAACCAAGTCCACCGCTGAATAATCCATCCAGGGGTGCAGGAGAGCATTTTGGGGGAGAAGAATACAGTTGGAAGCAGTAGGGGTAGGTACCCTCCTATGCTCATATCTTGACATGAGAGAGCTGAACAGCAAAATAGAGCGCTGCTCAGTGCTTCGGAGAACCTAGGAGGGCAGGGGACTTGCCATCCACTCTGCAGACCGCAGGCTCACAAATGTGATAGTCTAGCCACCAAGGTACAGAGCAGCCACCAAAGCCCCAGAGCTTCTCTGGCTTCTTGGGAAGCCAGGGATGGAAGACAATCTGTAAACTTCCCTGGGGCCTCAGCAGAGCCCTGAGTCAACTGAGAGACAGAAATGTCTTACCAGGAGCTAAGACAAGGTCACCAGGTAGGAACATGAGAAAATGCATCAAAAAATGTGGCGCGAATGGCCTGTCAGGGACACAGGAGAAAAACTCATTGCAACTTGAAGTAAAGGCAATGCTGCCTGCCAGGGAAACAAGGCAGGGGCGGTGGGGGTCAGACAGGCTGCAGAGCCACCTGGAAGGAGCCCGCCTGCCCCTGAGCGTAGAGTTCAGGCTGGCGGAGGGAGCCCCTCAGGGCACCAGGGAGGGAAGTCAGGCTCTGGTGATCTAATCATGGAAGGAATATCCCCTAAACACCGAGATGGTATATGAGTGAGAAGTCAGGCACTCAGAGGAGGGGGTTACATGGGGAAGGGCCTGCAGCAGGAGGGTTCATTGGTTCCGTCTTAGGAGCTGCAGGCCACATCCTTTCATTCTGTACTTCAGCTGGATCTAACGTGAGTTTGTAAATCACTGCATCATAAAATAAAAGCTGATGATCTAATTAATTGTTTTTATACACTGGTGATAGCATAACCATATGCTATAGAAAGGCTTTCTTTTATGTAGAAACAGGTAACTGTCATTCTCAGGAATTACCAATATTGAGTGCCTTTTTTCTATCTTCCCTGCTGGCTTAGCACAGTCCTTGGAGCAGATCATGCTTCTGTCAGGATGCTTCAAGAAACAGCTAAACATGGATGGACCTAGAGATTGTCATACTGAGTGACGTAAGTCAGACAGAGGTAGACAAATATCATACGATATCACTTCTATGTGGAATCTAAAAAAGGGACAAATGAACTTACCTACAAAACAGAAAGAGACTCACAGATGGAGAAAACAAACTCATGGTGACCAGGGTTTAACCGGAGGGGGGGGATAAATTGGGAGATGGGGACTGACATATACACACCGCCATATAGAAAAAGATAACTAATAAGGACCTACTCTACAGTACACGGGACTCTACTCAATACTCTGTAGTGACCTGTATGGGACAAGAATCTAGAAGAGAGTGGATATATGTATATGCATAACTGATTCACTTTGCTGTACCCCTGAAACTAACACAACATTGTAAATCAACTGTATTCCAGTAAAAATTTAAAAACCAGCGAAACGACACAGCAAAAACCTTGCTTTCCCTTTCTTTAATAGGCAGCTCCTTCTTAGGACAGCATTTCGGAATTTCATTGCTCTTAAGTTTTCCTCAGTCTTCCTTTACCTGAGCTGATTCTTCCCTTCTGCCTTTATGCGGTCAGGTTCAAATCTGCCCACAGTGTGATGATTAACGGCTACATAAAAGCGCAACCTGAGTGGGAATTTGCCTGAAAGTATTGTTCTGAAGTGGCTGCGAAACAAATCAGAATTGCCTTCAGGACTCTTAGAGGGAGGATGGATTAGGCCTCAGCAATGTTACCCTCACCTACCAGGTAAAAGCCCCTTTATTTCAGGAAACTTGACTCTCATTAATTCTTTAATTCTCTCCTCTCTCCCTTTCTTCCATTCACTCTTGCAGCTTTTGCTCTATTGGAAACATGCTTGTCTTCATTTGCTTATATCTTCCAGTCCTGGGAGCATAGTAGGTACATGCGTATTTGCTGTATGAATCAATGATGAATCTACCCATCCTTGATGACAGAGTCTTCTAATAATTTGTCACATCTACAAAGAAATTTGAAGCTTAGTCTAAAGGCAAACACGGCTAGTTAATAAAGATAATATCTGGCAGCACAGAAATATTATTAAATTAAAAATAAGCTTAGAATGATTTTTGTGATGAGTTACGTTACCGAAATTAGAATACGTTTTGTAACTTCTTTTCAACTACGTGAGCACTTTTGCTGAGTAGCTCTAGTTCTGCTGAGTTTCGTTGCTGTACATTGTTCTTTAGAGAGTTTTTAATTAGTTTTAATTTGGAAAAAGAACATTTTTGTGTTCTGTGGTTAAAACTGTCAAAATAATATGAATAAAGAATATGCTTCATTTGTGCTCGCATGGAAATTCATGATTACACTCATCTAATCTGTAAATAATTTCCCCCTATGTCCCTTTCTAATTATTTTGCACAAAGTTTTACTCATATTGGTAATGATTGTGACACGTCACTTGCAAGTTTATTTGGCATCTTTACTGCATGTTTTGCAATGGACTTTCCTTCCCATCATATTAATTTATTTGGCGTAACAAAAGCATGTGGACGATTCCACCATCTTGTAACTTTGTGCTAGTTGGGAGATTATTATGTAATGTACATTATGAAAAATAATAACCTAGTAATGTCTTACGAGTTACTGCTGGAGATCAGGGCACACTTTTGACAAAGGGGAACCTGGGACAGGAGGTGGAGCTTCTTTTCTCTTCCTGCTCTACTGACTTTCCTGCAATGCTGAAATTCATAAGGTGTCTTACAAGACTGTCCCACGAGATTCGCAATCAGTTATTCTTGGTGTCAAGCAATGATCAGCCGGTAGCGTTGCCTTATATTTGCTCTCCCTCCTTCTCTGTCTCAGTCATCTTTGCTGTCCTTCTGCTTCCCCATAATTTCATTTCACGATATATTAGTAGCATATAAGCTTTTGTGCTTATATATACAGAATTTTAAGAATAAATTTTCTAAATTGGTTCTGGGGTTTCTGGAATCTGATTAGATTTAAAGACACTAATGACTCTATTTCCAGTAGTAATGAGAACACCCGATAGCTCATGGCATGGTCTGGCAACAGAGATACAAAGTATCACTGCTGGAGACTCTTAGTCAGACAGCCACAGGAAATAAGAATGTCAGTGAACATGTATATGACACTTTTGAACATTTTTACCAAATTAGAAAGTATAATGAGGTTGGCTAGTTACTCCTAAGGTCACTGGACAATGTGGGGAAAGAAAGCGGTGGGGTGAGGTATTTGAATACCCAGCTCAAGTACCACAAAAATGACCTGAAAGCGTCTGTGACTACCCTGAAAGAGACCTTCATCTCCTGTAGCTGCTGGGCTGGGATTATTGAAAATCAAACTCAGAATCTCATCCTGCAAAAGGCTGAATTACAATGCTAGTTGAGAAACCCCTGCATTCTCTCTGTAGCCTCCAGGGCAGGCACAGAATTCAGCAGACATCCCTTGAACAAAATGAAAAACGTGTTCGAGGCTATTCAAGTTTCCTTTTTTTTCCTCCAGTCCCATTTAGCTGCTTCAAGTTTTGTTTGTTTCCTTTCCCCCGACCTGGGGCTTTTCGGGACCTGCCTGATTCATACAGCTCCTGTCTACCACTGGCAAATGGCCCCGGATGGCAGGAGAGCTAGCAGCATCTCACACAGCTCCCCTGGGAAGGCTTCTCCTCTATTGTATTTCATCATCTAGTTTTCTTCAATCCCATCACTATCCCAAGCCTTTAAAATTAGACAATTTCTGTAAATTATCTGTTTTTTCCCTAAAGTTTGCAGAGGTGACCTTGTCTTGTGCAACCCACTCTGTGCTACCTAGAAGTGGAATCCTTCACAAACACTTTTTCTTAAGCCTTAACTAGATCAGGTCTCTGAATGCTGACTAGGAAAATAACTTTGGGGTACTATCAGCCTAGTTCCGAAAGTTTTCCTCTAAATATAACTTTCTTTTAAGTATTAAGGGCATCTATTAATAATCTATTTCTTCATTACCAAAATTATTAATTAGGTTTAGCCTCACAGATCCTTCTTTCCTGCTTCCTGCTGCTTCCATGCCAGTTTGGGCCTTTTATCATGGAAAACATATATGAAATAACTTCCTAACAACCCTTCTAGCCGTTAACTTACGTCCCTTGTCGCCATGAGTTTTCAAACCCAGCTTTATATTTAGTTCAGCTGAAGACAGAAAGATTCATTAGGACACATTGGAGAAGAGAAAGATTTTTAGCCAAAAGAAAAGATGTTTCAATGTCGTATATTTTCCAACATTTCAAGAAATGTTCTTGGAGGCTGTCGTACTGCTGAGTGCAAAATTTGGGGACCAATTGAAGGTAATGATGAGAAATAAAATTTCTGGTAATAATAATAATAATAGAGCTCTTAGGGGAAAGGAAACCTCCCAAAGAAGACCTCACAAGAAGCTGATTCTGCCACGAAATGAAGCTTTGCGCTCCTTGTTACCAGAATCGGTCCCTGAAGGTTAAACTGCCCATGTCACGTATGTGGCTTTGACTAGAGAGTTACGCCAGTTAATCCCTAGGAATTTTTCCCATCTAATATTTTATGACTTAATTAGACACAGGGTAGTGCTAAAGAAAGACGAGGGATTGGACCAGTTGGTGGTGGGAAAGAAGGGAGCAGGGAGAAACAGAAGTCTCTTCGAAAATGCAGAGATTTGTTGAATATATAATACTTACATTTGTAAATATATATTTCATGTTTATTTAATATATACAAATATGTGTGAATGCAGGTATATGTATGTGTGCATATATATGAGCATGTATATAAACACACACATATATAACTGTACATATATACATACCTTATATTTTATTTTTATATGTAAAAGAGCTCGGGGTTTATACATTATTATGTAACCTGCTTTTCCCACTCAATATATAGTGTCTCCACGTCATTACATATTTTTCCATAACCTGATTTTAGTGGCCATGAAATACTTTATTGTATTGAATTTGCCATAACTTATTAGACAAGCCTCCCTTAATTGGACATTTGGTTTATGTCTAATTTTTACTTTTTAAGGAAAGGTAAAAATTGATGGACTTTATAGAGATCTTTATCCATCCAGAAAGTTTGCTATTATAGTACAGAGTGTCATGTGCAAACGGCCTCGCCCAAGTGGATAACAATGGAGTGTTTTTCACACCTCACTAGTAATTTTTTAAACAGATTATTTGAAAAAGGAATAATTCTTTTGAATAACACGTAAATGGCAGGCGCTGTGAGATCTGGTTCCCTCGAGACACACCAGATTGCGCACACAGTTGAGTGATTAAAGCATGCCACGCGATGACGCGATAGCCTATATGCTCCCTTCGGGAGGAAATGATACTCAGGGATGAAAAGTTTATGCTATTCTTCTACTCACTTAGCATTTACAAAAGCACTTGCTCTACGAAAAGATTTCTAAATGTAAATTATCTTACCTCATTCTCATGAAACTATATTATCACCAATGAAAACAGAGCTTCCTACAAACTTATCCCCCTGGTTTAACATGGCATGGAAGTTCTGATGAGTGAGAAGCTAAAACTGTTCCTTTTTCGATTTGGTGCTTCCCTAGTACCTGCCTGATCTTCGGCAGTTTTGTTACTCTACAGATTCGAGCACATAACCTTCCCCAAGGCTGGTGAGCAGAGCTAAGACCATTCTAAGGAAACTAAGAATTGAAACATAACTACAGTGCAGAAACCCATTGTCTTACTTCCCATTTCTTACAAACAGAATCCGAGGCAGGAATTCTTGAGTAAGCAATTTTGGACAGGGGGAGTGAGAGAAGCAAGAGAGGAAGAATAAATGTTAGGAGAGTATGCTGTTAGCTGGAGACAAGCCTCCCACTTAGCCTCCGAAAGGCTGTGCAGAATTGGTCCAACCTTGAGTCAAGGTCAAGCACTGGCAAGTGGCTTCTTTAGGGATGAGGGAGGGGACAGAAACGTCACTAGTGAGGTGGCTCCTAGTCAGCAGAAGAGGGCTTCCCAGAGCTATTAGCAGCAGCCAGCCCCCAAAGCTTACCTGGATGGGGTACCAAGAGCACCTACTATGGTCCAAAACTTGCATCACTTTGATCCACTTCCATCTGACATTGAGTTTATGTCATCCAGACCCTGCCTCTTTAGGACTCTGGTTTGTCGTCACTTTTGGAAAACTTAAACGAAGAGGATTGCTGGGACCATTACTGCGCTCCTGAGGCCGTAATGCACATTCTTTATCAAATTCCTCTGCCCCCTGTTCTGGGTTCCCTTCTCTGGCTAGTTGATCAGCGTGTCCCGCCTCGTGGACCCAAGCTTTCACTCCTGAGACGTCTGAGTCTGGATATACATGCCCTCAGCAGTCCTTGTTCTTGTATTTGTCCATTTACAGTTATAACAGGATACAGAAATAACCACGTGAGCGATTCTATCATCTCCATGTTACCGGGGAGCCCAGCTCTGTCACAGCTTCTCCTCTCATCACCGCGTCCTACGGGGAGAACTACCCTTGAGCTCGCAGTGGACGGTGTTGGTGACTCACTCACCTGCACGTGTCTTGTTACCTCTGGGAACTATTTAGGAAGAAAGTCACCTGCTAGGTGTTCTGAACTTACACCGTAGATCCGTTACAGCGTGCCTACTTTTTGCAGCACTTTGACTCCTTCTTCCACAGTTTTCCATGGTCTCTACGGAATACGGGCTATTGCTTCTTCCCCTACTGAGCCACCCAGGAGTGTATGAGACCCTTTTCCCGGGGAACTTGCCAGGTGTTAAGCCCTATGCCACAGTACAGGTCTCCACAGCGACACTCTTGTCCTTACCTAGATGGGCCTCTGGAACAGTGCCTCAGATCCACACCCAGGCCTTCTCCCCTGCTTCCTTCTGGAACGTGTTTTCCAGGGATCGCAGTGCTTTTGGTGCACGATTGCTGTCCCCCGTCAGCAAACAGGACAAACATTTTAAAAGATTAGTTTTATTGAGGTATAATTGACGTAAAATCGCATATTTTTAAAGAGGACAGTTGAATAACTTTTTTAAGGTAAGAAGCAGATTTAATAATATCACCTGTAAAGAGGTTGCAGGAAAATGGGTTGCGAGAGGATGGTCACATCCCAGGTCTCGGCGATTCCTGGGTTGGGCTGCCAAGGGAGGGTCCTTGGCTGCGTGCAGGAAAGAATGAAGCCACAGTAAAATGAAAGCAGAGAAGCACATTCCATGGGCAGAATGTGGTCCATCTCAGAAGGGGAGAGCCCAGTTTAATAGGTTTTGACACATAGATAAACCTGAGAAACTCTCAGCACAGTTAAGATAGTGAACGTATCAGCCACACTCAGAGGTATCCTCTCTTCTGACTGTGACCCCTGCCCCACGTACTCCCGGGCTCCTAGGTCACCACTGTCTGCTTTCTCTGACTGTAGTTTGTATGTTCTACAGTTTTACATAAACAGAACCATGTAACCTGTACTTCTTTTTGTCCGGCTTCTCTCACTCAGCGTAATTAGTTTAAGAATCATCTGTGTTGCCACGTGTATCAGAAGTTCATACTTTTTTATTGTTGACTATTTAAGTATTCTATTCAATGTATAACCACTGTTTACACACACGGAATTGGTTATATTTGTCCCCAAACTACCGTGTGCCTGTAATACAGGTTACCATTTGTATGTATCAATAATCTCATTAGATATTACATAAACAGATGAAATTTAACAAAATAGAAGGATTTTTTTCTCTGGAAACAAATTATAACACCTTGGAAAGAATAGATGAAAGAAAGTTGCCTTAAAATATTGCTTCTAAATTAGGAATGGGCAGAGGAACATAGCATGCAGGGAACAAAGTGTAGGTTTTAGGGTCTCCTCTGCACAGTCTCCTTTCAAGTCCAGGGGAGGCCCAACCAATGTGTTTTTGTAAAATTTGTGAAAGTAAAATATTTCAATTTCAATTGATGAAGGCCTGTGTGTTCCTCTCCACTTTACCTTCAGGGATGCTTCGCCTGTAACTGCGGGGTGTTGGGATGGGCAGATACCAAGTTGCAGCTAAGGGGTTGTTGAGTGAGCTGGGGGTGCATTCACTTGGGTTTCATGCAGTATATTTGTGTGGCTTGAAGTCAGATTTCTTTTGTTATTGCGAAGTATCCTGCTGTAAGAGTGGCTTCCCAGAAGAGCAATACAGTCGTTGTATGGACTCACCAGCCAGGAGCTGGTCTGTAGAAAGTCTTCCAAATCCTTGGACCTGGCAAAACTCACAAAACCCCACAATAACAAGAGCATACCAAAAATCTGGTTAATGTGTGTTGTCAATTCAGAGAATATTAAGATTAATCACTATTCCAGAAAACTCAAACAATCCATCTGAATTTGATAGCAAACCTAAAATGTTTATGTCATTACCAGTAATGAACTGTAAAGCTAAAAGCTCAATAATAAAAACAAAGTTTCCATCAGTAATTCTAGAGGAAAGATAAAGTGATCTTTCTGTTCTCTTTGTAATCAGTGACATTACAATAGTTTTGTCATAAAGAAAAGCAATCAAAATTAGGCAGCCTAAAAGGGAGCCAAGAATAGAGTTATGTCAAACAGTTGATTATTAAAAAATTATATTTGGACAGTTTTGTGATTTTGCGGTAGTTATTAGTTCTTTGAAAAATTTCATTTTGTTTTGATTACTTTTCTCCTTCTAAATAAATATTCACTTTCTTACCTAACTTTTTTTTCACAAATTTGTATTATTTTTCATAAATAGATCACACAATTATATCATTTTCAGAACCCCCAAACTTACATTCACTCTGTGAACATGACAGCAGTAAATGTTTGGAGAGAAAAATTATAACATTTTGAAGGCACCTTTATTTAGTGAACAGGTCTTTAAAATTCTCATTCCACTTTAGGTTTATACCATTTTGATCAGCAGTGACACTTAAAGAATAAGTCTTGACACCACAACATAAGATTGGAAATGAATGTAAAGTAGTATCTTGTCATAAAACAAAATGTCTAAAGTTGTGAGTGTATCATATTTAAAGATTCCCTGCTTTAACTAACATTAATTTATTGCTTCAACTGACAATCAATATCATCTTAGATAAGAGCACATCTACTACAATACAATCATGGAGTATTTACCATGTGATCCTTCCCGGCCATTTGACATTCCCCTCTCCCCCAATCTCCATCCATCTCAACAAACTCCTAAATAATCTAGGTAACTGTAATCTAAACACACACACACACACACACACACACACACACACACACAGAGTTCACATCAAGTGTGGAGCTTACGAATTGTCTTTCTTACGCTTCTGCTATATAGAAATTTGGAAACCTCCATGGATTTCATTCCATTCCATTTTTATACAACTTACCCAAACTCAGGGTAGGTGGAAAACAGATGAGCTGGAATTCAATTCCAGGGCTGTCTGACCCAAACCCCATTCTACTCCTGAGGGTCTCCAGCCTTCTAGTAACGTCCATCAGTCACTCACCTTTCAGCATCCTTCTAACCTGTTCACCATGACTAGGTTTCATTCTTAAACATGCGATGAGTTTGGTGATTCTAGATAAGCTGTGTCTTAGTCAGTTGGGGCTCCCATAACAAAGTACCATAGGCTCAGTGGCTTGTCAACAACAGACATTCATTTCTCACAGTTCTGGAGGCTGGAAGTCTGACGTCAGTGTACCAGCATGGTTGGGCTCGGATGGGGACCCTCTTCCGGGTTTACACTGCTGACGTCTTGTACCCTCACAGGCAGAGAGCAGAGAGAGGGGTCCCAAGTATCCTTTTTTTATAAAGGTACTAATCCCATTCATAAGGGCTCCATCCTTATGACCTAATTACCTCCCAAAGACCTCACCTCCAAATATCATCACAATGAGGGTTAGGCTTCAAAATACTAACTTTTAGGGACAAAAATTTCCGTCCATATCAAGCCTTAACACCAAAATTGATAATGTAGCTGATAGCCTACCGATGACCACCCTGTGCTATAGGTAAATGAGCTGCTGAGTTTTAGGGAGGAACTTGTGTTTCAATGGAAAACCATGCAGGTTATCTTGATTCTAGCCTTTTATTGCCTTTGAACTATTTTACAACTCTGTAAATTGTAGGTGACTGATAGCAATGCAACCTCTTGTCCATAAACATACAGGTTCATTCTTCTTCCTTCCCCATCATGAAAAGGCTCCTTTTGTATCTCCCAAATTTATTGCAACATCCCTTTACTCCATTTTCTCTTATTCTTTATGATCCTTTGAACTGGATGCAACATTTTATCAATCCCTTCATTATTGAATTAAATAAAACATGTGATATGTGTTCATTTTATATGAATCATGACTTCACTTCTTTTTGAAAATCATCCTTTAACAAAATATAATCTAACCTGTGTGTTTTAAAAAGAAATTTTATAAAATCTTCTTTCTGGCCTCTGAGTTCTCTCACACCCTTCCACCAGTCTGTATGATTTCTGTGCCTAAATGCAGGCCTTATTTTGCTCCCAGTTCTAACTCTTGGCTTGTACTGTCTCTCCTTTTTGTCAAAGTCCATGACTTTGTGACGGTTCTCTTTCCTGTTTGGAGAGGAGAACTTTTCAAATTTACTTTGCGGTAAACAGCTGGACTGTGTTATGCGCTATTTAGTTGTACGTAAATATATTTAATTAATCACATCTTGCATATTTAAAACTCCGTATTGTTCTTTGAGATAAGAGCCACATGGAATATTTACAAACCCTGGGGAATTCTGTTAGATCCAGGAATATGCTGTGTGGTTTGGGTGACAGCTTGCTGCCTAACAATGGGAGCAGTAAGATAGGTGTCGGACAGGAAGCAGTGAGGACGGTGGCAAAATTTAAAGTTTGATTTAAGGAAATATAATGTGTCTGTGTTAACAGACTGGTAGTTATTTAAACCAATTTCCTTCAAAGGCTGACTAACCAACTGAAACAGAGAATGACAACTGCGCAAAGTGTCCTTTCTATAGAAGGGCTAAAGGTAGCTGAGAATGAAAGGAATTCCAGTTCCCCCATATACACGCTTATTTTTGTGAATTGCCAGGGAAGAGCCTCTAAATGTATTATATTAGCAAGAACTACAGGGTTTTCTTTTTCCTGGCCAATTCCTGCTGCTTTTAAGGGAGTGTCAGTGTTTCCCCTTTTGCTCCTTCTCTGTTGTGCAGGCTGTCCCCACCTTGTCCACACCTTATCACTGCTTCAAAGAAAAAGGTTACCCAGCGTTTTTTAAAAAAATGATGTTGTAGAAAAGTTTCTTAATGAAGCAAGCTCTCTAACAGAAAGAGACTTTAATACCTTGAGGCTTTGAGCCAAGAAGAAATGGTGAGATGTATTTTCATGGCTGGTTGGTTTCTTTTTTTTCTTTTTTTTAGTCAGATGTGCCAGTAGGAAATTTAAAGTGTTCCTCTTGATGTAAAAGCCTATAGCATAAGAAGCTATTCTTACCTTGTGTGCAAGCCATTTCTTTTTCTGAGAAGTCCATAAAATCAGGCTGATAATTCACTAAGTGCTCTGTTTAAATTGAAGTCTTCTGCTTTAAAGAACATCTTGTCCCGGACACTAGTCTTGCATTCTCTGAGTTCAGTGACAACCCCTCTTTTATCTCTGGTGTTTGTTAAATAACAAAAATTCAACCGAGTAAATTTTAAAGATCTAATTGGCTTCTTGGAACAATTCACGACTCGGGCATCATCCCATGTAGCAAGTAGAGAGGAGCTCACAGAGCTGTAGCTTGTGTAGGCAGGAGGGGAGGGAAAAAGAGAGGGGGTTTACCTCCCTGGCTCTGGGGGAAGGGAGGGGCCACGTGGCCTATCACCTCACTGGTGCTGACCAGAAACTTCTGGACTGATGGTTAAGACTGCATTCCTGGGGGAGGTTTAAACTGCAATTAGCTTAGGTATTGAGTTTCAGTTGTGATGTGGGCTTAGCACAAGTGACTCCATTTTGGACCCGTTGTCTCTTTTTTTAACCTGTATTTGTAAAGAACTCTGAGGTTGGTGTCCAAAATGTCCAACCAGATATCTGAGAATTTGACTTTTCCCCTATGGAGGTGAGAAATGGCTCATTGATTGGGTGCAGGTGAGAAAATAGCTGTTGAAAGAGAAGAAGGGAAGCTGCAGGTGGAGGGAGAGATGGGTCTGGTTCCGTGAGAGGAAGGATGCTCAAAGGAAACAGGCACACCTGTACGTCACATCACCAGTGTAAACAGTCAGGAAACAACCTCTGTTTTCCCTTTACTGAAAGCACTGAAAGGTGACTTTTCTCCATTTCTGTGTCATCAAAAGCATCAAGAAATTTGATTTTTCAAAGGAAGCTAAAACAAGATACTAAAGTCCATGACCATATTTCATAAGTACAATTTGATTTGTTCTATTTTAAAAATAATTTGTAATACACAAACCAGTTTTTGAAAAATGAAAAAAAACTCAACTCTTTGTTGTGAACAGGCTGTTTAACAGGGTAAATCCATTAAGATACCTCACTATAGACCACTGTTCCCCTGGAAAAATTAAGTGATACCAATACGAAGAAGTTCTCCATTAGAAAATGACATGTTACATAGATATGGATAAAATTATGGATAAAAAAATTCTGGATAAAATTCCAGAAGCAAAGGACAATATAGCAATTTAGGAAAGGTTGCTTATAATGCCCTGCAGGAAGTGTTAACTGCCTCAGTATTGGACTTTAGTCGTAGCTTATCAGATTCACTCTTCCTGGACTTCCCTGGTGGCGCAGTGGTTGAGATTCCGCCTGCCAATTCAGGGGACATGGCTTCGAGCCCTGGTCCAGGAAGATCCCACATGCTGTGGAGCAACTAAGCCCGTGCGCCACAACTACTGAGCCTGTGCTCTAGAGCCCGCGTGCCACAACTACTGAAGCCCGCGCACCTAGAGCCCGTGCTTCGCAACAAGAGAAGCCACCGCAATGAGAAGCCCGCGCACCGCAACGAAGAGTGGCCCCCCGCTCGCCGCAGCTAGGGAAAGCCTGCACGCAGCAACGAAGACCCAATACAGCCAAAAAAAAAAAAAAAGAAAGATTTACTCTTCCTTGCTTTTTCATTTTGCATCTGAACAGAACTTCAAGGGAAGTTAAAAAGCAGACACTTTTCACTGCATGTGGTTTGCTGTCCTCTGTATACAACAGTAGAGCTAAGACCTTTGCCTCCATTTTTTCCCAAAGAAGAAGTGAGTATTTTTTCCTTTATCACTGGAGCTTGTAAACTGAGTCAGCCATCTGCTTTAGAGAATGGGAAATAAGACAGTGTTACAATGTGAGCATTTTCTCCTATTTTCTGCTCAGCCACGTAGTGTTAGCTTGGAAATAGGGCTGCACCCAGAGGGGCCTCTGAGACTGTCTCCTAAACGTAATTGCTTGTGGATGTTGACTGTGTGTGTCACTAACCAACTCTGTGTTTAGAAACTGGAGTCTGCACCTTGAAATTGGCCGCGGTGAAAGTATTTATGCCATAGACATTGACAGATGCTGCAAATCAGAGATTACCCTCCCTGCAATGGTTTCCCAACATACCACGGGCAGCAATCAGCTCTCTCTTTTAACTCAAGATGTATCTCAGGTGGAAATAGTCTATTTTATGCAAATAGGTTTCTATAAACCATAATAATTCTTGTTATAAAATTCTCTCTTTCCCTTTATTCAGAGGCGTTACTTCTCCATTTCTTTTTGGCCCTTCCCAATTTTAGTCAGTTGGCTGTCTTTTCTTTTTGTTTACTTTAATCTCCAATAATCCTGCCTATTCAGACTTTAGCCATATGTTCCCATTTCAAAGGAAGTTAAAAACAAGGTTTCACACAAGTGGGAAACCAAGCTGTCCTTCTCAGAAGCTGGGAATTTTTTATTTGGCATATGAAAATTGATCACTGTCATGCTTTCACCATCAAAAGCTTATGACATTGGTCTTTCCTCTTGCCTTTGGATAAGGCCAAAAGAGAGACATTGGCTACTTTGACAACCTTAAAGCAGACTCCAGGAATGTCACCAATAGCATGACCTCTGTGACCAAACCCAGCAACAAGATTGGAACAATTTGAAACAATGCTCTATCATTCTTAGTTACTTCTGCCCCAGTTGTGCAGAGAGAGAGACTTTAAGAACTGAGTTATGCAATTGTGAGGGCTAAAAAATACAAAATCTAAAAAAGACCTTCCCAGGAACTTCTAGACTGGTGTTTGACAACATATCTGGGTGCCATGGCCAAGCTGACACTTGTCATTAACCATCACAGTAGCTACTGTTAGACTTTAAAGAAATATGTTTTGTATTTTAAATTTTCATTCCTCTCTTAAATACATGGACGAC
Organism: Monodon monoceros; assembly: GCF_005190385.1. Lineage (NCBI taxonomy): Eukaryota > Metazoa > Chordata > Mammalia > Artiodactyla > Monodontidae > Monodon > Monodon monoceros. The sequence goes on from NW_021703775.1 coordinate 1,058,781, forward strand.
AGTCTTACTGCTGTGGGAAAGGAATGATAGGCTGTTTGTCCTTTACCGAAGGTGCTCTGGGACCCAGAGCCGTCCAGTTCAGGTCTTTCCTGACTTATGTGGACTTTGCAGGGATCACTTAACCCTCCTTGCCCGAGCTTGCTGGCCACCCACGTGGACCTCACTGAATGTGGTCTGGGGAAAAGAGAAAAACTGCTACTCACGGGTTAACGGAGTCCGTGATGTCTCTTCACACTGCTTTGAAGAAAGGGGCTATGAGAACACAAATGTGGTTATTATGAGAGATTTAAGACTTCCATTTAGATGGAAATGGATATTTATGAATTTCTTCTGAGGGCGTTCAAATTAAAAGCATCTCTGAGCTACCTGAAGCGCTGTGTTGGGAATAATTACTGAAGTTTTTCTTTAGCCAGCCACTTATACACTCTCATAATTACTATCACTTTTCTGGCAAAAATTCACAATCAGATACTGAAAAAAAAATACAGGACAAGATTTTTGATTAAGAAATAATAAGCTTGACAAATGTTACAACTAAATGTCTCCTTTTGTTTCTGATCCAAATTTTTTTTTTATGTGCTTTTTGTTTTCAGACGTGGAAGAATGATTAGGGGAAAAATGTTGAATCTTAAAATTTCATAGGTTTGTGTTACTGACCATAGAAAATATAGTATTTAAGGCTTATTGTCATGGTTAACCTATCTAGTGACATTATTCATTTTATTATATACAGAATCCTATGTTGCTTCTTACCAGGAAAAGTGGCTAAAATAATTGTCTGAATAATTCTATAAAAACAGATACCTATTTTTTTTTCAAATTTCCCCAAGTATCTAGGGAGGTGGGGGAACTTGAATTTAGAACCCACATTTTCAATGTGATTAATTATTCATGTAGACATAACTTAGTTTCTTCTTATGGCTAACAAATGTAGATATAGACTTTTATTTCCCTATGGTGAGAGATTTTAAATCTCATTCTTAAACAAGCTCTCATAAGAGCTTGTATTTATCTGACAGCCACTTCTGTTTCGTTCCATGGAGGAGACTGTGGAAAGTTAATTTCTCACTGCCATTAAGTACCAACATTAATCTGGTCTTAATTATACCTAATTTTGTATAGACGTTGAGAGATTTGATGATCGGTTTATAAAATGAGCCTTCTTATATTTGATGCGTCCCTGAGATTTATAAAAATATCCTTCCATTCTTACAAATACAAAGAAATGTGTAGTCTCCTCACTAATAACATTCGAAGTACCTTTGATGATTTTGTTTACTCCAGGCTCACATAAATGATGACAAGATGATTGCTTTCAGTCTTGCCAAACTAATTCTCCTTACAGACTATGAAGTATATTCCAGACTGTAAGCCAATACATCTTGCTCCGTGGGCTTCTTACAACTTCTCCTCCTACACTTATTCTCATTATTTTCTAACTTCTCATGCTAACATCCTGTATTACTCCACTCTACCGATTCTTACAACGGCTGACCTAAGACCTTTAACGTTCTTTTTCAGGATTTAGAAATAATTTTTAATGGAAATAAAAATTACCATAAAATCCACTCAGAATATGGAAATTAAAGCTATGGAAAGAATGTTATAGATATTTAACTCCATTATTTTAGAGTTGAAGGAACCGAGATCAGGAAATTTGTTAAAGATTTCTCCAAGGACAAATATTTAATGTCTCATTTATTTGGACCCATGTTCCAGTGCACTTGCTACTATCCCAGAGGGACAATAAGTAGATAGCTATTTATCGGTTACTAACCAATAATAGCTTACCACATTGTAATCTACTCTGTTCAACAATCTATTCTTAAATTCAGCTGGAAAGTGAGTGTTTAAGGGAAAATGTTAGGGAGTGTTTGGGGGGAAAATATTAGAGGAATGAGACATTTAGTGTAGAAATTTGAATCTTGTGATTGAATAAATATATTTTATAAATAAATCAGACCAGGGATCAAATTCCAGCTTGACAGTGTGATGTGCTTTGCTGACTAACTCTCCAGTAAAATTGGTGAAAATTAGTTATTAGGAATCAGTGATACAGAGACTCCATTCCAGACTGCTGTAGTCAGGAACCCAGGCTTCTCTCTCCTCCCAGATCCAGTTTGGAGGGCTTTCTTCCCAGAAGGAGTAGAACTTTAACTCTTCTCATCCTGTCCCCAGGCACCTTTGCTGAATCTCAGTTCAGGGAAAGTGCAGTTGAGGGATAAGGGCATCCTTCCTCTGCCCTGCCCCACTCATTGGACAGAGGCTCTACCTTGAGTGCAGCTGGGATCCTGGGACCAAGCTGCACTTCCCCTGGCTTATGCGGTGGTGTTCCAGGAGACAAGATGAGAGGATCTCAAGCCGTTGCTCCCTCGCACTCTTGGCCACTGAACTACAGCTCCTACAACAGGGCGTCACTCAGAGAGAAGTCTGCCATTGTCCTCGCACCAACTCCAGACTCTTGGCTCGGACTTTGTCTTAAGGGCGCCAGGGAGAATCAGCCCAGAAAACAAATAGAATCTTTTCCCATCAGAATTGATCTCATCTACAACAGAGTGTGGAGAAGTTAGAACCTAAAACACTGTCAAGAACGCTGGAGGCTGTGGTGAAAGACACATGAGGGGTTGTTGGTAGACTGAAGACGGTACAACCTAGATTGTGCACTGGCTACTTCGGAGGATAGAACTAGGGAATAAAGAGCCCTCCTAGAGTCAGAACAAATATAAAAAATGGACCTCAGAAGTTAATTCCTTAAAGGTGCCGCAATTTGACTAGATTAGCTTGTAGAGCAGTTTAGGTCTCAGAGAATTTCTGAAAACAGTAAAACAATCAGCAACAATTAGTGGAGTGCAGAAGACCCCATGCTATACTTAGAACTTCCACCTTGTCCTGGTCTGTTAGGTGACCACTAATTTGAAAACAAAACTGATCTTAATCAGCCTTCCCTCCCTCTACGTGACCCTCTCCAGAGGGCTTCCAGCACTGATACCAGTAGACCCCAATGATGACAACACAGAGGCACTTCAGGGGAGTAGGAGAGCTCTTACAGTCACTTTTTACAGATGAAGGGTCAAGAGCTTCCTGTAAGTCACTCTGTTCTGGCAATAAGTGGAGTACCCTGTTTCATGAATGAATTTTTGAGATAAAAGTAATGGGTCACTGCTTTATAAATGAAAACCAAAAATGTATTTCCAATGTAAGCTATCTTCTCCTTAGCAGGGCATTTTTTTCCTTCAAAAAAATTTCAGTTTTACTTGAGTATTTAGGGCAACTGCCGGTGGGTCTTTTGCTAGTGTTGTTTATTGGTGCACATCGGTGAAAAGGAGCATAAAATAACAGAACACTGAAATGCAGCAATATGCGTGGCAGACGCTGAGCAATCCTTGTGCAACATAGGAATAGTTTTTGCTGCTGATTTTATTTTATTTTTTTAATCTTTATTTTTTTAACATCTTTATTGGAGTATAATTGCTTTACAGTGGTGTGTTAGCTTCTGCTGTATAACAAAGTGAATCAGCTATACATATACATATATTCCCATATCCCCTCCCTCTTGCGTCTCCCTCCCACCCTCCCTATCCCACCCCTCTAGGTGGTCACAAAGCACCGAGCTGATCTCCCTGTGCTATGTGGCTGCTTCCCACTAGCTATCTATTTTACATTTGGTAGTGTATATATGTCCATGCCACTCTCTCACCTTGTCACAGCTTACCCTTCCCCCTCCCCATGTCCTCAAGTCCATTCTCTACATCTGCGTCTTTATTCCTGTCCTGTCCCTAGGTTCTTCAGAATCTTTTTTTTTTTTAAGATTCCATATATATGTGTTAGCATACGGTATTTGTTTTTCTCTTTCTGACTTACTTCACTCTGTATGACAGACTCTAGGTCTATCCTCCTCACTGCGAATAACTCAATTTCGTTTCTTTTTATGGCTGAGTCATATTCCATCGTATGCATGTGCCACATCTTCTCTATCCATTCATCCGTCGATGGACACTTAGGTGGCTTCCATGTCCTGGCTATCGTAAATAGAGCTGCAATGAACATTGTGGTACATGATTCTTTTTGATTTATGGTTTTCTCAGGGTATATTCGCAGTAGTGAGATTGCTGGGTGGTATGGTAGTTCTAATTTTAGTTTTTTAAGGAACCTCCATACTGTTCTGCACAGTGGCTGTATCAATTTACATTCCCACCAACAGTGTGAGAGGGTTCCCGTTTCCCCACACGTGCTCCAGCATTTATTGTTTGTAGATTTTTTGATGATGGCCATTCTGACTGGTGTGAGGTGATATCACATTGTATTTTTTTTTTTTTTTTTTTTGCGGTACGCGGGCCTCTCACTGTTGTGACCTCTCCCGTTGCGGAGCACAGGCTCCGGACGCGCAGGCTCAGCGGCCATGGCTCACGGGCCCAGCCGCTCCGCGGCATGTGGGATCTTCCCGGACCGGGGCGCGAACCTGCGTCCCCTGCATCGGCAGGCGGACTGTCAACCACTGCGCCACCAGGGAAGCCCCTCATTGTAGTTTTGATTTGCATTTCTCCAATGATTAGTGATGTTGAGCATTCTTTCATGTGTTTGTTGGCAATCTGTATATCTCCTTTGGAGAAATGTCTATTTAGGTCTTCTGTGCATTTTTGGATTGGGTGGTTTGTTTTTCTATTATTGAGCTGCATGAGCTGCTTGTATATTTTGGAGATTAATCCTTTGTCAGTTGCTTTGTTTGCAAATACTTTCTCCCATTCTGAGGGTTGTCTTTCATCTTGTTTATGGTTTCCTTTGCTGTGAAAAAGCTTTTAAGTTTCATTAGGTCCCATTTGTTGATTTTTATTTCCATTTCTCTAGGAGGTGGGTCAAAATGGATCTTGCTGTGATTTATGTCAGAGTGTTCTGCCTATGTTTTTCTCTAAGAGTTTTATAGTGTCTGGCCTTACATTTAGGTCTTTAATCCATTTGGAGTTTATTTTTGTGTATGGTGTTAGGGAGTGTTCTAATTTCATTCTTTTACATGTAGCTGTCCAGTTTTCCCAGCACCACTTATTGAAGAGGCTGTCTTTTCTCCATTGTATATTCTTGCCTCCTTTATCAAAGATAAGGTGACCATATGTGCGTGGGTTTATCTCTGGGCTTTCTATCCCGTTCCATTGATCTATATTTCTGTTTTTGTGCCAGTACCATACTGTCTTGATTACTGTTTTGCTGCTGATTTTAAAAACAAAACTTTCCTCCGGGTAAAATGAAGGGCATTCTCCCAAGTTGCTGTAAACACTTTGGAAAAGAACCGAAGGAAAGGAAGCAAATGCGATGACTTTGCTTTAAACCCAGTGGCCTGAATGTCTCAGCCACATGTCGTCCCCGCAACATGGGTATTTTCATATTCAGAGACACAGGCTCAGTGCCAGATCACAAGTAAAGAGCCCGAGTCTCTTTGGCACCCACTGTGTGCCAGGCGGGGTCCTAGGTGCCTGGTGTGCCCACCTGGACCCTCCATCATGGCAGGTGCACAAAGATGCCCCCTTTTCAGGTGAAGGGAGGAGCTTGAGGGTGGGTACCCGACGTTCTCAAGCGCACACAGCCAGGGAGCGTCGTGTTACTTCATTTGAATCCTAGTGAAAGCACTTCATGTAGTTGTTTCCGTGTCATTTTATAGCTGAGGAGTCGTGTCAGGGAATTCAAGTGGCTCATCCATGGACAGGTTTCCAGCAAGTGGCGGAGTGAACTGCTGTGCAGCGTCTGCGCGGTGACAGGTGCTCCGTGATGCTCTGCTCCTCAAGGGGTGTCCAGATGGGCAGCGAGGTCGCACCTGGGAGCATGTTAGGAATACAGAGTCCTGGGCCTTCCCCAGACCTGCTGCGTCCGGTCCTCATTTTAACAGCGCCCTCTCCACCCACCCCCGACCCCCAGGGATTCTGCAGCACATGAACCTTTGAGAAGCAGTCCCCTCATCTTCTGCTCCCCTCAGATACACAGCCTGGAAGCACGTCGACTATTTCAGGGTTTCACCTGCTCTTTCCAGAAGCCCCCTGAGATTGATTGACACTCCTTCCCTGTCCCCAGCCACAGCCCTGCCGGCCCAGCCCCCAGCCCCCACCCAGACAGCACCCCCCCCACTTCCCGTGTATAGAATCCCCGGCTCCAGGGAGAGATGAATTAAGTTGAAAGTTCTCTTTTCAACTTAACCGCGAGAAGCAGCATCGCCTGGTAAAAGCTACCGCTGGTTCTGCTGTGAGAGGCGATCACCCACTTCCTCCCGGAGATGCCCCCAAAGAGCTCTTCAGTTCCAGACGGCGTCGGCAGGGTGTATGTCTGGCCTGTTCCATTGATCTATATTTCTGCTTTTGAGCGTGTAGTCTGGTCCTCTGCGCTGTGCGCCGGGAGGTTTGCTGGACAGAGTTTTTAGTGGAGGTCGCCCTTCTCTCAACCTCATTGTCTCGAAATGTGCTTGTTCTCATCTGGATGAGAACTGATTGCAAGGCTGCCTTCCGTTTCCTGCCGTTTTCTGTAATGTATATCATATGACGTGTGAATATGATTGGCCGTGCCCTACCCGCCCGCCCCATGTCTGATCAAACTGTGGAGAGACATGCGTGTTGCTGATGGGACGCGGGAAGCGCATCTCACAGGGGGCCCTGCGACGGCAGGGAGCACGTACACAGTGCAGTACACAGGTTATAACACTTTAAGGCCCCGCAGGATTTTTTTTTTTAGATATAAAGTAGTAAATTCTCCTTTAGCCCTTTGTACGGTGCAAAGAACTTTCTCATTGTCAGTTACAGCGTTCTTGCGATCTAATATGTCTATCTTCGTTATTCTAGGGGCAGCAAATGTCAAGCTGCCCTAAATACTCGGAGGTGAGCAACAGGAACTGGCTGTAGGTAGCGTGTGTTTGAAGCCATCTGTTTGTATGGAATAAAAGATAACTCTTGAGGTGTCACTTTCATCACTGTTTATGGGCAGGGTAGAATTTGTTCTTCCCAGGCATCTCCTTGCATTGCATTTTCCATCAGTTCCCCCCATTCAGAGGATGATCCAATTCATGTCAGGGGTGGAGGGTTTGACAGCTTGCCGACACAGGTGTGCTGCAACCACTCTTTTTTCCTTTTTATTTTTCCTTCTATCTAAGGAAAGAGGAAGAGTGCATTTTCAATCATAGAGAAAAGAATCTGCCAGAATATTTCTGATGTCTTTTTGGAAAAGTAAAGCTTGGGGACACATAATTTTTAGCAGTACTTTAATTTTTAAGGCAAGTATTTATTTACAGATTCATTATCATTTCTACAATGATCATTATTGGCTAATCAGTTGAATGATACACGTGTCCTAGATACATATTATTTTTCTGCAAATGTATGTTGTACCAAGGATCAAAGATGAGTAAGAACTGTCTTTGACACCAAAGAGCTCACAGACCAGTGATGAAGACAGAACTCCATAAACAGCACATAACAAACATGTTTGGAAACGTAACAAACATCATAACATACGTACTATAGAAAACTGTGTATGATATGCTAAGGAGGTAAGATGGGATAAGCCGTGTGCTCTATCAAGGGTGCAGAAGAGGTGTTGCTTGGTGGAGATGGCATTTAGCTTGGCTGTGGAGGAGGTTCAGGTAGAGGAAGCTGGCAGTGAAGATATTAAAAAACAGCCTGGGCAACACTGAGAGACATAGAAGGGCGTAACAGGCTTGGGGCAGAGATTACTTTATTGAACCTGGGGCTGGGAAGGGTGAGGGGTAGGACTGCAAAGTAGCATGAGCTGGTGGAGACAATTCTGTAACACGCTAAGCAATTCGCATTTTCTATTGAAGGTAATGGAGAACCACCCAAGGTTTCTGAAACGCTATCTGAAAAGCTCTAGTTTAATAGAAAAGTGAATGCAAATGAAGTGAGTTGTGGTAGTAGAGATTTGGGAACATGGAGCCGGATAATGAGATACATCAATAGAGGACCATAGGTTTATTCTACAAAATACTCATTGAGCACCTCCTATGTGACAAATGCTGGGGATAACAAATGAATTTAACAAGGTTACTTCCCTTGAGAAAATCACTGCCCAGTGGAGAAGCTAGACTTTTAAATATGAATATAACAATACAACTTGGCAATTCCTTGTTGGGGTTTTTTAAAAATGCCGAATAGAGAGCCACTGATCGCTATGAAGTGTCTGGGAAATGTAACACAGGGGATAATATTTAAATGCTCCAGGTCAAATAGAAGTTTTCAAGTGTAAAAGCACTGGGGTGGGGGAAGTAGAATGGGAGATTGCAGTTCAGCCAGAATGGACAAAATGAAAAATAAAGACCAGAGATTCTGCCTTGAGAAATATGGCAGTAAATTTATGTTAGTTAAAAAGAATAAGAAAATGATAAGACTTAACTGCAGCAGGAAATATCAGTGTTATATATGTAAGAAAGAGCTTCCTGAGGGTAAAAAGATATCCCACAAAGCTTACAAAATAAATAGTAGTAAACGGGAACTGAGTTGTAGCAAAAGGGCAAATGGGCCACGATTTTTACCTGTGCCCTTGAAGAGTTAACTGAATCACAAAGACAGAAAGAGAAGGAAGAGGTTGAGAAAGAAGAATGACTCACTGAAGAGGAATCCTTGGGTTCTGATCGTCTTTTCTGGGTCTTGATATAAACTTTGATGATATAGATTTGTAATTCCTTCAATAGGCAAAAGTTGTCAGTATGCCTCATAATACATCCTTTGCATCACCCACTGAGATGCCACTGTACTAAAAGATGGTGATTGTTTATATGCCAGTCTCCAGCTAGACTGTAAATTCTTGTAGACAAGAAACACCTTTCTTACTCACATCTGCCATTGTAAATAGCTGCTCAAAATAAGCTATCAGTAAATATTTGTCGGATGCAGGGATGTGTTAACTAATTAATTAAGCACTAAAACTATTATTCAGCTGGGTGATTTTGTGCGTACTCTCCACGATGTGTGTGTAAATGCAGTGTGAATTCAGGATTTCAATAAATTTAAGTTTTATCAGGTGATGATTCTTTAGAAGTCTTTTCCACTGTCATCCATCTCGGGGAGTAAAAAACCAAAGTCCTTTTGTTGTTCTCAAGAGTAGTTTTGGGAGGGGAGCTGTTCGAGGTCTCATTGTGCAAGAAAACAAAGTTATTAATTTTCTCCACGTAGCCCTGCAATGATGTCATTACTAAGGCTACGAAAAAAAATTAGTCACCCAGCAGACATATCTTACACTTGTCTCCTTTGATTCTTTCCTGCCAAGTGTTTGATGTGAGAGTTCCATTTTGCCAATAAATGGTACCTATTACCCTGAGACGGAGTTAATGATATACTAGCCAGTTTAAAGCAAACTTCTCAGAGAAGGATGGAAATTTTATTGGAAGAATCTGTACCTAGAAAATTGAAAACTGAGAAACACATTGTCAGATTGAAGTTGGAACTTGCCTATGATAATTCCTGTTAGGGGAGGGTCGATAAGGCTGCTCTGCGTGTGCAAAGTCATAGTGAAAAATCAGCCACAGAAAATCACTTCAAAATTCCCATAATATCCCTCCTTAATGACTGGATTCTGCCATTAACGGTTCTCATCACATGGAGAAGTAAACACAGTAACTGCATTTCACATGAAGAGCCAACCAGCATCAGAACGGGAGAGTCATTATCTAAATGTATTTTGCATTGACTGGCAGAAGATCCTCAGTGACTCTAACGGTCATGAATTCTAACTTGGTTAAAATCCAAGGCAACAGAGGCTCTGAAGGTGGTCCTCAAAGACTCCTGTAGGGTGTAGTCATGTCTTGAGAAGCAGAATTAGAGATTTTTGAGGTATAGATGAAGAAGAAACCCCAAAGTGAAGGTATTAAAATCCTTGCACCTTGGTGAAATCTTAGTTTCAATCCAGTAGTGTTCTCACGGTTTGGTAGTTGTTAGATCTATAAAGGGGAGAAAATTGAATAAAATTCTTTTGCCTTCAGCATTACTGAATATATACTGTTAGTCTCTCCAGGATGAGAGACATTTCCTGCATGAAAAAACATATTCATTTTCAAAATGAATTGGTCATGTGGAGGACACTGAAAACTGTGCTCTTACCCCCAAAACTGTCAGCATGGTGACATGCTTCCTGGTGTTGATGTCATTTAGTTCAGACAAGTTTCTTGTTATAATTAGTAACACCGTACGTTTTCTGAAGAATTCACCTTACAAAACATTATCCCATGCATTGTTATGCTGAAACATAACCACAGTCCCAGCTGTTTTATACTCCATTTAGCACGTGAGGAGGAAAAGGATTAAGACTGACCTACACCGTGTAGGATAGGAGAACTCTAAGTGTGAGATCAGAGCCTCATCAGAAACATGCAGGGGCCCCCAGAAACTCTAGGACTTTTTCCTTCCTTGGTGTAATTTACCTGTTATATGTGTGTGGCTTGAAGACCAAGCAGAACGGGGAGAGGCTGGGCTTGCCTTTCAAACCTTCCTCCTGGTCCCTCTGTTACTGAAAGTGGGGTCCGGCTGCTTGCTGCTCAAAAGCCAATACTCAAGAGGCAAGGTTGGTGGAAAGGAGAATTTGCTTTATTTCCAAGGCCAGCAGCCTGGGGGGAAGGCAGACTCATGTCCAAAGGCCGACTCCCCCCTTGACAATCAGTGGGTAAGGGCTTTTAAAGGGGAGTTTCAGGGGGGTATAGACAGAGGGAGGGGGCTCCGTGCAGAAACAGCACAGGCAGCTCTGACAGGCATCTCGAAACTGCTCCTCGGTGGTCTGACCTGCATCCTCTTGATTGTTTCAGGTTCCGTTCATCTTCAGTTCCGGGGTCGGTTTTTTCCCATTTCTTTGGGGCCAGTTCTCAGAATTGTGGCAGCTTATGTCACGGCTACAGTCTGGTCATCATGTAGTTCACTTCTTCCACCGGGTGGAGGTTTCAGTATCTACAAGACAGCTCACAGGACATGGCTCAGAATATTATCTAGAGCCCTTAAGGAGGAACTAGATGTCCTTGATTTTGCTTAATGACTACACTGTTATTATTTTGTCCTGTTTGACGGTTTCCTTTTGCTTCTGCGTTTTCTCACTTCTCTGATTAAACTTACTCTTTGGCTAAAGTTTTTCTACAGCAAAAGACAGGCAGAGGACATGGGGTGGGGGAAGGACCATAGCGTGCTGCTCCATTTCACCTCTGCTTTGACAGGCCATGAATTCGTCCACATCATGGCTGTTGAGAGCCCACCAGTGCACCCGACCCTGAGTTAGACCGCCTGCTCTTCTCTCCTGGACCATTCTCACCAACAGCTCCCAACAGCAGCTGCCAGGATGATCAAATCCCCAGACGCCCCTTGGTCAGCCGCGTGCTGGACCACATGCCTGAGGAAGGTACAGAGAGCTACCAGAACAGACCCTGATCACCTCTTGTGCTGGTCGCTTGTTAGCTCTGTGGTCAAGGGCACTTACTTCACACCTCTGAGCTGTGGATTCCTGATTTGTAAAACGGAGATTAAAATGCCTATGATGCAAGGTTTTTGTGTAGATAAGAGAATAATAAAGCAAATCACCTGTGAGGTAAGAAACACGTATTGGTCTCTGCCCCAGTTCCTGGCACGGGAGCTCCCGAAGCCCTCATAATTGCCTAAGCGATAAAATCACTGCGAGCATCTTTTGTTTTACTATTTGGTCTTTGACCCCAGTTCCTGCCACAGGGTGCCTGAAACCCTTGGAATTTCCTGGGAGATAGAGTGTCTTTTGTCCTAATGAGGAGACTCTGGGTGGGCTTCTGGGGGGCTGATCACTGGAAAGACCAAGACATGATTAGAAGCTTGCAATTTTCAGCCCCACCCATTCTCTTGAGCAGAGAGAAAGGCTGAAAGTGGAGCAGTGACTGACCATGCCTACGTGATAAAGCCTTCTTAAAATTCCCAGAAGTATGCGGTTCAGGTTGGCAAACACACCCTGTACTAGGAGGGTGATGCAGCCCAGCCTCAAGGGGACAGAAGCTCCAGGGCCCAGGACCCTCCCAAACCTCACCCTACGTATCTCTTCATCTGGCTGTTTATCTGTGTCCTTTGTCATATCCTTTAATAAACTGGTAAACCTAAGTGTTTCCCTGAGTTCTGTGAGCCACGGCTTGCGAACTAATTAAACCCCAAGTGGGGGTCATGGGAGCCTCAGATTTGTAGCCGATTTGTCAGACTCTCAGATGATAACCCAGACTCGCAGTTGACACCTGAAGTGGGTGAGAGCAGTTTTGAGGGACTGAGCCTTAACCTGTGGGTGTGACTCTGTCTCCAGGTAGTGTCTGAATTGAATTAAATTGAGTTAAACTGTAGGACCTCCAGCTCATGTCACAGAATTGCTTGGTGTGGGAAAAATCCTACACGTTTGGTGACCAGAGTGTCAGAAGTGAAGTGTTTTGTGTGAAAGTAAAGGACACACAGGAGGAAGATTGCCTGGTTTTTCAACACATCGCCGAACCACCGCCCTTGCTCTGCAATGCAGGCCAATTAATCTCTAACTGAAGACTCATAGCTGATAAGAATCAAAAGGACGGCTTTCCTTCACTTGAGAAAGGAATCTTGAAGTCTTCAAAGAAATTTCAGGATAATTTCACTCTCCGTGGTAGGACTGGGGACTCTGATTACGACTTCATTCCCCTTAAAAAAACATATTGGGCTCCTACCGCCTGTGAGGTTTGGGGCTAAAGAATAAAATATGGAGGCTGATTCTGAAGAGTTCATTGCAGCAATTTTTCACCCATAGGCCAAGGAGCGTGGAGAGCCGCTGTCCCCCAGCCTCAGCACTTGGTCTCTCCTCCTAGAACTCCGCCTCCTGCATTCTCATATGAGAGAGGTCGTCCTTTAAAGATCACCTGAGAACTCACCCTCTCCAAAAATATTCCATAACAGAAGCTTATGGGACATAACCCCATCCCTACACCTCCCGCCCCAGAGCACACTGTGATTTAATTATACCCACTCACGTTACCTTTGTACATCTTCTTACACGTTTTGCCAGCCCTACTATGAGCTCACTGCTTCCTCACATCACCTGGCAACGTGCTGTGCCCTCCCCGGTAGGAAGCACGCAATTTTTGTATTGAATTAAATTGAATTGGGCTACATGAAGATGTGCGATATTTAACTAAGGTTTGAGACATTTCTAGTAGGAAAAACTGTTAAAACCTTGAGACTGACATTCAAATCAGGTCACATAATCTGGTCCCCTTGAGAAGAATCCACCTTGAGATGCTTTAGGCATGAAATTACACAGTAACATGGGATAAAGGTAGACAAGCTCGTGGTACACTTTTTATCTGTCCACCAGCCCGTTTGTTATTGCCTTAACAGCAGGAAAACAACTACAGATTTTGTCAGAGGCTGGAATCCTCAGACCTTAGTAATAGAGTAGGCTTTTTAAAGTATAGTTTTTGAAGTAGAGTTAATTTACAATGCTGTGTTAGTTTCAGGTATACAGCAAAGTGTTTCGGTTATATATACATACATATATATATATATATACTTCCCAGATTCTTTTCCCGCATAGGTTATTACAAGATATTGAGTAGAATTCCCTGTGCTCTCCAGTAGGACCCTGCTGTCTACCTATTTTACATGTAGTAGCATATATATGTTAATCCCAAACTCCTAATTTATCTTCCCTTCCCCCACTATCCCATTTGGTAACTATAAGTTTGTTTTCTACCTGTGTGAGTCTATTTCTGTTTTGTAGATGAGTTTATTTGTATCATGTTTAGATTCCATGTGTGAGTGATATCATATGATATTTGTCTTTCTCTGACTTTATTTAGTGTGACAATCTCTAGGTCCATCCATGCTGCAAATGGCATTATTTCGTTATTTTTATGCTGAGTAATATTCCATTATATCTATCTATCTATCTCACATCTTCTTTATCCATTCATTCTTTAAAGAAAAATTTTCCACTAAGTTATATATATTAGATAAAGCTACTGTTTTAGTAATATACTCAATAAGATACTTGCAATTTTTCTAGCAACTTCTTCCTGACTCACCCTTCAAAAGATATCAGGTGCAAAGTTTAGGACCATCTTGCCCATTTTCAGGTATTCGTTTACACCAGCCTTCTGAGTGCTACCATGCTGTGAACAGATTTTGAAGAGAACCTTTAGGCATGTCTCTCATACCTAGTACATCTCTCTGCTTAATTAAGAGATCAAAATAAGAACGAGAAGATAGTGAACTATTTTTTTTTAATTTTTCAGGAAAAAAATACAATAATGAGGTCTTGCCGAAGCGTGTCGTTGACAGCCTGGGTGCCTCACTGATAAAGTTATTTTCTTGTCTTTTCACAGCCTCTCGCTGATGAGGGCGTGTCTTGACCATTACAAAGATTTTCTAGGCCATGCTGTTCATTTTGTATAATATTCTGAAAGATGAGAGAGAAGGTCTGCCTTAAATGAGGTCATGAAACATCGAGAGGAGACTCGGGAATGAGAACCCAGGGCATGGTGATGGTCGCTGGGCAAGTGTAGCAAGTTCTGCACACCCACCGCTCTGTGACATCCGACCCTTTACAACTGTTTATGGACGTGCCTCTAAACAGAGTGGGTGTCTCAGAAGCTCCCCTTGAATGTTCTAAAGAGGATACTTTCTTCCACTAAAATAAATCAGTGGAAGTAATTTTTATTTCATCATTCCCAGGTGTTCCAAGTGTTTTTGAAGATGATGCCCTTGACAACGAGGCTCCTTTTGGTTAAATATAAGCCATGTTTATCACACACTATAGGGAGATATAGCAGCAAATGACTCTGAGGGCCACTGAACGAGAAGCGAGTTCCACACCTCCACTCCTAAGCTTTATAAACCAAAGAGGAAAGCTTACCACAACTTTCTTGCAGTTTATTGTACTAGCTAATTTCATATTCCTGAAATGCTTAAATCAGCTTGTCTGTTCTAATTTGCCTTTTTCCACTGATGCTCATAACTCACCTTGTACCTGGGTTCACCATAATCAGACCATCAGCAAGTCTCACAGAACATTAGTGATGGATGGATGAAAGTACCATACAAATCTGTCTCACTTCCAACTTCACCTTTTTCTCTATCCATTTTTCACTCTGATGTGCTTTGGCTCTTACCACACACAACTAGAGAAAGGTCAAATTAGAAACAAACAGGTCTTGAAGGAAGGTACTCAGAAACTGAACATATTTTAAATGAACAGGTTGAATTCGTTTTTTTCTATGTTGACTCACATTCTTAGGACAATGTGTATGAAAATGTATCTGTTACATTTGAATTTCAGATGAGAGATAATTACAGGACCAGAAAGGAGACAATTTTAAATCTAGGTTAGTGGGAAGGTGAAGGGGGTTCAAGTGAAAATTATTTTCGGATTGAAAATTAGATTAAGATTTAGTCTAGAAAAACATTAGCACTTAGCTTTGGGTATTAAGCTGATCAGATAAAACATAGGTTGTCTGATAAAATACAGAATGCCCAGTTAAATTTGAATTTTAGATAACTGTTTAGTATCAATCTGTCACAAATATTGCATGGGACTCACGTATAATTAACTTTTATTTGTTATTTATTTGAAAACCAAATTTATCTGGACTCCTGGTATTTCATTTGCTAAATCTGACAGCCCTAATTAACATACTGAGATTTAGGCAGCAAAAGGAAACAGGCTGAAAATGAATTCAAGGACTTAAATTTTTTTGCAGTTACTCAGTAAATATTTGGTGAATAAATTAACATATTTAAAATGTGCAGGAGACACCCTGAATTTCAGAGGAAAGATCAATAGCATTTAAAGTTCTTTCCTTACAGGAAAGGTTACTCTTGAAAGGTTACTCAAATAGGCTTTACTTCAGGGATTTCTAAAATTGGGACCATGCTCCCCTCCATGGGGGAGGGGTGAAGAGTCACCTTGGCAAAAAGCAATGGATGATAAGCATTATAATAGAAACTACATGACTGAAATAAGCCTGAAGGATGTGAGGGGTGAAATTCAAATGCCTCATGCTGAGTGGAGAAAGCAGAGGGGATTCTGCTAAATAATTCAAGCCCATGAGACTCCACTGACTATCCCTTACCAAAAGCCACTGACGTTTTAGACACATTTAGCCTCCACCTTCTTACTGAGACTTACGGGGCTGAGCTGGCCAAACAGACCCAGAGGTGACCAGAGACGCGGGGGGTCAGGGCACAGGGTCTCAGGCTGCAAAAGTCAATGCACGTTCCTAGCTCATCGAGGCCGGATGATGTGGAAAAAACAGCTAGGCAAGGAGTAGGACGTACCAGTCAACACACAGTCCCTGGAGCACCTTTTTTTAAAAAAACAAACCAAAGTGCAGAACCGAAGAGCCCACATTATTCTGTTTTAGAGTTTAAGGGCTGCAGAGTCCGGGTGTCCTAAACGCTGGTGGAGGATGTGGGCACCACCCTCAGGGTCTGTGGCCCAGTCATTGTATTCCACCTGTGACTCCAGGGAGTGTTCAGATACTGAAGTTTGTTTTCCTCTGTCCTGCCCTCGCTAGACCCTAAGGGGCATTACTGGCTTTTCCCAAAGTGACTGGTGTTCTTGCCACCCACGTAGAGAGCCGACCAAGGAAAATCATTTTGCTGTTTCCATTTCAACTCTTAACATTAGAGGGTTTTGTCCTTATGAGTTCCAGCAAGACAACTACTGAACAAAATGCCACAAGGTAATGAATTCACAGTCTTAGCAGAATCCTTTATCATTAAAAATTAAAAATATCAGGGACCAAAACCAACCCTTAGGTACTGCTTTCTGGAGAGATGGGTAGTATTGAATATTCCATAGTTTTAAAGTGTTCATTTGAAAGGTTTGGAGAAAGTGAGATATTTCATTGCCCTCTGTGCTTTGTTGCTACCCCACTTAACAAACCCTAGTGTCAATAAATCACAGAAAATCTCTAGTCCTCTACCTCTGAAAGGTATTGTACTGAGAGCAGAAATCCACAGAACAGTAATTATAGAGCAATAGATGAAGTGGACTTTACAGGGGGACTCTTTGGGTATCAGGATTAGTAAGAAGAATAATGATAATGACAGGAGCATTTATTGAGTGATGTTTATTGCATCTATCAATGAGTACTTCCAACTATTCCTTAATGAAGTTACCTATTATCATTCCCATTTACCTAAGAGAAAACAGGCTTACAGGGAGGAAATGCTTCACCCGTTTGCAGCTAGCCGAGACTCCAGACTGAGTGGTGGCCACCGTTCCCACTAGGTCCCAAAGATGAAAGAAATGCCACAGGAACATGCCAAAATGTTTATTGTTTGGTCTGCCCTGATGCTTACTTAGGAAATATTTTCCAAGATGTTTAAAGTCAATAACCAGTTCATGAAAAAAACAAAGGAAAAAGAAACCTTATTTTGACTTAAGCCCATTATATATGCAAGGATAGACAGGAATAAAAGCTAACTTTGTGGATATCGAGGCTGCTTTCGGCTTAAACACAAAACAAGACAACGCAAAACAAAAACTGTCAGAGCCAGCAGTGAGTTGTGGGTAAGCTGCAGGGGATGGGACACAGAGGGAAGGCAGAGGTTAAAAAGCTCTGACAGGCAGAAAGCTGGTGACAGCGCGAAGGTAGAGGGCTGTGAATCGATACTGAGTGAGAGGTTCCCACTGTGCAGCCCATGTCAGGGTCCTCTCGGCCCTCTCGGTGCCGTGTACCTTTGCCAAGCTCACCCGCTCATTTGCCCTGGGCTCTGCCAGCAAAGCAGGGTCCGTAGACGTGGGGACGCTGATGAGAGAGCGGAGCAGAGACGCCACCCTCAGCAACACGAGGTCCTCGATGATCAGATGCTTCCGCGTGAACCTCCGTACTCCCCAAATTGGCATGAATTCCAATGCAAAATCCTCTTGTTTATTAAAAGTTGAAGGCAAATTCCTAGCCTCCTAAGAAGCTATAATTCTAATGACTTCACACTACTTTTACGAAGAGAATTCCCTGACAACCATACCTCGAGGGTTTCCTTGATTTTTCTCTTTTCTGCCACCATTGCCAAAGCAAGAGCTGTTTTGAATTAGCTGGGGGCTCTTTTTTTTTTTTTTTTTCCATCACTTCTCACCATTTCACATCCCTGGGCTTAATGGAGACTTCCTTAAATTTAGATCTAACTTAGATCACTAGTGTCTATAACCTATATAACTCTTACACTGAGTTGAGCCATATGAAATTGACAATATTTGACTGTTTTTTACCTACAGAAATGGTAATAAGATTTAAGATTCAGGTTTCCCCTTTCTTTCACTTGCTAATTTCGACACCGCCAGGCTGCAGTTACATAAGTCAATGAGAAAGTCTCTGTCACCTTCCAAATCAATCCCTAAAATTCCCTAACATCCTCCCACAAAATCTTCAAGGACAAACTGCCCACCCACACTCCCTCTGTTCACATTTTAGGGAATTTATTTATTTTCAGTCATTCGAGGCAACTTTAACATTTGAGGCCACTGTGCCTGCAGCAGGAACCTGTACACCATGCGTGGACACGAAGGTCAAGGTGAGTCGTGAGCTACTCAGGGATGCCATTTCAATCTAAAGTAGAGACACAAGCTTTCTTCATGAAGCCAGATGTTGCATCCCAGCTCAGCACCTGCTAAGGAAGGAAGAGCTCCAATGGGTCCTGTTCTCGGAGAGTGTGCTGGTGAGCCTGTGCTGCTTTTCCTCTCAGCAATGTAGGCGTCAGTAGGATTTAAATGCAGGGCTGTGGCCGGGAGTCAGCAGTGCAGAACCTCATGGGGGGACAGCTGGAGAGCCTGTCCCAGAAAGCTGCACTTCATCCACGGTTCCGTTCATTTGCATCATCCTCTGGCACTGCCAGGGACATCCCACCCCAGCTTTCTCTTACCCACTCCCCTCCTCCCAGCCAGAGTTTTGCTGCAGTAGCTTTTGGAGAGAAGCCAGTCTACGCATCCGTAGGACTAGACAAAGCAGCCCGAGTTAGCAGCACCAACGGGACCGTCTCGGGCCTGTGTTCAGAGATAAGAGGAACACAGCTAGACAGGGAGAACCCACATAAATATCCTAAAAGACCGTGGTTATTTGGATGAACATTTTAGGGGTATATGAACAGAAGAGATTTTAAAACATTAATAAGAGCTGGACCTTGAATATGCTCCGCAATGGAAAACACAGGTTTAACTTTGATCCAGTTCAGACCCAATACCATAAGAACGTCACTGACCTCTCCTAGGTGGACTCTGTAATTTATTGACAAGGACAGAAAACTTCTAGATATGAAACAGCCTTAATGTAGAACTAGAAATATTCCAAACTGGATTTTTAAAAATATGTATTTTAGGACACATTTGTCTAAGAAACAAGTCTTAAAATCTTAGAAGATACGGTACCCTTGGAATGAGTTGTGCCAATGACTTAAAAGCTTAGGCTTTCTATTTCTTTTTGAGTCAATCTTGATAGGTTGTATATTTCTAGGACTTTATCCATTTTTTCTAGGTTGTCCAATTTGTCGTTGTATAATAGTAGTTCATAATAGTCCTTTATGAGCTGTTTTAAATTTCTGTGGCATCAGTTCCAAGGTGTCCTCTTTCACTTCTGATTATATTTATTTGAGTCTTCTCTCTTTTTCTTCAGTAGTCTAGCTAAAGGTTTGATGATTTTATTGATTTTTTTGTGAAAAATCAACTCAATATTGTCAATTTTCTATTTTATAGTTCTTTTATTTCCTATCTAATTTTTATAATTTGCTTTCTTCTACTAACTTTGGGCTTAGTTGGTTCCTTTTCTAGTCTCTTGAGGTGTAAATTTAGATTGTTTATTTGAGATCTTTCTTCTTCTTAAATTTAGACATTTATCACCATAAACTTCCCCCTTAGTACTGTTTTTACTGCATCACGTAAGTTTGGTACATTGTGTTTCACCTTTATTTGTCTCAAGATATTTTCTCATTTCCCTTTAGACTTCTTCTTTGCAGCGGTTGTTGAAGAGTGCCTTGCTTGATTTCCATATATTTGCGAGTTTTCTCCTTTTATTACTGATTTCTAGTTTGATTCCATTGTGGTTGAGAAAGATACTTGAAATGACTTCAATCTTAAATTTGATAAGACTTGTTTTGTGACCTAGCATATAATCCAACCTGGAGAATGATCTGTGTGCATCTGAGAAGAATGTGTATCATGCTGCTGTTGGGTGGAATATTCTGTGTATGTCTTGTTGGTCCATTGGTCTAAAGTATTGTTCAAGCCTGTTGTTTCCTTATTGATTTTATGTCTGGAGGATCCATCCAATATTTAAAGTAGTGTATTGAAGTCTCTTAATATTACTGTATTGCTGTCTATTTCTCCTTTCGGATCTGTCAAGGTTTGGTTTATATATTTAGACAGTCTGATGTTGGGTGTAGATATATTTATAATCGTTATGTTTTCCTTTTAAGATTATTTGTCTCTTGTGACAGTTTTTGACCCCGTGATCTTCCTGGAACGTAATTCTTATCTCCAGGATTCCATCACCAGTCTTTCTCTCTAATTCCCCAATTATCTCACCTGCTTCATGACTTCAAATGCCATCTACATACCAGTGACTCCTAAAGCTGAATCTCTAGCTCTAATCACTTGTATCAAATGTATTGTTCTACCACCTTTTGGCATAAAATTTAACCCATTATATTTCACCACTTCTATCTCCAGGAACAAAAATATTTTGCTTCCTATCTTGATTAATGATACTACCATCTACCCAGTTCTTCTCTTTATATGACTCTTGATATGCACGTAGTCAGCCATCAGCCCTGTCCATTCAACATCCAAAACTTCTTCACTCTCATTTGTGCTGCCTGGTCGATTCCCCATCTACCCTTGCCTAGACTGTAACAAACCAGCCTCCTGAGCGACCTCCTGCCGTTAGTACCCTGCACCACCATTTGACACACTACCGCCAGAGGTTCTGTCCACAACACCTGTCTGCTCATGCCATCTCTTCACCTAGGTGGCTCTGGAGAAGGTGAGAGGCCAAGGTGGTATCTGTATGGGCAGCTTTGATGTCTCCTTCCCCCACGCCAGGTCAAGAAACGTGTTTGAAGAAATTATTTTGAGTAGGGAAAAAAAATCCCTTTTTTTCCTTTATGAGCCTTTAAAACACATAGAGCCTCTTTAGTAGAAGATCTGGTTTCAGCCATTGACGTTGGAATCCTCTCTCCCCAGGTCCTACTCTCAGGGTCCTTTGTCACCCAGCCCTCCCCCTGTTAGGGACACTCCATCAGCCCCTCGTGATACTGGCGCCCAGACTGTAGTCTAAACCTACTACCCAAAATAGCAGGTACCAATACATGCTAGAGGAAAGAATATAATTGCTAAAAATTGTCACTAACATTGGAAATCACTATAGAGTCATGAATATTGCAAATATTTTCTACTACTCTGGGATAAATTGAGTATTTTTATGAAAGTAATAAAAAATAAAGCCAATTAAAGTCTTGGATACATGCAAACTTTCTAAAGAAGACTAAACCATCTAATACTTTGATAAGTAAAGAGAAGCTAATTACAAAAAGTAGAAAATATAATTCTAATTTTGTAAAACGAAAGAACATAGAGGGTGTATCTATGAGTCATTGACTAAAACAATATAAACAAAATCTTGAGAATAATTATCTCTGTGCGATAGGGTTATTATGGCGACTTTATTTTCTCTTTATTGTTTTGCTGATTTCTCTAAATGTTCTACAAAACTGTGGTAATTGCATAATCGGTAAAAAAACCCACAATTAATGTAAAAGAATAATACATTATCCTGTGTTACTGATACAGTGGTGATTTATGAGTAGTGGGGTTGTGGATGATTTAGACTTTCATTTTTATAATTTTGGTAGTGGTCTAATTTTAATTGTTTATGAAATAAGCTATTTATAATTCATGGAATAGATTTCACAATATAATTAAAAATTAAAAACATTTTAAAATATTATTTTTATACAGAATGTGAGAAGTGTGTCATTCAGGGTTTCACTGAAAGTTAATTTCTGGGCCAATGGGACTACCTAAATTGCTAGCCACCTCTTCTATTCCCTTAGAATTTTCCCTCCAGATCAATCCCTGGGAAGAAGCCGAGGAATGATGAACAGGAAGCAGAATGGTGAATGCGGGGCTGGCTGGGGAATACTGAGACCCCAGAGGGTGTCTAATATTTACCTTTTCTCATGCACCGTGCTCTTGCTGTGCTCCAATGCCTGAGGGCTCACTTCTGGAAACCGGAAAGTGCGCAGCTGGCCATTCTACGACTGCTATTCCATTCACCTGCCAAGGGCTCCACTCTCTACCCTTCAGGATGAAGCAGCCTCCGGATGTTCCCTAGGCTCGGATTCCTCCCTTATGGCAGCACTGCCAGATCGCAGGTGGGAGATGAGGCAGGATCCCAGTGCCATGCCTCATGGGAAGGACAGGCAGTGCTTTCTGCCTTGTGACCAGTGACCCAAGACACAAGTCTCATCCTTCGGCCCATGGCGCCCTTTTCTCCTAATTGCTTTCAGGCTTGGCAGGGCATGTTCAGATCTTACACATCAATCTTTTCTTGGTCCAGGACACAGGGAAAGTGATTCCCTGTGGTGCCTTATCCGGGCACATGGTCATCCTAGCCTAGCTTCCCCATATCACTAAGCACGTTTGTCAACTATCTACCCCAAATCTGAATTGTTGAGTGATCAAGGAATGCAAATCAGTCTTGCTGTCCAGCCTTAAAACCTAGCTAGAAAGGTGAGTTGGAAAGCGCATCAATATATGTGGACAACATATATTCAAGGAATAACACGTCTTATGCAACATCACCAGAAAATTCACCCATTCTCGTAGATTAACTTTCCTATACCTGAAGATAAAGACGTTATGAGCATGGAAACTTTCATCTTCAGCATTTTTGTTGACCAAAACACATTACCCTGTACCACAGAGCACAGGGAGGAAGTTAACCTTTCAATGGACATGAAAGCATCATGATGAACATCAATTCCTGGACTAAGCTGGGGTGCAATGTGCCTCCTTCATGGACTGTTGCAGAGGAAAGACTTTCACTTACCACCACCGCAGGTTCTGGGGTTTCTCAGTCGCATATGTGGTTAGGGTGAAGCAGTGATGGCCATAAGCCTTGCTACGGGGATGCTTTACCGACTGGCCCTGATTGCACTGTGCTTTTGAGTCAGTGCTGACTAGGGTGTCCAGCCGTCCTGATTGGACTTCTCCTGCATTGTTTCCGTGGATACAGGACTTTCAGCGCTGAGGCTGGGACATCCCAGGGGAAGGGGGAGCTTCGTCACCCAGTGCAGCCCAGTGATGCGGTGGGGGGATGGGGGGGATGGCAAGTATCAGTGCTACTTGCTCCCATCACGTAGAGCTGTGGTAGTAGATGGCTGTTAGTTAGTTAGTTGGTGAATTTCAATGCTTTTCCTTTCATGGGCACTGCTCTCTTCCTCCACTGCCATGTCTTGCCGTTGCTCTTCCCAACAGCTTAGCCTACTATCTCCTCTCCTACTCGCTTTCCCTTCTGCCCTCCATCACCTCTGCTCTGTCTTGCTTTTCCTTCTTCTCTTCCTGCCACTTCTCCACACCCTCCCTCCTGTTCTTTCCTCATGATGCTCATTTTGTGTGTGTGTGTTTGTGATATTGTGTCTTATTCCCTTAGTTCTTTTTTTAAAAATTTATTTATTTATTTGGCTGTGTTGGGTCTTTGTTGCTGCGCGTGGGCTTTCCCTAGTTGCAACGAGCAGGGGCTACTCTTCCTTGCGGTGCGCGGGCTTCGCATTGTGGTGGCTTCTCTTGTTGCGGAGCACGGGCTGTAGGCGTGCAGGCTTTAGTAGTTGTGGCTCGTGGGCTCTAGAGCACAGGCTCAGTAGTTGTGGCACATGGGCTTAGTTGCTCCGTGGCATGTGGGATCTTCCTGGACCGGGGCACGAACCCGTGTCCCCTGCATCGGCAGGCGGACTCTCAACCACTGCGCCACCAGGGAAGCCCATGATGCTCATTTTTATCCATGGGACTTCTGCTGTCTCAGCCTTCCCCGAAGTGAATCAATTTTATATTCCCTTCGTGCCAGAGAGATTCCTTTTTTCTTAACTTAGTGAAACTAACTCCGATGTCACATCATGTGTTCTTTGCCTTGCTGCTATTTTTAACCTTAGTCACCACTTGAAGGCTCTCAGTTATGCTTCCAAGGGTGTTGCTGTTCTAGTGGTTGAGATTCTCAGGTCTGACCCCCAACGAGGGTGTTCTCCAAAGTGCGGCCAATGACGCAACATTAATGTTTCATGAGTCCTCGTGGGCGTTACAGAGAAAAGTGCATACATCATTGAGTAGGTTTGGGAAGCATGAGATTAAGGGCATGGAAATGGGTGTGTTATGGGAAGTTTCTCGCCCCCGGGGTGTCCACTGTGGATCTCCAACCCGCATCATGGCTCTTCCTGACGAGCAGCGGTGAAGGGCAGCATTGGACATCTCCAGGGCGCGCTCACCGTGCAGTCACTGAGCACAAAGGGTATTATGGAATTTTTCCTGGCAGAAGGCAATACAGGGCCCTGAGGAAGCAGCACCTTGTGCTAAATTATGGAAAGTCTTTGAATCAGGTAGAGGTGGAACTAAAGCAGCATTTCCAAACTTCCTTCATTCAAGGAACATCTTATGCAGAGGTGCTAAACAGGCAATATGGGCAGACCATGTGACATACACTCCCCGCTCTCAGAGGGTCACAACGCACACAATCTGTGTCACAGGCTCTGGGGTGTTCTGCAAAGGCTCCCATTTCACCGGATCTGACCCTGTGCTTCCCAAACTTGTCTTCCTATGAAATACTGCTCTGTTTACTGTCTAATACTTCACTATAATCTGTGGCATTAATGTCATTTGGGAAGCATTGGTTTAATATATTTTGCCTTCTTTCAAAGTTACTTCCTCTAAGCCCATTGTCTGCAAAATACCACCCTTTCTACTGCCTGGCTGCACTTCAGGACACTTTGTTTTGGTACATAAGAAGACACATTTGCTCCTTACTGGAACAAAAAAATACTTTAAAAATTGATTAATTAATCTCTGTCCAGAATGATGTGAGAATTGTTCTGCCTGGTGTAGAGTTGTATTAGCTTTTATATCCAGATCTTTTCAAGTCCTTTTGTTTTATGCTGAGCTGCTTGGGAAACACTGGAGCCAATTGCTGAACAGAGTTTGTTTATGAATGTGATAGGCATTTATAATTATTGCAAGGAAAAACATATCTCTTCAGAAATAATACTGTCTGGGAACACACAGGTGGAAAATGTCTTGACTTCACAGTGGAGCAGATGGGTCATCAATATTTCATAAAGTACTTTTCATATTCGAGACTTCAAATGCTTTGTAAGTATTAGTACTGTCTTCACAGTACCTCTCGTAGATAAAGCAAGTACGACTTAATAAGCCATTTCACAATTCGGAAAACTGAGCCACCGAAAAGCGTACTCTTTGACTCTTATTTGTTGAGAAAAATCAGTTGCAGAGATGAGCTTTGAACAGAAAATGAGGTGCGGTCCATAACGGAGAGGTGAAGAAGGTTCCAAAGACAGAGAACGAACACACTCGGGAGAGAATGAGGGCCCTCAAGGAGGCCTCAGGTCCCAGTCACCTGGGAGCTTGTGGAGATGCGACGCCTTTGATCGAACCACCAAGGACTGACTCACAGGTCCGGGCATCACCTAACAACCCGCTGATGAAACAAGCTATTCGTGTGACTCCCCAGCAGCCTGAAGTCTGAACACCCTGCAAGGGAGAAAGGGGTCGATGATCCTGGTGCTTCTGTTAAGTGTTGAACTGGGAGGATGACATGACGTGGCGTCACAACAGAAGAGCAGCAGAGGGACTTACCTGCGCTACCTGAGGTGATGACAGGCTAGGTTTTGGTGGGACCATTTCTTTCCTTCCACTTATAGAGCAGGAGGGGTAAGAACTAAGGATAGAGACGCTCCTGGAGATGATCAAAATGGCTTTAATGTACATTTTGACATAAGGGCAAGACCATGAGCAGAAAGGAAAGGAGTCAATCTGTTGGATTTGGAGTCTGTAGAAAGGTCGGCATCAGGGACATCTTCCAGTGAGGCCCGGTGAGGAATGTGGACCCTTCAACCCCAGATGTGTTCCCCACTAGCTTAGCTTTTCCCAGTGTAAATAGTCATCCACGTGTTGCCTGGATGAACAACGTGTTGAAAATGAGAGTCTTGGGCTTCCCTGGTGGCGCAGTGGTTGAGAGTCCACCTGCCGATGCAGGGGACACGGGTTCGTGCCCTGGTCCAGGAGGATCCCACCTGCCGCGGAGCGGCTGGGCCCGTGAGCCATGGCCGCTGAGCCTGCGCGTCCGGAGCCTGTGCTCCGCAACGGGAGAGGCCACAACAGTGAGAGGCCCGCGTACCGCAAAAAAAAAAAAAAAAGAAAAAAAAGAAATGGGAACATTGTGACAATGTGAAGTCTTCAAGGTAAAACAGCACAGCGTCCAAACTTATTCAGCAAACAAGTATGAACATTCCTTATCCAAAATACGAGATGTCGAAGCAATAGCTAGATAACATTAGTGGCTGCTGTTAGCCCTGGCAAAGCAGCGGTGTGGGAAATTCCCGTTGACTTCCCACGGGGGGAGATCCGATGAAAGCAATGCTCTGATTCACTGTAGACAAATAAACTTGGAACATTTTGTGCACTCCTATAGTTAATGAGAAAGCTAGTGTTTCCTGCTATGTCAAGACAGACCTACAACAGGGAGTAAAGGCTAAATCTAGAGTCTGCCGGGACTTTGTATCTGCAGAAATTCAAACCTTCTCTTCGTTAAAGTCATAGAGATATGAGTTCTCAATGTTCCAAAGAACTTATAGAAAGAAGCAACAGAAAAAGCAGGATGGTTGAACTATGGTCATTGCATCACGGGTGTTGGTAAAGCATTCCATCCCAGGCAAGGATATGAGCTCCATTCTATTAGAAGACGGAAGCTGAGAGACAGTCTAGTCAGAAATAGTGTATAAAGGAATTATTAGAAAACAAAAGACAAACAACAAAACATCGATAGGGCTACGCCATCTGTTATCCACCTGAAACAGCACCAACTCACATAAACTTTTTAAAAGTAAATAGATCAAAAGCTGAAAATACAGAGGAAGTTTGTAAGCTGGGATGGAAGAGATTAATCTATTACGTCTGAAGTAAGATCAAAAATAATTTCTTATACATGCACTTTCTGAATTAACTCTGATACTGCTGAGATATTAAAGAAATCTTTGAAGAAAGCAATCAACATTTCTGTGTTTAGTTCAAGTGACCTACTTTGGACCCAAGTACGTGTATAACAAATGAAAAAGACAATACATGAAGGCAGCAATACAGTTGAGATTTTGTACACACAAAACCCCAGAAAATCAAATTTAAGGTTCCCATGGCAACTGTAACTCTGCCACACTGCACATTATAGTAATCACTGCAGTGAGCTCTATAGTTATAGTTGCAAGATATTTGGGGCTGTAACTCTTTATTTTCCAATGCTTGCAATAATTTTTAGAAAAAATTCTCTTTCAGGGCTCTAACTTTTAAAGTTTGTCTCTACTGAAGGGTGAATAATATTGGAAAGTTGTTGAAAGACTCCTGTGGAAGAGAAGCCTGGAAGTTTTCTTTTTCAAATGTGTATATATTATATACATATTAGTTTATATATATACTATATATATATTTGTATATATATATTTGTGTATATATACATATATGTATAGTGTTTGTGCCTTTTCCTTGCAAGGCACTGTGTGAGCACAAATTGGGAGTATAAACAGTGTTGTCACCCAGTAACACAGAGTTTATATATATGCTCATACAAGAAATACACAGAGGCATGCACCTACACCTAGAACATGAAATATAGTAGGCAACTCCATATAATTTTGCTGGAATAATAAACAAAGATAATTGCATACAAAAATGTCAGAGGAGCACAAAGAAAGATGTTTTTTATCTACATCTTTATAAAGAAACTGGATGTCATGTTTGGGAAGGTGGTGCTTGATTATGACGGTAGATTGCAGGCTTTACCACCAACTAGACTGTGA
Organism: Monodon monoceros; assembly: GCF_005190385.1. Lineage (NCBI taxonomy): Eukaryota > Metazoa > Chordata > Mammalia > Artiodactyla > Monodontidae > Monodon > Monodon monoceros. The sequence continues at coordinate 1,086,836 of NW_021703775.1, forward strand.
ACTTGGCAACGCTATGGACACTGCCAGTTGCTTATCCATTGCCCGTCGTTTCCTCCCTAACAGACACCAAATGTGTTTGGATCTCTGGCTTTCTCCAACGGATCCCAGAGGACAATTACTCACTTCCAGCGCTAGGGGCGTATCTGTTTATCTGAGTCAGCCAAGCTATCCCATTCTCTTGCCCTCAAGTGTTCTGGCCTTGGACATATGACCCAGCTGTGGTCAGTGAGAAATGAGGTCAATCTCAGGGGGAGTTTCTGGGAAAGGTTCCTTGACCCTAAGTCATGGGCCAGGAGGAGATGTCTTCGCCCTTACACTGGCCATTGTCAAGTCCAGCTGGACTGACTGAACCAGCCTGAACATCAAGACAGAGGGTCCAGCCAACACCAAGAACGTCAGAGGAGAGAGGGAACGAAGAAGGTGTTTAAACTCATCACGAGGGACACACACAGTTCTGAAACCTGATTTTCCCTTTGGTGTCCCCTTTACAAAAGATATTAAACTCCTTATTTTTAAGTCAACTGAAGTAAGGGGTTTCTATTATTGGCTGCTAAAATCATCCTTCTTGATACCATAAGTCATTAAATTCTCTGAGTTTTAATTTCCTCATTTATTAAACATCAGTAATAATATTTCCGTGTCTTCCAGGAAATCTGTACAAAATACTATGAATTGAAAGGCTTTATACAACTAGGAGGCCAATACCTTTGTACATACATTATTTACACCCAGAGGTGTGCTAAAGGCAGCTTGTACCAGCTCACACAAGCCAATTTTCAAATTTTTAGGAATTTTGAAAGCTAGTTGACATCACATAGTTTAAATTCAGCTATGATGGGCTATTTCTACTACAGGCAAATGCTACATATTAAGGCTCTTCTTTGTTTTATTTTTCTTTACTGTGGAGAGCCAGTTGTTAAAAATGTACCAATATGCCATTATTTATTTCTGTCTTGGAAACTAAAGGGTGACAACCTGGGATGTCTTGAGTATCCCAAAGAGAGTGAGAACTTCTAGTTTTAAACCATGCTTAGTTAAAGGGTAGTCAATTTCCTTTAGCATCTGTCCTCTGTTCAGAAGTCCCCTTTCTTTCTATTTTTCCCAGACCCTGACTCCTAGATATCATGCCAGCCATTCATGCCTTAGCCCAAAAGGAAATAAAGGGGAATATTAACAATAATGACTATAGATAGTTCCCATCTTCATCTTCATTCATCCACCAAATATACACTGAAGTCCTCCTACAGAGGGCCCTGTAACAATGGGCTGAATATCTGGTGTAAGATAGAAAGTGTGTGACACCTGTCCTCAAGGAACTCACATTCCTACAGCAGAAGACACGTAATGCAGAAGTTGCTTTAGGAACACAGATATTTCAGAAACCCAGCCAGAAATGGTCTGGAAGGCTTCCTGGAGGAAGGAGGGTTTAGTAGGTTAAGAATAAAGGAAAAGGGGAGAGAAAGCAAGCCATCTTCCTTTCAAGAAATTCTAATTTATCAGCTGTCTAGTGACCTGGACACATATGACAGATGGTTGAGAGAAGAGAAAACCAACAACAGGAAAGGAGTGGCAAATAGAACCAAATTTCACATACAGTATAGTAAGCAGTGAAAATTATCTATGGGATTTATTACCTAGGGTGTCACCACTGATCTCAGAGCAGTTTGAGGGAAATCATGGGCATGAGAGTCTCAGTCATGATGGATGGTCATGAATTAGACAGGGAGCTGCAGTCTGTACATATCTATATATATATATACACATATATACATGTGTATATATATATAAAATTACAAACCGTACATATGTGTATGTGTATGTGAAAGAGAGAGACAGAGAGAGAGACAGAGAGAGAGAGAGATGGATCCAGGAGATAAAGTGATGGAAGTAAGAGAAAATACTTCATAGGATAAGAAAAGGAAGTTTGAGCAGGCAGCAGGGATGTGAAAGGCTCAATCTTAAACAGAGAGAAGGATATCTTTTTCTCCAGGATGCAAAAGGAAATGGTAAGTTTTTGCATTGACATGGATATATTTGTGAATTAGGTGGGTAAGGTGTTGGGGAAACCAGAGATAAAATCACCTAGGAAAACATGTAAATCCTAGAGAACTAACATAAAACTGAATCAAATGCATAAAATGCATCATTTACATCACAGGCAAGGGGGCAAGCCTCTTTTTCTTCTTCTTTTCCCTATTTTATAGGATTGATTTTGTGTTTTGTTTTTATTTCATCCCTACCCCCCGACACACACATCCATTCACCCATATTCACTCTTTTGAAAACATACACACTCTATTTCTATCTTAGTGATTATCATGAAAATTTTTATCATCAAAATCTCATAGCTATTTCAAGTCTAATCACTATCTCCAACCTGCTCTAGAACAGTTAGATGTATTTTAGGACGTTTTAACTTTGGTCAATCCCTTTTCCCCTTACATTTATTGCTGACCAGTATTTTAGTTCTCTCTTGTTTATTTTTATTTTTTTAATTAATTTTTATTGGAGTACAGTTGCTTTACAATGTTGTTTAGTTTCTACTGTACAGCAAAGTGAATCAGCTATATGTATACATGTATCCCCTCTCTTTTGGATTGCCTTCCCATTTAGGTCACCATAGAGGACATGTTTATTTTTTAAAATAAATTTCACTGAGGTATAATTTACATACAGTTTAAGTGCACAGTTTGAGTCTTGACAATTATGCACAGCCATGTAATCACCAGCCCATCAAGATACAGAGAATCCCCATAAGCCTCTACCTTTGAGGCCCTCCCCAGGCAAACTCCACCCCATCCTTGGCCCCAGGTGACCACCGATCTGCTTTTTCTGAAACTCCACGTTAGATTTCCTTCTTAGGCTTTATATAAATGGAACTCGTTCTTCATACAGTACATACACATTTTTGTTTGACTCCTTTTATACACCATAATCACTGTAATGTTTTTGAGGGTTATCCACGTTTCTGCTTATAACAATAGCTTTTCCTTTTCGTTGCTAAGCAGAATTCAGTAGTATAGATGCAGAGTAATTCGCTCATCCAGTCACCTGTTGATGGATACTTGGGGTGTTTCCAGTTTGGGGCTGTTATGAATCAAGCTGCTATGAACATTCATGTAAAAGTCTCTGCATGGACACATGTTCCCATTTCTTTTCAGTAAAAACTCATAACCTGCTGGGTCATATTGCCAGTCTATGGTTAACTTAAAAGAGATTGCCAAACTGATTGCAAGATGATTGTACCTTTCATGCTCCCCCCACCAACACGATGATTGTACC
>NW_021703775.1:1090127-1235013 GCF_005190385.1 Monodon monoceros
GATGATTGTACCTTTCATGCTCCCCCCACCAACACGATGATTGTACCCTTTCACACTCCCCCCACCAACACGTGAGCGCTCCCGTTTCTCTGTATCTATGCTCACACTTGGAATTTTAATTTTAGCCATTCTACTGAATTACAGTGGTATCACATTTGGGTTTCTACCTGTGTTTTCCTGATGCTACTGACCATATACTAACGAGTCCACTTGCCGTTCAAATATGTTTGAATGTTCAAATCTCTTGCCTATTTTTTTATGGAGTTGCTTGTCTTCTTATTATTGAGTTGTGAGAGCTCTTTATGTATCCTTGATACAAGTCCTTCCTGAGATGATATATATTGCAAATATCTTCTCTCAGTCTCTGGCTTGCCTTTCATTTTTTAAAATATAGTGTCTTTCAAAGAATAAATGTTTTAATTTTGATAAGGTTTATTTTATTGTTTTTCTTTTATCATTCATGACTTTTAAGTGTTGTCTATGAAATCTTTACATACCACAAAGTTACAAAGATTTGTTGTATTATTTCCACTATTGCAGTTTAATTTTATGTGTAGGCATATGATCCTTTTTAGTTAATTTTGGCATATGGCGTGAGGTAAGGGTCAAGGCATACTTATTTGTTGTCTGTACAGATGTCCCTGTTGAACAGATGACCTTTCCCCACTGACTCATGGCACATAGTGAGGGTCAAATGCGCTAACACACGTGAAGTGCTTAGACAATTGCCTGGTACACAGTAATTGTACCATAAGCATTTACTACGGTCTTTGGTGTCTACGTTCTGTCTTGTAAATTCGACCTTTTGTTTGTCCAGCGTGGCACACTGTTCTCCTGAAATACTTTCTTTACCAAGTCCTTTAGAGAAAGTCTTTTGATGACCTGTTTTCATTTGTCTAAAAATGTCTGTATTTCACCATTCTTGCAAGACTTACTGTGAATAGAATTTGAGGTTGACGGCTGCTTTCTCTCAGCACAATTGAAGATACTGTCTCTCCATCATCTCAAGCATCTTCTAATACCTGACGAGAAGAGCAGCAAAGCCTTTCCTTTGTGGTGATCTGTCTTCTCTCCCTTGTTCTTTTATTCTCTCTCTGTCTTCCTTGTGTGGATTTATTTTTATCTGGAGTCATTAGACTTTCTGGGTCTGAAGATTAGGGCTTTTTTTTCCTGCTTTTATCTTTTAAGTGCTTCCTCTCCGTTATTCTTTCCATTTTCTTTATCTAGAATTCCATTTAGACGTATATCAAACCTACGCATTTTATTTTCCATTTCTCTCTCATACTTTCTCTCTCTGTCTCTCTAACCTGCTTTATGGGGAAGTGCTTCACATCTAACTTTCAGTTTACTACTTCTTTTATCATCTATGTCTGATTTTAGGTGTACTCATCCATTGGGGATTTTATTCCGATGGAAAAGTTCTGTTTCCAGAAGTTGTATTTGAATCTTTACCGAGTTGGCTTGGTTATTTGTGAGAATAAATTGTGCCTTTCTTATATATACTATTTTCTCTTTTATAGCTTCAAACATTTAATCCTACTTCTTTTATTTAGTATCACAGAGTTCCAAAGGCTGAATCTCTTACCTAGTGAAGATCTGACTCCACGACTGTTTGTTATTTCTTTTCTCACTCATGGTGGTTTGTTTCCTTGTGTGTGCACAAGTGTGTGTGTGTGTGTGTGTGTGTGTGAGAGAGAGAGAGAGAGAGAGAGATTTGATTAAGAGTTCATTATCTTCTGCCCATTATCTGTGAAGTGTCGTCTTGAATTGGGCATGCAAATCTACTGAGGTTTTGCACCCATCCAACCCAGGAACGTGCTGTGATTAGAAGGCACGTCAGCTCAAAATTTAAAACTACATAAAGTAGTTGTGGTTATAAGTGGATTTTCAGGTAGATTTTTCTCGCCAGAGCCAACCCAGATGGATTAATGCCATTTGAATCTCCCCACATTGGCAAGAAGATTTCTTTCTCGTCTATTTTTTCACAGAAGGTGTAGCTTATCAAAGTTCCTGGCTCTTTGGGTGAAGTTTCCTTTCTAAATCCCCATTTTTCTGTGTGTCAAATTCCTGTCTCCTCTGACCTACGTGGACCTTAAAGCCCAGTCACCTTGGAACACAGAGATCCTCACACATTTGAGGGAAGCTTCAGTGTCATTTTGTGGCTTTTTTGTAGCAAAACAAATGTTCTCAATTTCCAAACTTGCTCTGCCCTTATTGTCTCCAATCCAGTAAGCTGAGTAAAGCCTCCTGCGTACTGAGCCCAAGTACTAAAAATTATAACTGACTCACATCTAAGTGATAACAGCTAGTAGCTAGTCAACCTTTCCAGAAGCGTTTGAATCGTAGACTAATAGTGTCTTAGCCTGAACCAAAAAAAAAGGTCTCTAATGAAGACTTTTCTATAGATACATTTGAGGGGAAGGAGATTTCTGGAACCCACACATTTTACCAGCTAATCCTTGTTGTGCAAGGAATGTTCCACTGGAGCCATCACATTTCTTTTTCACATGTGCTGTGGTGGAGATCATGGCACCTCTCCTTCAAATGTTAGTTTCTTCACTAATCTGTTCAATCAGTAAATATTTATCAGTGCCAGCTCTGGGCCAGGCACTGAGCTGGAATAATGATGAGAAAAGTAGTGCTTGGTCCTTGAAGACTGTGGCCTCGTGAGGAAACAAAGAACCTGATAATCACATAGATATGAAAAAATGTCAAAGGACCCCTGAGAGATGCTTTGAAGTAGACGAACCTGTGCTAGGAGAGCCGTGATGACAGATCCCAGGGTCAAAACCAGCTCCTTGGGAAGTGATGCCAGTGGCAACATGGGAAGAGTGAGGTAGTCTGGTGAGCACGTAAAGAGCTGAGGGTGGCTGATGTGAAGGGAAAAGAAAGTGATGGAAATGATGCAGTCAAGGCAGCTGGGTCACGAGGGGAAGACGTTCCTCTATTTTCAGTCCCTTAATCAGGAGACAAGCATCGGGCTCTACACTAGAGGAAAGGGCGAAGGGAAAAAAACATCATGGTTAATGTCACCAGGACTTTCTCTCCCGTAAAAATAATTTAGTTGCCTTAGTCATGTCTTAGCCGTGGCTGTACCATGACACCCCGTCTTCCTCTCTTTTAAAATATTAAAAGATATTGTGAACCTATAATTAAAGGAATCTGATCAGTCAAAATCCTTTCATATTTTCTCACATGCAAATTCTGCAAAAGCAGCCAACTGAAACTTTGCAGAGAAAAGCTACTTGGATCCATTTCATTCCTCAAATAATGGGCAATCAAAGGGTCTGTCTCTCTCATTCAGCATCAGTCCTGGTCCAAATGGCTGCCGAAACAGTTAATCAACTAGTCCACTGGAAAAAAAGTAACGTTTAAGGATAAAGGAGCACCGATTTTACAATAATCGTGCATTTATCCATTCATTTAGTGAAAATTGTTCAGCAACTACTATGTGTCAGGCTCTGTTCTCTATTCTAAACAGGAAAGTTAAATAACTTCCAATAGTTTTACTTTTATTAGCAAATTTGTCAAGGTCTGCCAGAGCTGTCATCCCTCCAATAACAGCTTGTACCAAATTCCTTTCACCCCCTGTTTAGTGAAACAGCAAACTAATGGACACCAAGAGTATAGTAGCCAAAGCAGAGATGACTGCTCACGTCGAATTGCGTTATTCCGAGACGGAGCAGGGACATTTCAGGCCAGCACAGAGGTAATTAGTGGCTGGTCATGGACACCCGAGCATTATATCAATCTGAGTTCTGTGCTTGTCTCACTTTTGGAAATGGCTCAGAAACAACCTGCATGCCTGTCAATGCTCTGTGAGCAAAACTTTGTACAGGGGAAGGGGAGAGAGTAAACGTCACAGAAGTGGTCACTTCCGAGTCCACAAATTTCAGTAAGTTTCCTCCAGATGGCCTCCAGCCTCACCTTATTTTTGTACAAGAAATTAGCTGAAATTAATACATGGGCTGACAGTTCAGCTTAAAGTCAAAAGGAAGAGATCCCAGGAACAAATACTGGCTTAAAAACCACAGAAAGAAACGGCTATGTCTCTACATTCCTACTGCATTTTTCTATTTTCTGTACCCAGCCAAGACAAAGAAAGTGTGTGCATTACAGGTGTGGTTCCACTACTAAAGCATATTTGGATTTACCCACTTATTTTTCAGCTGTAAGTTGCCTAAATTCCAACATCTTTAATCCTGGCTAATTGATTGGGGCTGAATGGGCTTAGCTTTTATAAGGAGAAGTCATTTCTGTCCATGACAATCTTATGTTATCTTACAGTTAAATCTATCTACTATTTTTTTCCCCCTTGGCAATAAAGAGAAATCATGAACGCATCATTTCTTTTTTTTGCGGTACGCGGGCCTCTCGCTGTTGCGGCCTCTCCCGTTGCGGAGCACAGGCTCCGGACGCGCAGGCTCAGCGGCCATGGCTCACGGGCCCAGCCGCTCCGCGGCATGTGGGATCTTCCCGGACCGGGGCACGAACCCGTGTCCCCTGCATCGGCAGGCGGACTCTCAACCACTGCGCCACCAGGGAAGCCCAAACGCATCATTTCTAATTGTCCTCAGGACACGTGGATCTGACTGTTCCCTGGAAACATTTATCGTTTCTGTGGAGTCATCCGTGGATGCAGGGGAAGGGCTTGGATGACCCCCTCAAATCCCATCCAGCAGCAAGCTTCCTGGTAAGTCTAATGGAAGCATCTTTCCTCTAAGCTGCTTTGTGAGAAAAGCAATAAGCCGTGACTCCTATGGTGATTCCAGAAATGGAATTGCTGCCCACAGAGCACTGTTTTCTGTCTCTCTAGGAGTGTAGCCTCTCGCCTTTGTAGGAATTTGCAGTAATGCAGATAACTGCAAAGAGGCAAATGCTTACCAGGATTTTCCCTGCCACAAATCCCTGGACCTTGGCAAGATTATTTTCCTCCCACAGTGGTGAAATAGAGTATTAAATGCATATCTCAAAATGAAAAATGTGATAACAATCCCTTCTTAGCCGGCTGTCTATAGAAACTTTTCATTCTGGGTTCATTACTGATCTTTTCTTTTTCTTTTAATTGAAGGCAGATAAAATTAGAGATGCATGAACCCACGGCAGAGAATGTATCTTTCTGTGAAAAATGGGAGATCTAAAACTAATATCACACAGAAAACACTTTCAGATCACAGATAACATCTCTTACCAATTTGTATCTCCATAAGCTAAAAGAATGGCAGATATAATCACTTATAAATGATATTAACCAGTGGACAGAAATGTTATTAAAGAAAAAGAAAAAAGGTTGGGAGAGAAGGAGACACTTTTCACTCTGTAGTTCATATTTGACAAGAGTCTCTAATATAACACTTGTGGGAGCAGAAAAGCAGAGCTGTCCAAGTGCCCTCCCCAGGGCAGGGCACTGCTAAAGTTGCCTGCGGGTGGCTTTCACCATGGGCTAGGCAGCTGGTGTGAGTGGGTGCATGTGTGGATGAGAGAGTTGAGGCAAGTCACTTAGGATTCGTTTTAGAACTTTAAAAATATGGACCAGGCTTTGGGTTTTGTGTGTGTGTGTGTGTGTGTGTGTGTGTGTGTGTCTGAGCCTTTAAAAGCCCAACAGAAAGTATTGCCAAGGGCCCTCTGCTCTTAACACCCAGATAGGAACAAGTTTACAAAGTAGCAAAAAGCCAGAGCTGTGCTGGAGGTGAGGGGGCTGGACCACCTCCCAAGGTGTCGAGGTGTCGACGTAGTCATTTGAAGTGTCCAGTCCTTGAGACATGTAAACTCATAGAGAAGCAGATTTTGGTAGGATTTGTGGAGGAGTTAAAAAGCCAAAAGCTCAGTTTGGGGAGTTAATTTAGAGACATCTATTAGCTACACAAGTGGAGTGGGCGTGGCTGGAAACAGGAGCTCTGGGGAGAGGGTGAGCCTGGGGATACAAATCTGGGAGTTGCTGGTGTGTAAAACGCACTTAAAGATGTGACCCTGAATGAAATCATCTTAGGAAGGAGAGAGACTACTTAAGGGAGACGGGAGGTGGGGACATTTATCTCTGACATGAGGAGGAACTGGGGAAGGAGACCAAGAAGAAGCGTCAGCCTAGGGAGGGAAAGAACTAGGAGAGATCGGAGTCAAGACGAGAAAGGGTCTCAAGAAGCAAAGAGTGATCAGCTGTGCCATGTGCCGCTGAAGATGAGTGAAGGCGACCCTTGGCTTTGGAAAGGTAGGGCTGGCCTGTGGTCTTGCTGAGAAGTGTTTTTTCACTGGCACGCTGGGGACAATGCCTGAAAGAATTGGAAGCGGAAGACAATAAAAGAAGAAAGATGGAGGCGGTTGAGTACACGTGGACATTTCAAGGGGGGACCCAAGCAGGCAACCAGATGGACACACTGAGTTGGCCACAGATGAACTATTCCTGTAGAAAATTGGCCCATTGGAAATTGGTGATTCAGGAGGTCCGTTTGATTTGAAGACACAAATACTGTCCATGAAGAAACGGGTGGAGAAGTTCTCAGAAGAATTATTCAGTATTATTGCATCTGAAACACAGCCATGGTGAAACCAACCACAGACAATAGGGTCGAGTAGAGGGACGCAGACACCAGGATGTAATATTCAGATGCGGATAGACACTCAGCTGAAATGATACTAAAAATGAGTGAAAGCAGAGAAGTTAAGCAAGATGGCCAGGGGCAAAGTGAATTTGTCCTGAAAGAAATTTCAGTGGGGCTGAGTTCTAAAAATCAGGGCCAGATTTGTACTTCCAGTTCCGTCAATTTGTACTTCCAGTTCCGTCAATGTTAAGGAAACATGAATCAAAAAGTTAAAATTTTGGTGTGATACTCCCTCTAAAAGGAGAAGCCTATGTGGGGCTACAGAAAGCAGATGCCTATCAGATGAGGTTGAAGGTCGTAGGGCAAGATCCTGCCAACAAGATTTCCAGGGTACAGATCATAAATGTGAGCTTCGACTCGTTTATTTCTCTGGACTTTGAAGCACTTGCTGGAAGGGTTAATACCTTAACCTCTTACCAGGTAAAATCTGAGTGAGGGTTAGTCTTACTCTGGTGGGAACTTTTTGTAGCTCCTACTAATTCCCTGGGAAGAGGTTAATCTGGAAGGAAAGAGAACAGAACCGGAGTCAGCCAGGTCTCAGTGTTGCTGAAGGCGGGTCCTCCAGTGGCTGCCCTCTCCTCCAGTGGCTGCCCTCTCCTCCAGTGGCTGCCCCCTCCTCCAGTGGCTGCCCCCTCCTCAAGGTTTGGATGTAACGGGAAAGCAATGAAGCAGGTAGTCACCAGGGAAGCTGAGTCAAAGGACAGCAAAGTCACCAGGGATTTCAGTGAAACAGTACAGGAGAAGGAAATGTTGTTTGTTGTGAGACTCACAGCCTTGTGTCTGGATATTCCCATGCTTTGAAACGAAGCTGGCAGGAAATAGTTAACCTTGCCTATCATTGAATTGGATGACTAGGGAATCTTCACAAAGAAGAAATAGAAGAATAATGCTGTTCATCCTTTTTTGTTTGTTTTGCTTTTAAAATTGTGATGGAATTTTATTTGAGGCTTAGGAAGAAACCTTGAACCAGAAAGAGCTAGCATGCAGCAGGTATAACGCCTTTCAGAGAGAATCTAATAGCCCATACCTCATAATAAACAAATACATCTTGCTTCTAAGGGGGAAAAAAAAACCCTGAATTGTTTATTTTGTCTATGGGGATGTTCAATCCATAGACCCTTTTTTCTTTGAGCATCTGTGTTTTCCATCACCTTCAACACCCACCTTGATTTTTCTTCTTGGCTTCAACGATTCTTCCTGGTTTTCCATTACTATATCCAACTTTCAGTACTTTTCTGCATTCCGGTTTCACCCTAAACCTCTGATGCTACATAACCTGGTTACACTGACTGTAAGTTATGCTCCCTGCTCACAGCAGGGGCTGCGAATGACACTTCGATCCTGTTTATGCTTATTTTGATCTATGAGGTAGGCAGTTTCATTACTTTTGATTGTATACAGTGTCTGTTAAATGCCTACAGTACTTAGATTCCTCTACTCTACCTTGATGAAAGTGCACTTTGGGGGTAATTCCTATCCATATGTTTCTTTCATTTTATGGGACTCTATCTTCATATAGGAAAGATTAAATTTACATCAAAATGTGGGAGAAGCAAATCCTTTAAGAACAGCAAAAAACAAAGGCAAGACAGTATGTCTGGATCTTAGAAGAGTCAACTATTCCTATATTTTAACTTCACGTTTTGTTTTTCACCTAATTTTTTTTTTTTTTTTTTTTTTTTTTTTTTTGCGGTACGCGGGCCTCTCACTGTTGTGGCCTCTCCCGTTGCGGAGCACAGGCCCAGCGGCCACGGCTCACAGGCCCAGCCGCTCCGCAGCATGTGGGATCTTCCCGGACCGGGGCACGAACCCGTGTCCCCTGCATCGGCAGGCGGACTCTCAACCACTGCGCCACCAGGGAAGCCCTGTTTTTTACCTAATATTTTGAAGGGTAAAATGTACCCTCTAGCTTGGCACTCTAGTTTCCTTTACAGTTTATGGTAATTCCTTCTGCTCCCACGTTGCTTTCCACATTTTTCCTGATTTCTTCATCTTCGAAAAGGATGCATTTTACAGTTTTGTTATTTTAAAGGTTTCTTTGTGTTTGATAAGTTTTCTTTCAAGATTATCATCTGTCTCTTCCATCTTGCTGGTTTCCTGTCCCTCTCTCAACACACATATTCCTGTAGGAGCTTTAGAGCCATAGCTGTACATTCTGTCTGGGCTTATTACTTGGACACCCAACAGGCTCGACGTAGCACGTCCGAATAATATCATCATTTGACCCCCAATCTAGTCACTCACACTGATTTCCTTCTATCTGTCAGTGGCCACACAGGGAGTATAGCTGGGCCAGTGCTGCCATAACAACCACCAATGAGAGACACACACTAAAAGCAGTGTTTGCCTCTGGGGTGAAGTAAAGAACACAGCCTTCAGAAGTAGGAGCTCTTGGTCTGGGGGACGGTCTTAGGTAACGTAATACCGTGGGAGGTACGGGGAGACTCCCAACCTAGAAAATAAACTCTAGATGAATTCCAACTTAATTCCCATCCTACGGGTCTCCTGAAATCACCAAATGTGACATTCTTAATGTGAATCTTCATTTCTTTCCAGGAATCCTTGCTGTAAATGAGAAAACAGATGACACCTAGGAATTTATCCACCTTAGGCTGTTATCTACAGACATTTACACACAGGAATCAGAGCCTAAGAGAAAGACGTCAAAGAGAAAAAAACCCTACAAAAACAAAATTAATAGAGTGGAAAAGAAAAACCTTGAAATAAGTAGTCCTCGTCAAAAAGTGAGATACAATCCATTAAAAAAGAATCCAGGGAGGGGGAAGAGCAGGGGGTAAGGGAAGAAGAGAAGGAAAAGAAGAAATCGATGGAACAGAAGTAGTTAATAGGGAGGAAAGAAATCTCTCAAGGGTTTTGGAGCTCTAAAATATTGCTGTGGAAACAAAAGACTAAAGATTTAGCGAGTGGATTATAAAGGGCCTTGGTGAGAAAATAATTTGTAAGGAGGAAACGTGTGTGAAGGAAATAAAAGGTGGGTATTGAAAAAAACATTGAAATATGGACAATAAATTTATAAGTTCTAAATCCACCTCTAGGAGTTCTAAAAGCCGGGTAAAAAGGTATGTAAATGATGAAAGCATCACAGAAACTTATAGAAACATAAAATAAAACTTAAAAGTGCAGAGGAACGAAGGGTCCACAGGGTGCAGAGCAGACTAACTCAATTCGCATCCTTCGTAGAGTCTAACTACATGGCAGACAGTAGGATTATAAAACATAAGACAGCTGCTAAGGAATTATTTCTGAGTACTTAGAGGCCTAATGTAAAAGTAAGTGTCATCTGGAACTAAAATTCCACTGGATTTTAAGAAAACACAGGAGGTGGCTAAGTTGGAAGGAAAAATAAAAGCATGTCAAAAATGAGTCTTTCAGTGTACAGTGTGGAGAGACACAAAGGAATATGTAACCAAAACATATTTTGTATAAAGCTTCTGAAAATAATAAACAAAAGAAAGACAACTCAATAGAAAACAACCAGGCAAATGGTATAAAATCACAATTCACAAAAGTCCAAGGGCCAACAAACAAGTAATAAAAGAAACAAAAATCATATAAAAAGTGACGAAATAGTACCTTTTGTTCTCCAGATTTCAAAACTTACAAATTATACTGCTTAATGTGTATTAAGTGCTTACTGCGTACATGGTCCTGGAGTGAATGCTCCAAAGACATGACCTCACTCAGTGCTCATGCTAAGCCTGTGTTATTTATATTAACATCCCATCTGTGTGGATAGGAACATTGCAGCTAAGATTGTGGAGATTTTCCACTCCTCCAGAAATCCTGTCACGTCATCTGCACAGCTGAAACTCTTGGAAAACAACTCAGAACGTGTTACAGCCACTTCCTCACCTCCTTTTTCTTCACTCATCAATTTACAGCAGTCTTTTGTCTACCTCCAGTGAAATTTTTATTTCCAAGCAAACCACTATTTTATTGTTCTGATTCCTACGTTTCAGTCTCATCTTTATTGGCATCTCCAGGTGTTGGACATTGTGTTTTTCTTGAAGGACCTTCCTCCCCGACTCTGTCCCAATGTTTGCACGTTTCTCTTGACCCTCTCTGCTCAACCCCTCACCCCCACTTTCTCTCTTTGCCTTGTCCCCTACCTCCCAAGCTCCATAGTGCTCTCCAAGTATTAGTTTTAAACAACTTTCCTTAAAATATACAGACTCTTTCAGACAAACATATTATTACATCTAGATATAAAATGAATATGCACAGAAAGCAATTACATTTCTTAAGATAAAAAAATAAGTATGGCAGCTATGACCTTAGCCCACAAAATCAGACTGTTTCGTATTACACTTGTTCATGTTCAAAAATTATACTCTTAACTATGATGGCTGTTTCGGTATAAATGGGGTTAGAAAAAGAATACAGCACAGTAACTGCCTGACTTGCACCAGATAATAATCTAGTAAATACTCCAAGAGAAAGAAACTAAAAAACAGAAACAAGATTTTATCATTAAAATCATGAAACACTCGCTTATCTCCATGTTTTTCAAAACTGGTCGTGGAATTGAATCACAGTCTTTTTAAAGGAACGCCTCACTGGACCATCTATTACTATACAGTACATCAAAAGTTCAGGAATAATGGAAGTAAAAACAATAAATCACCAAATAATAGTGAATAAAAGTTTACTGTGCACACACCAAAGAGACGGTGAGCATCCTGGGAGCATGCCAACCAAAACAAGGAAAGAAGCTCTGGGCTGTTTGTTATAAAGCAGCTTCTGTAGTGAAAAGCAGTGACTGCTTTTTCCTCACAGTGATGGATTATAATATTAGAATTTTCTTAAATGATAGGAAATCAGTGTTATCTCATATCAACCTTGGGGAGCACAAGTTTTCCTCATGATTTACAGAGGCATAAACAAGAAATGACCCAGGTCAAGGTAGTCTTGCAAAGTAAGCTAAATTAAGCTTTGTTGGTTTGACTAAAATGGTATTGTACACTCAGGGAATTTTCAAGGCTGGTCGTCATTTGTTTTTTCTTTTAACACCTGCAATCAAGCATCCTTGAATGCTACCTGTATAGGTAGCAAGCTTCAGAGGCTTTAGAATCTTGTCATAAATTGTTGACTTGCTTAGATCCACATAATTGAGATAAATAATATCTCAAAACAAACACAGCAAAGGGCAATCATTGTTTCTGTCATTGATTGAACCCCAGGTTAACGGTTGAAAAAGTTCCAGAGGTGCCTACAACAAATAATTTTTTACCGTCAAACCGCAGATTCTATAACTCTATGTAGTGTTTTTAAATCCCCAGTATTAAATATGAGGAGTCAAGAAAGAGAAATTAAAATTCCCAGAAATTCTTAATATTAAAAGTTACTCTTCATTTTTTGTAACTTTTTCTTTTTGTATTTTAACATAACAAGTGACCGTGATGCTAAGCAGGACATCGTATTTCTGTGGCAGAATTTCACTAAACCTTTTAGAGGTTTTCTTTAAAAAAATTATAACTATATATAATATAAGAAAAGCATGGCTTATTAACCAATATATTTTGATGTATTTAAAAGTAATAAAAACAGACATATTCAAAATATTCAAATAGTAAAAATATTTGGAAATATAGAAATGATCTCTAATTGATAGAGACATTGTTTGGCAATAAAAGCGGTAATAGCAGGGAATATTGATACTAAAGGCAATTTTGTAAAAATTGAAAGATAATACTATAAATATTTAATATTAGAAGATTTCATTACCTTAAGTACAAAGGATTAATTGCCCTATCCTATAATGTTGATCCTTGTTTCATGACAAATATCCCAGGTATAGAAAATGTCCCATTTTGTGTTGAGGTTGGTCCCGTTGTTAAATGCGTCCCAGAGCATCTTCACATGAGCTTTGCTGTCTTGCTCTAATACTGGGTGTTTGGTTGACATCACTATCGCTTTTTAATTCAGATTTCAGATCAGTTTCTAACTCCATGTCACAATATTTCATAACATTATTATTTTTTTTTTATCTCTTCTGTTCAGTTATTTACAGAGAACTGTAGCCTATAGCTAGCAAGGTTAATAGCACTCCACGGAATGTCCTAATGAAGTCGCCAAATTAAGGACTCTTTTTCTTGCTTCCAAAGCTTGCTATTTGTTGGAACACCACTCACAGGAGTCGTACAAAATATATTGTGCATATAAATGTATTAATATCTGTTTTATTTGCAAGAATGCTTCACCATTAGCATCACACAGAGCCAGAAAACACATAATATGGTGAAAACTACAAGAGAGAAGAATTAGAACAGGATGTCTTCTCTCTCCTGTTCCTGTTCTGGTCCATGGAAACGTTGACCTTCACCTTCAACTGAGTATCAGCTCTTGCTTTTGACTTGTTGTCAATAGATCCCCCTGAACAGGTAAAGCCTCTATGTCGCTTGTTAAGTTTTATTTCTTATATGAAAATTATACTGCATTTCCTGTTTTCCTGATTTATTGAAAGATTTCTCACAGGATTTCGGATTTGAAAAAGCAAGATCCCAGAAAATTCCGGGAAGGAATTTGGACACAGAAGCATTTAACTATGTTTACACATATGAGGACCATCTGTTTTATAACATAATATTTAACTTGAAAATGTTTATTGTAAAAGCCAATAGTCGGGCTTCCCTGGTGGCGCAGTGGTTGAGAGTCCGCCTGCCGATGCAGGGGACATGGGTTCGTGCCCCGGTCCAGGAGGATCCTACATGCCGCGGAGCGGCTGGGCCCGTGAGCCATGGCCGCTGAGCCCGCGCGTCCGGAGCCTGTGCTCCGCAACGGGAGAGGCCACAGCAGTGAGAGGCCCGCGTACCGCAAAAAAAAGAAAAAAGAAAAAAAGAAGCCAATAGTCCTTTCTTCTTCTTTCTCGACAGGTATTTATCAAGTGCTTATATGTAGGAGACATTATCCTAAGTACTTAGATGAAGGAAGACAATAGAGTTGTGTGGAGCTTTGAACTCTGGTGGCTCCAAAGAGGCAAGGTGACTTAGTAGTAGAACATGAATTAATATAAGGAAGTCTTAGCAAAGAAAGAAGTAGAGATAAAACATAATAGGATATCCGTGGAAGGCGAGTTACCACAGCTCTATCTATTCCATGTAGATCCAATTACCTATTCCAAATGGCACCTTTAGATAAGTGATAGAAATGGTTTAGAACAAGTTCTTAGCTCTTTCTGTCTCTCTTTCTCTTTCCATTTCTAATCCATTTAATATTAACTCTTAAATGTCAGCCCTGGGTCTGCGTTTATGTCTGCTATAGTAGCTTTTAGCAGACTAAATCTCCCAATAAAAACAATTAGAAAGCTCATAAAATCTCACCTAATCTCTGTCTATAATATTTTGTATAAATGTATAAATATAGTATAATGTATTATATGTACTACTATATAACATACAATACTGTTTACAATATTGTATGTTATTACATAAATAATACAGTATATCATATATTTTGTATTATTATATATTATATAATATTATTAACTATGTATCTCCAGACTAGATGGAGAAGGATTGCTAAGAGACAAGCTCACATTTCATGGTTAATTTTCTGTGGGGACCTTTCCTGATTGTGAGGCTGGACCAAGCTTTGCCCAGGTAAAGGGTCACTACCTGGTAGTGGAAAAGCTAGGTAAATAGGCAGAGTTTGGGCAGTCATGAAACTGGAAAGGAATAAAAAATGGAGAACTGTCTGGCTAAGATCCTGTTGACCAGAGAAGGGTGGAGAGCTAAGCTTGACACGAGACAAAAACAATTTTTCTATGTAATAGCAGCCAGTTGGAAATGGCAATTTTTAAAATACCATTTTTAATAGTGTAAAAATCATAAACTACTTAGGAACACATTTTGCAAAAGCTATATAAGAACTCTACACTGAAAAAAATTAAAAAGAAACATTGGTGAAAGAAATTAAAGGAGATCCCAATAAAAGATTAGCTACATACTATCTGACTTCAAGACAATATAAAGCTGTAGTGATCAAGACAGTGTGACTTTTCAGGCATGAAGAACAGATAAGTTAATAGAACAGCTTAAACAGGACATAAAGCCCAGAAATAGAAACAAACTTAGTCATTTGATTTTCAACCAAGGTGCCAGAGAAATCCAAAGGAAACTGAAAGTCCGTTTAAAGATGGTGATGGTAAATCTGCACATCCATAGGAAATAAAAAACCCAACAAACTTTGATCCATGCTCCACCATGTACACAAAATTATTTTGAGCTTGATTACACAACCTAAATATAAAAGCTGAAGTTATGAAGACTTTAGAAGAAAACATAGGAGAACTTCTTCATGCCATGGAGGAGGAACAGTCTCTTGGCCAGGATACAGAAAGCAATAAACATTATGGGAAAACTGTGCTAAATTATTCTTCATCAAAAGTAAAAGCACCAGCACATCAAAATACATCCTTAAAAATACACGGCATGCCATAGAATGAGAAAATATTTTCAGAAAACATGTCTGACAAAGGATTGGTATTTAGAATATATAAAAGGTTCTTATAATGCAACAAACAAGCAATTATAAAATCTTAACAAAAGATTTGGACAGACACGTCATAAGGAAAGAAATACAAATATGCAATGACCATATGAAACATCAGAGAACATTAAGTAAAGGGGAAATAAAAATTAAAGCCATAGCAAGACTGTTTGCAGGAATGTAAATTGGTATAGCCACTATGGAGAACAGTACGGAGGTTTCTTAAAAAACTAAAAATAGAGCTACAATATGACCCAGCAATCCCACTACTGGGCATATACCCTGAGAAAACCGTAATTCAAAAAGAGTCATGTACCAAAATGTTCATTGCAGCACTATTTACAATAGCCAGGACATGGAACCAACCTAAGTGTCCATAGACAGATGAATGGATAAAGAAGATGTGGTACATATATACAATGGAATGTTACTCAGCTATAAAAAGAAACAAAACTGAGTTATTTGTAGTGAGGTGACTGGACCTAGAGTCTGTCATACAGAGTGAAGTAAGTCAGAAAGAGAAAAACAAATACCGTATGCTAACACATATATATGGAATCTAAAAAAAAAAAAAAATGGTGTACCTAGTTGAGGGCAGGCATAAAGATGTAGACATAGAGAATGGACTTGAGGACACAGGGTGGGAGGGGGAAGCTGGGGTGAAGTGAGAGTAGCATCGACATGTACACACTACCGAATGTAAAATAGTTGGCTGGTGGGAAGCAACCGCGTAGCACAGGGAGATCAGCTCGGTGCTTTGTGATGACCTAGAGGGGTGGGATAGGGAAGGTGGGAGGCTCAAGAGGGAGGCGATATGGAGACATGGATATGCATACGGCTGATGCATTTCGTTATACAACAGAAACGAACACAGTATCGTGAAGCGATTATACTGCAATAAAGATCTATTAAAGAAATAAGTAAAATGGATAATCAACAAGGACCTACTGTACAGCACAGGGAACTCTGCTCAATATTATGTAACAACCTAAACGGGAAAAGAATTTGAAAAAGAACAGGTACATTTATACGTATAGCTGAATCACTTTGCTGTACACCTGAAACTATCACAACATCGTTAATCAATCTTTGCAGGGCAGGAATAGAGACACAGACGTAGAGGATGGACGAGTGGATACAGCGGGGGAGGGGGGAGGGTGGGACGAACTGGGAAACTAGGATTGGATTGACATACACATACACTACCATGTGTAAAACAGAGAGCTAGTGGGAACATGCCGTACAGCACAGGGCGCTCAGCTCGGTGCTCTGCGGTGACCTAGATGGGTGGGATGGCGGGGGGGTGGGTGGGAGGGAGGTCCAAGTGGGAGGGGATATAGGTATACATAGAGCTGATTCATTTCGTTGTACAGCAGAAACTAACACACCATGGTAAAGCAACTATACTCCAATTAAAAAAAAAAAAACTATGCTCCAATATAAAATTAAAAGTTACAAAAATAGCTCATGGTATGTGCTGATCTCGTCTCTTACATAATCTCTCTTCGTTTTCCCCATGGTGTCTATTTCATAGGGCTGTGGAGAAAATTAGATAAGATGCCTCATCCAATCTTAGGACAGGTGAACGTGCACACGTGCTAAGATCACTGGGTACTAATACCATCTCCACGATCTCAGAGAGCTCTTCCGTGGAGACCAGCTCCAACTCTGCGAAATTCTTCATAAAGTGTAGATGTGGTTTATTAATGCTTGTCAAGCCAATGACCTCTTGACTCAATGGCAATCCAAACCGAGGCTTGTCAAACATGGGGACCGAACGTGGAAAAGAGAAGAAAAAGCAGATCAGATGTAGAGTTTAGGCATTGCCTGCGTTTCAGAAGTAAGAGCTCTCTCCAGGAGCCGCCCAGGGAATGAGGTGACCTTCTATTATTCTACATTGTATTTCATGGCGTCATTCCTGAGACTAAAGTCTCTAGTGACATTTCATTTAGAAAGCAAGGCGCCTGGGCTGAACCTCGTCCATACGCACGCATCCGGTTTCAAAGAACATGGTCCCTTATTTACACTTTCCAAGTGACTGAGCAGGTGGCTCTAGCACAGGCCACGGAACGCCTGGAAGTTACAAAAGCTGCCTGTGCCTCAGACAAAGGCTGCCTGTGCCTCAGACAAAGTTCTCGGGTTTATGCAAACTCTCTGCCACTGTCGGGCCTCCTCAGACAATATTTAGTATGCAAAAGGTTGCCTCAAAATAAGCACGGTTTTCACCCCCAGCAGTGAAGGACAGGACCCCCACGGGAGGCCAGCGGCAACAACGATGTTCTGTCTGAGCCCAGATCACTCGGTAGAAGGTTGCAGTCAGGACTGGTGTGGGCTGACATTTCAACACGAGAGACCCGAGACACAGCTCCCTTTCTTCCTTTACAGAGTGTAACCAAAGTACACTCGCTCAGAACACTGCTCTGAAAACACCCAGCGACATTTTCCCGTTCCTCTGGCGGTGGGACACTCTGATAACGCGGCCCCCGCCCCGGTTCTGTCTGAGGTCAGGTGTCATTATGATCAGGTTTCTGTCTGTGATCAGGGGTCAGCCGCCGGTGTTTAGCCCTGTGCTGTGGGGACGCCCAGCGCCAGGCCTGTGTTCCTGCTGGGGGGAGGGGGAGGCCCTGGTGTGAAATCCCCCATCCCCCCATCCAGGCCTGTCCCTGCGGTGGGTGCTCGTAAGGACACCAGCCTCGGGAGGTAGTAGGGTGCTGCACATCCAGGATGGGACACTTCTGTCAGCAGACTTTAAAATAAAGATGAAGACACAGCAGGCCTGTCTGTCCACCGTTTCAGGAGAGGAGATAAAGCTGTCCCGTTCGTGGTTTAGTGGAAAATGTGTGACATTAACCATTGGGGGGTGTGATGAGTGCAGGCCCTAGAATGTTCTGTGCAAACCCTTTGGCCTCAGTACACACTTTCCCTCGGAGTCAGCGGTCCCAGGGGAGGTTGCTAACGAGACACGGAGACAGGTCTTACTCTGTCATCTACGGCTGGCAGACTCTGAGGTTACCTGGGTTATTTCCTGCAGGAGTTCTCAAAGCCTTGAAAATGCTAAGTATAGGATGCGGCCGAAGGCGGCTGTAGAGCATCCAGCGCCATTGATGACACACGCTTCTCCCCACAAAGCACCCCGTGTGGTCCTCAAACAACACTGTGGACACACAGCCTCAGGGGGACCCTGAGAAAATACATGTGGAGTAGCTGATATAGTCCCAGTAACAGAAACAGGCTCCAGTCAGCTGGGACAATTGAAACCACAGGCTTCAGGCTTATTCCCCAGATCCCAGGTGGGAGGCTGTCTCATAATCACGGGGGATGGGAAAAGCCAGCGTCCAGATGACTGTCCTTGGGTGGGAGTGAGGTCACGTCTCCCTGGATGGCCAGGGAGTTAAGCCTGCGGTTGCACTAAGCACACGGGTAAAAAGGAAAAGGAACTGGGTTCTGACCCAGTCCCTGAGCCTGCCGTGCCTTGCAGCTGCCCACAGGGCCCCAGGCCCATGGGTCCATTATCTGTCCTGATGAGAGGGATACTTCTGACTCCCTGGATAAAACGAAGTGCAGGGAAACGTTCAAAGGAGCCAGAGAAAATTAAATGCTCTCCTTGGACTTCTGTCTGTGTGATGGGAAGGACTCTGGGCTTGGCCTTAGGAGACCTACATGGTCGTTTCCTGATCATTAGGATGAGAAGATCACTTAAGAGAATCTCCAGGGTACCTCGAAGGTGAAAAATCTAAAACTCTGTGTCTGTATCAGACCACGTTTGCCTTGCCTACTCAACACCTCGTCGCTGTTTGTTGAGTGATAGTTACCCTGGGGTCCATTAGGAAAGGAGAAAAGGAAATAGAAAGCATGAGTTTTACAAGGAATTTCTAAGCTTTTCTGTGCAGTGCACTGTTCCGAGAAAGAGCTATAGCGATGCTGGCATATTCCCAGAGGGCGTGACATGGGTTAGCACAGTGGCACTTACACCATCTCCAACTCTTGTCTACAGCCATCGCCCTTTGGGGTGCTTAGGGAACAAGTAGGAATTCCCCCCTCCCTCCCTACCTCCCTTCCTTCCTACCTGCCTTCCTTCCTCCCTCCCTGACATAAAATGAATAAAATAAAGTAATAAAATAAACCTGTAGGAAGTAATCAATTTCTTTCAGTGCATTATTATGAAATTTTTATGCTCTTGATTAAGGCTTGTGTCAGATTTCAATGCGAGTTGAATCTTTGCACTTGATATAAGGCTCATGTTTCTTCATCTCATATACTGTGGAGAAAGAGGAATTATTACCCTCCTGATATAACCAAAAGTACTGGACTGAGTATTCTAGGGTTGGATTTAAGTGTGGCAAACGGCACACAGCCTTACAGCTTCTTGGTAACAGCCATGTCCACAGAAACACACGATGACATTTACCCAAACGCTGCTCTTAATGATAACGGATGCTGCTGCTAACAAAAGTTGGTGTTTCAGAATCACCTTTCATCTTGAGACTCAACTTCCCGTGAAATCTAAATTGCTCCTACACTCCCAAATGGCATTAATGCAGCAGGATTAACACATCACATGTTATCCTTCGCACTGTGTTGACAACAATGTTCTCATGCGTTTGAATTGTTCATTTTGCTGGTTAATACAATTGTTATAACCTCCACAAATAGGGCATCTTACAGGGTGCCCTCACCACTTTCCATATTCAATCTTAATGGGTCTGACATTCTATTTTGTAAAGGGTTATTTCCAGTTATTAGCAAAAATAATTCTATTTAAGCATGTGATATCATTGCTGAGATGTGCTTACGAGGTGATGAAATAGGCATTCTATCTCCCCAACAGTCTCTGTGAGGATGTTCTGTAATAAGACAGCCATTTCTGAATGCGTGTGCTCTCCGAGTGGCTCCCTACACCCGACTGACTTCAGAAAAGCAAACTGAATTCGATTCACTCATTAGGGAACAATATTCTACAACCTGTCAGAGAATAACGTGCTTGAGTCATTGGATTCTGTTGCCAGCATCCAAACATCAGGACTTAGCTGGTGGATGCGTGGAGAGGGCAGGTGTCACTTCTACGAGGGGACTTGAGGGACTACCAGATGCTCCTGATGCCTCTAAAATAACCACAGGAAATAATAAAAAACTCTAAAATGACGTTCACCGTTTGCTAGGGGATATGATCTCACATTAGAGGTTCATTCTGTGGGATGAAGGTCTCACGCCTTTGGAAGGGGTATACTTACATCAGATCAGTCTTGGGTACCTGACGCTGAATGAGGTCAACTCTCCTGAGAAGAGCTTTTCCTGGAGGGAGCTCAGGAGAAGCGTGGGGTTACTGGGGGGTATCTAAGGACCCAGAGCTCTCAGACCTAAGGGGAAAGGCCACTCGCACCTTCTGACAGGATCCTACTCTCATCCAGGGCAGGCTTATCCGGGGCTTCCTCGTGGCTGGAGAGAGAGGACCGTCCAGGGCTCCTGTGCCCACGAGGAGCTGCAGCTTTCCGTGACTCGCTGCTTTAATCTGACGGCTTAACAGCCCCATGGCAGGAGTGCCTTTTAATGCGAGCCACTCCAAAAGCACTTTAAAGACCCCTTTAGAATAAATACTATAGAACTGAAATAGCACTCAGTGCATCCCGCACAGCCGCACATACACACACACACGCACAGTTATTCACCATTGTCCTTATAATCAACCTCAGTAGTTGGCAAACTGCTCTAATAAATGCGATATTTTTCTACGCCCACACTGCTTGGCTCATGGCACACGGTTCTGACTCACCACTGCACCCCTGAGCCCAAAGCACCCACGTTTGCTGTGCAACCTAGAGGTTAGGGTCTGGGTCAGGTGGGCAGCATCTTGGGATAAAGGAGCACATTGTGATGTGAGGGTGGCGGAGGGGAGGTGTAAGAAGAGCAAATAACTGACCAGAAAACCTCCTTCTTGATTTGTGTTTGTTTGTTGGAAATGAACCATTAGGAAACATTTTAGCTGGCTGACTTCAAAGGTAGATGTGGGAAGCCAAAGACCACTCAACAAAGATGTAGAGTTCTAGACTGAGTTAGAGAATACAGCTGCCCCTCCTTCCAGGTCTCCTCACCGACCCTTCCTCCCTGGTCCCCATAACACTCCTGGCTCTGGTCCAGGGCCCTGTGTCTGCTCCAGGTTACACCAGGCACGGCCAGCGGTGTTTCATGCCAGGGCCCTGGCTCTGCAGCCTTTGGAGAGCTGACAGTATCAGAGCACGTGACATCTGTGCTGGATAAACAACACTGCTTCTCATCTCACTTCTTTCTCTCAGCTCTGACCTCTTGAGCCAGTGGTCTTTTAACCACGAGAAGCCCACCTGTCAAGTCAGAGCATCACCCAGGTGCCTGGCCTGGTTCTCAGAGCCGGGAGCTCAGGACAAGGAGGCCTGACCTTACCCCAGGTGACAGCCCACCTGCTGTCCACCTAGAAGGCAAGCACACCCATCGCAAGCCTACCCTCAGCTCTGAACTCCTGGGGAGCACGAGGGATCCCCAGCAGCCTCTAATTTGGAGTCAAGGTGCTGAAAAGAAAAGATGGACAGGGAAGCATAAACACATTGCTGTTCCTAAAAATGCAACCCAAAGCCTGTCTCCTGTGGATGGCGTGTCCTACTGGGGGATAATCTTGGCTGTAGTTAAAAGTAATGTGCACTTCCTAAGTCATTCCAGGAGGCGAACGTCATCCTGATACCAAAACCAAAGCCATTACAAGAAAGGGAAACTACAGGCTAATATCTTCCATGAGCATGGATACAAACATCCTCAATAGAATTCTAGGAAAACAAACGATTAGAAAGAATTACACACCACAACCAAGTGGGATTCACCCCAGATGTACAAGGCTGGCTCGGCCTCCTGAAATCGAGTATCGTCATCCATCACATCAACAGACTGAAAAAGAAAAGTCACGACTATCCATAGATGTAAGACATTAATAATAGGGAAAATGCGATGGAGGACGGGGAAACATTTGAAAATATAGGTTTTATAATAATTTAGATAAAGCAAGGCCAACAGACCAGGAGACGATTGCCAGTGGAGTCTGTGGAGAGGCCGGAGCTGCCAGCAAATGGCTTATTACAATTTCCATACAAAGGAACAAGCGAGGCAGGGTAGGCAGGCTTAGAATCAGCTGGTCTCAGTGGTTCCAGTAGGCTCTGGGTCGTGGGACTGTCCCTAGCTGTGCAGGACCTGCCGCGGTGTGATGAACTGTCCAGAGAGGGGAGCTCGGCGGAGGAGAAGGTGGGTCAGGGTGTGGACCCCGGACCAGGGGTTTGCATCTGGAAGGAGTCGTTTATTCTCCAGAACTGACCAACGCTGGTGGAGGGGGGCGGTCTCTCTAGGGTCAGCCAGGCCCCTGATGCCACAGCATCAGATACAGGAAACAAGAGACGCAATCGTTAGAGGAACTCTCTGTACTTTCCACTCATTTCTTTGTAAACCTTAAATTGTTTTAAAAAACAAAAGTCTACTTAAAACGAAAGACACATTTTTACAAATTAGTCTGGAATTTCCTATGTGTTTCGGAGCTAAAAGAGGCACGTCATGCCTGGGCCTTTGGGTTTAATCCCCTCTGCCACATCTCTTTAAAGGGTGGTTGC
Source organism: Monodon monoceros (assembly GCF_005190385.1). Classification (NCBI taxonomy): domain Eukaryota; kingdom Metazoa; phylum Chordata; class Mammalia; order Artiodactyla; family Monodontidae; genus Monodon; species Monodon monoceros. The sequence continues at coordinate 1,112,854 of NW_021703775.1, forward strand.
TAGACCATGTGCCAAAGCAAGAATCCACCCTACCCTCCCTCCAAACTACGTAGCAAGGACTGAAGGGGCCTTTGATCCTTTGAAAGATAGAAGCAAATAAAAGTGTGGACAGAACAGGTTCACCTGTATCGTTTTTCTGGATTCCACATGTATGCATTAATATAGGATATTTGCTTTTCTCTTTCTGACTTACTTCACTCTGTATGACAAGCTCTAGGTCCATCCATGTCTCTACAAATGACCCAGAAATAGAGACACAGATATAGAGAACAAACGTATGGACACCAAGGGGGGAAAGTGGTGGTGGTGGGATGAATTGGGAGATTGGGATTGACATGTATACACTAATATGTATAAAATAGGTAACGAATAAGAACCTGCTGTAGAGCACAGGGAACTCCACTTCGCTGTACACTAGAAACTAACACAACGTTGTAAAACAACTATACTCCAATAAAGAAAAAAGAGAAAAAAAAAGTGTGGACCGAGCGTGTGGTGTGGTAACAGGGCAGCACTCGGGCTGCGTCTATAAGGGGTCTTCTCTGGGATCCGTGATCAGAGAACCTCCGTGCAGCTCTTACAGGAAGGAGCAGAGGTGGGACACAGAGAGGATGCACCCCGTGCTGTCCCGGGTCTCCTAGACAAATGAGCTTCACGCTTCCTTCTCCAAGTCTTGCTAGTTGATACTTCAGGTAAAATATTCAGGTTCCTACCCACTTTGCAACCTTAAGTATTTAGCCTTTCCCCTCTTCCCCTCCCCTGCAGAGAGAGACAGAGACAGAGAGACAGAGGATGGTATTTCTTTCCTGTGATTCTCGACTCTGGTTTCCCAGAGTTCTTATAATCTCCTAATCTCTTGACATTAACTTGGAAACACTTTGGCTTGCAGAGATCCCTTTCCCGACGCCTTTCACGTAGCTCTGCTAGCGAGGCAGGAAGAGGGGTTAAGAAGCTGGCTGACCGGCAGGTTCTGCTCTGCTGGGGTGGAATGTTTTTCCATTAGCTTGTTTTTGTTTTTAGAGAACATCATTGGGACCCGTGAGTAAGACAGCTGTAATTCCTTCTTGGAAAACTACATCTTGCCCAAGGAAAATGACGGAATCTATACAAGCCTCGCTCCTTTCTGCTCAGAGGAGCCCATGTCCCTGAGGGAGGAAGATGTGGGTGTCTCTGAAGGGAAAGAAGGAGAAACCTTTAGCTACACTGCACCTTAAGGCAGGCTGTCTTCCTCCCAGTGGCTAGAGGGTCCTGAAAGCCTTTGTGTGTAAAAGTCCCTGAAGATACCGACAGTCTCCAGTTCTGGAGGGATGATTAAGAGGAAAATAGAAATAGATATGGAAGGACAGGTGGGAAACGTACAGGTCTCTCGTTAAAAACATCTTTTTAAAAGCTCAAGAAAAGAAGGGGTTCCAGGAATCAGGGCCCCCGGGAGGTGGGCTCTGGTCTCTTGCTGGGGCAGGAGAAGGTGCGGGGAGAGGCCCCTGGCGTTGTGCAGGAAGAGGGGTGCCGCTCCCTCCCCTGCCCTCCCCTCCAGTCCTGTCCATCCCACAGCAGGTGGAGGCATGCCCGGTGGTGGAGATGTGCTGCTAGGACGTGGGCTCCCTTTTCCCTGCAATGCATTCTCGGTAAAAGTTGCCTCCTGTAATCAGGAGCATTAGCTGTGCTCAGAATCCTATCGGATGGCAGCAGGCTCTTAATCCGTGTCTGAGGCTAGAGACTAATAACATTACAGCCGCCTGTGTTACGGTCTCCCGTTCGCTTTCCCTGCGTTTGCTTGTCATGCGAAGACCTTATGAGAAGCTTTCCTGCTCCAGGAAAGCTCAGACCCCAGTGCCGCAGGGCTGGGTGGTTTCTGGGTAGATGCTGCTGCCCAGAAACAGGTGGTGGCCACTCCTCACGCCTGCAGGGACCTTTCCTCTCCTTCCGTGAAGCTCTTCTATCTCCTGGAGTCGTCTTCATAGGGTTAGATGCATTCTGTGCTCACCATTCATGAAATTCAGAAGGTGGAAGCCATCGCCGTGTCTTGGGCTACCCTGAAAGCAGAGGCGCTGTTGCTGGGAGACCAGGAACCCAATTCTTGGCTTCGCTGATGGAAGGGGACACGGATGCCGTCCCGTGTACACGGGATGGAAAACAACCCACGAGAACGTTGCAGAAGGGGACCCGGCCATGCGAGAGACCTGGGACCAAGAAGTTCGCAGCAGGGCCCCAGGGGCTCTCATTCTTTGACGGAAGAGAAGGATTTGAGAGAAGGGTAACTCCAGGAAGCTGCTTTAACAAACTCAAAACTGGAACCCTTTCCCAGCGAGTTACAAGACACTTCAGGAGTTCCTGCTTTCACTTTTATTTTTGCTTTTTTGACATTTAGTCTCATTTCAAAAATGTTCAATTAAAATACTCGGCAAAGACGTTCTGTTCATACATCCCATCCCCTGAGATGGCAGGTCCCAGCTTCAGACCTGCAAGCTGAATTTTTCAGCAACCATTTTGTCTCCTAACAGCATTTAGTTGCTTTTATCTCCTTACTTTTGATTAAAAAAAAGAATGTTTCTCTTCCACGTGAAATTTCATCTCACAAAAAAGACTGACGGCAGATGTCGAATCTGGAAGCTCTTCCACCAAGAATGACAAAAATAAAGAGTGATGCTGAAGGCTGCACTGCATGAAATCCTCTCTCTGCCATCCTTTCCCCAAAGCCCTAACTGGCTCTAAAAAGATATTCTGAGAACAGAAATTGGGCATTGCACGGACAGCCTTTTATGCAATGATCAAACGATACCTCACCTCCTGTGTTTTCCAAATAGACAGCAGGGCTGTTTTCTCCAAAGTGAAAGAAAATATTGGCAAAAATCTCACAGTATCTGGTCATTTTCAAGGTCACTCACAGCCCTATTATCTACTGCTTCCTAGTAGCCCAAGGGATGGGCTCAGAGGACAGGAAAATACCCTTTAACCTTGGTCTGTAAAGGCATATCGCTGGACCTGGCCAGGGTAGAGACAGGGAACACAGTTCTTTCTTAACGCAAATAAGGGGAGTCAGTCCCTTTGTTACCAGTTGGTAGCTGACGTTGGCATGTACAGCAGCAGGTAGGTGCTGGCACAGAGCAAACAAAATGGCCATTTGAAATGTTGTTGTTCGGTTGGGGCACGTCCACAAATTGGAGTAGCGAAATCAAACCTCACGCACAGTAATGAGCCTGGAGGTTGAGTTTAGAGAGAACACCCACTTGTGTTAATGCAGACGGGCGGACAAGGGAATGACCTTGGAAGCAACGCAGAGATAGTGAGACAGAGAGCAGTGGTGAGTGCAGGGGGCTCCTTCCAAAATGCTCTCAGCCACTGTGTGTCGCCGTCTGTGATGGAATGAAGGACAAGTCAGAACAACTGCCGGCACTTCTCTTTGCTCTGATTACTTTCACCAAGGATGGAGATAAATACGCTCATGGGAGACCTTGAGGGGCGGGGAAGACATCTCCTGATCGACACGGACGATGATTTCACAAATGGAGACCCTAAAATATCCCCTGACAGTTGATAATTCCATGAAAGTCTGTTGTCCTGGAACCCTGAGACCGACCTGGACCTGTGGAGCCGATAATCTCACGTTCACATCACAGAGTGTGACAGCGGCAAGAACGCATGCGTAATAGCCTGGTTTCCATAGTAATCGAGGATTGGCTATCAGATCCTTAACTGAAAATAATAACGGCCAACAGTTATTGAGCCCTCACCGAGTGCCGGCTACTATAACAGGTACCTTATGTATATCTGATATCACAACATGACCATGAAGAGTAACTATTTTTACCTTCATTTTAGAGAATAGGAAGCTGAGACCTGGGAGGATAAATAAACCACACAGCTAGAAAGTGGTGGAGAAGAATTAGAAACCGAAGCAATTTCACTTTAAAACTCATGCTGTTAATCACTATGTTAAATTTGCTGTCATCACAACTTTACAAGCGTCCACAAATATAGCTAAAATTACAAAAATTTGAAATGCTTTGACTTTGATTTTCCAGTATTACATTCTGATTTGATAAGTCTCCAGATTATCTTCGTTACTTAATTTGACTACGTTGCGTTAGATGTTCATGAAAATTGAAGAACGCTAGAACCTTGCGTTTCTTAAAAGAAACAAGTGACATCATCCTTATCCTTCCTGAGTATAGACTGAGCTGAAAGTATTCTGCGTGCTGGTCATGAAGACCTCACAGACCCCTTGCTGATGGAGTTTATCCGCTTCTGATGCCACTTCAGGTGTGAAACTATGAAAAGTGTGAATCACACAAATGGAAGCAAGTTGCTAGAGACCAAGCTTTGGTGTGATTTGCGTAGCTGGAAAGAAGCAAAATGGAGACCGGAGCCGTAGCCGTGAATCGTAGTTGATCTTTTTACTGATGCTGGTGGCAGATTTGCAATTCTGGTTTCCATTCCATATAAGCTAAAATAAAGTTGCTATCAGGCGTCAGGCAGAGATGCTCACAGACAAACTGAGCTTGTCTTAGTGATTTTGTCTTTTTTCTTGCTATTTGCGGACCAAAAGGCAATATTTAAAAGAATCTCCATAATATCTACTTACCCAGGAATTTCTGTACCAACGTATGCTAGGCACCAGCCACTAAAAAGGGGGAAGAGGGGGAGGTTATTAGGTCATGCAAATCACTTATTAAATCATCTTATTTCATCCTCTTGACAACCCTAAGAGCATGTAGTCCCACTGCCACCAAGTACAGGCAAGGAAACTGACCCGCCCGAGTCAGTGACCCGTCCGAGTCCCATAAATAAAAAATAGCATAGCGGACCTTAACCCCTGTTTTACTGGCCTCAGGGCCCACTCATCGTCCTGAGCACTATAGCCCTGGCTCCGTAAAACAAGGAACTGACCATGCAGTGGAGGAGAATGTGAACTGAAGAATTTTTCAAGGCTAAGGATATATTTACTTATTAATTTTTAAAAAATCTATCTAGATGCTATCACATGAAGGACATGTGCTGCAAGCTGAAGATATACAATCGCAGCATCAAAAGTAGTTCATAGTCATTGAGAACTGACTACGGGCCAGATACTTTAATTCTCCATCTCATTTAAATCTTATAACAATACCATGGTAGTTACTGTTATCTCCCATAAATATATCCCCATAAATATATATGTTATCTCCCATAAATATATGCAAAATATCTCCCAAAATATTTTGTTTTTGTCAGGTAAAGTCTTTATAATTAAGAGAGAGAGTGGGGCTTCCCTGGTGGCACAGTGGTTGAGAGTCTGCCTGCCGATGCAGGGGACACGGGTTCGTGCCCCGGTCTGGGAAGATCCCACATGCCGCGGAGCGGCTGGGCCCGTGAGCCATGGCTGCTGAGCCTGCGTGTCCGGACCCCGTGCCCCGCAGCGGGAGAGGCCACAACAGTGAGAGGCCTGCATACCGCCAAAAAAAAAAAAAAGAGAGAGAGAGTAATAAAACATCATTTAACTAGACACAGAGACCTGATGATGGGATGTCCACAAGTATAATATGATTAATTTTTCATTGACCTAATTAGTTTAATTAATAATTTAGTAATTACAATTATAATATTTATTCTGACTTGATAGGATGAATTTTTAAGGTTTTGACATTCTGTGGCTGCTCAGTCTGAGGATCACATCAGTTGTTTTTACAGTTCCGATTACTTACATGCTTGTTTTCACAAATTTTAAGATTCCCTGAACTAAATACATTCTTAGTGTTGTGGACATGATATATGAATAGAAGGCACACATGTTTTCTCTCCACCTGTAGATGTATTAGACGTCGTCACTGTACCGAGAGAACATCGCTCCTGACCCAGGGAGGTAGTGACGAAAAATAGTAATACAGGGCTCTTTCAAGGCCCCAAACTATTTTGTTACATGTAGACAATGGAATCTTACTCAGCCATAAAAAAGAACGAAATAATGCTGTTTGCAGCAACATGGACGGACCTAGAGGTTGTCATACTGAGTGAAGTAAGCCAGACAGAGAAAGACACATATCATATGATATCACTTATATGTGGAATCTAAAAGAAGTGTACAAATGAACTTATCTACAAAACGGAAATAGAGACACCGATGTAGAAAACAAATTTATGGCTACCCGGGGGGGAAAGGGGAGGGTTAAACTGGGAGATTGGGATTAACATATACACACTACTACATATAAAATATTCAATAGATAACTAATAAGGACCTACTGTAGAGCACGGGGAGCCCTACTCAGTACTCTGTAATGGCCTATATGGGAAGAGAGTCTAAAAAAGAGTGGATCTATGTATGTCTTTGCTGTACACAGGAAACTAACACAACATTGTAAATCAACTATATTCCAATAAAAATTTAAAAACTAATTTTGAAGATAAGATAGTTTGGCCACTTGCTCAAGGCCAATGGAGTTGCAAGTGGCAAAGTCAAATCTCTGCAAGGCTGGGATCCAAGGTCTTCAATTTCAAATTAACAAAGTGAAAACTCAGGAAGTGGCATGAAACTGGACGGTCATATGGAGAATGACTAGGGTCAGTGTTGAGACCTGAGCCTGATTCAAAGAGAGTTTATGCTGTGATACGGAACCATCAAGATATCTGCGTGCAGTGTAAATACACTGATAAGGTCTATGTTTTACTTTTTTATGCTATAGGCTTATGATCAAGACAGCCTAAACTTCAAGTTCTCTGTTCAATAGTGGTAATAGATTTTTATAACCCTTCACTCCTCAGCTAGTGATCCATTTGTACATGATTCTTCTAGCTGTTTGTAATACAAATCCCCTCAAACCCACTTAAACTGAGAAGAAAAATAGACCAGTGCTAGATCCCACATCACTGTCTCTAGATGCTCAGAAGATGCCCTGAAAATCTCTCTCTCATTCACTCCATCTCTTGTCCCTACTTTGCTCTTCAGGTGACAGCAAAGGTGATTCGCAGGCTTACCTGGTCCTTGGTGTTCATGACCAGAATGAGACACGCTTCCTCTTCCTGGGCTCGTATAACAGACGTCCTCTATCAGGGCAGATGCCTCTATGGCCGAATGGGAACGGCAAGGAAAAAAACCCTCATTACTCACCCCTGATTCCCCACACGACCTTCCTTGGGCACAAGAATTCCACGGTTAATGACTCCTTTGGGATAGGACATTGAGGGTTCTTTTTAAAATGACAAATATGTCATATGGGAAGGCAGACACAGTAAGGCATTATCACCCACTAAGAGTTTATTAGGAAAGAACTTTTCAGATTGTCCACTTGACCTCCTCGTTTGGCCCAGGGCAGGCTCTCACGTTCCTGAAAGGGTGGGTACAGTTACTAGTCGAAGAAAGAAACAAAATAAAAGGACCTTTGATGAGCTTCATTCTGCGCCATGGGCTCACTAGCGGATGGCGGTGAACTGAGAAATCTTGGTGGCGTTTTACCCCTAAGTTGTAGGATGGCCTCAGGAAAGGAGTGTCTGGACACGGGAGGTACCGATGCTGGCGGCTTTATATTTAATACCATGTACCCAGCACGATGCTAGACATGCTGCCCCAGTTATCCAACTTGACGTGCTCCAGAAAACTGTATGGCACACCTTCAATTATTCCCATCTTATGATGGAGGAGATTAACTAACTCAGTCAAGGTCACGCGTCTGTTAAGCTGTGGAGCATGATGGACCCCCAGGACTCCATGACTTCAAAGCCACGTTAATGCCATCAGGCTGCACCAGGGCAGATGCTATGAGAGAAATGCGTCCATCCAGGGAGAGTCCCCATAGACAGAATCTGGGTGTCCTTTCAGCTCTGAGGCCCATGAGTCTGCGGGGTCTTCAGAGATTTTTGTGGGAGAAAGTCACTATTTGCATGGTATGTGGCTCTCTCCACTCTCCTTTATCCTCATCACTGGAGATTACATGTTCTCTACAGGAATATTGTCTGGGCGTGAGAACATCATAGAGGAAAATCACCAGCAGCTCATCACCAAGGCCAGCTGAGGGCTGGAGCCTCATCCACTGGCTGTATTGTCTTTGCTGGGCACTCACTGTGGTCATGATGCTACAGGCCAAACCCCTGCATGAGGACTAGACCAGGTAGGTCACTGTGTCTCCAAGTGGAAGAATAGCTCTAGCCGTTGGACCCGCCCTCCCATCAGTGGGAAAGCTCTACTGAGATTGCACCCTGTATCCTACCCTACCTGTACTGCTAGTCTTGAGGTTAGGGAGGACTTTTTGTAAAAAAATATATGATGATAGATGTAGGTGTATTGACCTTGGGAATCTGGCTGAAAACCTATACACTTGCATCATCTGAAAAGCCTACACCCTGTATTTGCAAGTTAATACTTTTTATAGTTTCTTAACGTCTACATACACCTGCCCAAATTCCCATTTTTCACGTAGATCTGGAATCCTGGACAATTTTCCTATAAACTAGTAGGTGATGCTTAGCAGCTGAGTAAGTTTTATGTCATAATTAACCTGGGGTTCACAAATGACATGCTTTTCAAGCAGGTGTAGGCACCCAAATGCACATATATACGGAGATGGACAAAAAGTTTGCACAAAATCATCTGTAGAAAATATACATTTAAGACACACAGGTACCTAGATCCCTACCTCACTCCTTAAGCACACACAGAGTAATTCTAAACAGATTTGAGATTTTAACATTCTTGTTAAATTCAACAGGTTTTGAATGGGAGCCCTTACTGTGGGTGACAGAAAACCAAGGACCCACAAAATAAATGATTGATAAATTGATATGATAAAGAAAATTCTAAATGGAAAAAAAAACTAATAAAGCAAGACAAAGCCAACAACAGAAAGAAAGACAACAGCTTTTTTAAATAGGCAAAAGTATTTATAGGCAATTAACAAAAAAATAAACATCACTGATTACTAATATTAAAAATAATTCAACGGAGGGACTTCCCTGGTTGGCACAGTGGTTAAACTCCGGGCTCCTGATGCAGGGTGCTGGGGTTCGATCCCTGGTCCGGGAACTAGATCCCACATGCATGCTGCAACTAAGAGTTCACATGCCACAACTAAGGAGCCTGTGAGCCTCAACTAAGGAACCCACCTGCTGTGACTAAGACCCAAGGCAACCAAATAAATAAATTTTTAAAAATGTTTTAAAAAAAATAATTCAGCAGGATATTACTTGGCAATAAGAAGGGGCAAATAGGTTGATGCATGTATCAGACACCACTGTATCACACAACATAAGGGCATTCATTATGCTGAGTGAAAAGCTGATCTCTAAAGGTTACATGTTGAATGATACCATTGTTATAACATCCTTGTAATGGCTGGCAGAACTGGAGGTGGAGAGTGGATCAGTGTTGCTGCGAGGGCAGGGATGGGGTGCGGTGGAGGATGTGATCAAGGGGGTAGGATGGCAAGCTTCTCTGTGCTTCTCTGCCTTGGTTGCAGGGATGGATGCACAGATCTGCACACGAGATCCCAGCACAGGATGGAATAGAACAGTAACCCATACCTGCCACACACACAGTACGTGTGGAAACCGACGAGAACAGTGTAGGATCTGTAGTCTCGTCCACAGCATTATGCCAATGTCCATTTCCTGGGTTTAATATTATACTGCAGTTCTAGAAGATGTCACTTTTGGAGGAAGCTAGGTGAAGGACTTACAGGACTCCACAAGCTATTTTTGCAACCTCCTGTGCATCTACATTCATTTCAAAATAAAAAGTTGACAAAATTAAATAAAATACTCCAATCCAACTTGAAATGGAAACTGAAATCATGAGATGCTAATTTTTACCCACCATGTTGGGAAAGTTTCATAATAGTCCCTGTTGGGAGCTGTTATGGCTGCACTGAGTCCCCACCACACGGTGAAGCTCTAACCCCCAGGACCGGCGAGTGTGACCTTATTTGGAAACAGGTCCCTGCAGATGGTCAAGGTAAGATGAGGCCACCAGGGCAGACCCGAGTCCAATGGGACTGGCATTCCTATAAAAAGGGGAAATGTGGGCAAAGAGACGTGTAAGGGGGAAAACACAGGGAGAAGACAGCCGTCTACAAGCCAAGGAATGTCCCAGGTTACTGGAGCTGGGAGTGGAGTCTGGAACAGACTGTCCGTCATAGCCATCAGACAGAACCAGCCCTGCCAACGCTGATCTCATACTTCTACCCTCCGGGGCTGTGAGGCAAGGCATTCATACCACATAAGCCACCCAAGGTGTGGTGCTTTGTTGCAGCAGCCCAGATATCTAATGCAGGAGGAGCACAAGGAAACAGACGCTTTCGTATACTGCTAGTGAGACTGTTACACTGGTGCAACTTCCTTGGAAGGGAATTTGGCGATATTTGCCAAAATGTAAAATCACGCGTCAATTGACTTTCATCTTCAATATCAATTCTACTTCTGGAACTTCATCCTAAGGATATATCCTCGTATTTCTCCAAAGATGCATTTTTAAAAATGTTCATTTCAATCCCGTATTTAATAATAAAATCCCTAAAATAACCTGAGTTCCATCCATAGGAAAATGGATAATAAATCCAGTGACTCCAAGTAGTGTGATACCCATCTATGTCAGTAATTCAAAAATCCCAACATTCTGGACACTGAAGTTTTAAAAAGAGTTTGCCGTGTACATATTTGTTGGTGAATCTGTTCTGTGTCGTTGATAGCTTTTATTCATTCCAGTCAGTGTGAATATTCATTTGTTACACTGCAGAAATATCAGTGTGGTTGAAAAAGAAGTGCCTCCCCAGACCTTTCTGGGAATTTATTATAAAAAGTATTATCTTTCCAAACTTTGAAAAATTGTGACTACTGAAACACATCTGACCCTAAGGATGCAGAATAGGGGACTGTGGGCTTGTATTCACGGCAGTTGAAATTTTTGTAATAAATATATGTGGTGTTGATGGGATATTATTACCTGATAAAAAGCAAGGATATAGAATAGTGTATATAAAAGTTCTTTGGGTAAATGCTTCTATGTGCATAAACATAACTGGAAAAATATATAAAAACCTAATTCTGATGTTTTACTCTGGGAATTGGGATGGATTCCACCCTAATTCTCTGCCAAAGCTGCCCTCGTTAACCACACACTGAAGTAAAGCAGGTACGTAGCTCCTTGGGTTCTGGCTTTGGCACGAGGCTTTCAGTGGCTGAGAAACTTGCTCCCGCTGCTTGACCGTGGCAAAACTTAACCCAATTTATCTGACAATACATACTTTCTAAAATAATGCCTCCTGGGTATTAATAAGCTGCCTTCTTTGGGGATTCATATACATTAAATAAGCATCTCTAAAGAAGTTGATAAATAGTATTAACATGTAAAGGAAAACATATTAGCTTATTATGCTCAATATCACCAAAAAACTAGAATACTTAACAAATACTACTAAAAGAGGAACGTTGACCATAGCAAATACACACACACACACACGCACATGCGCGCGCGCACACACACACACACACACACACACACACACACAGCCCAGGAGGTTGTAAGAGCCCATCAGTAGCAATGGAACATCATTTCTTACTATTTTGCCTTTACATGTAGTAGCTTGACAAGGACTCACTTTAATTGAATTGAGCCACTGAGCCCTTAGAGACAGTCCATGGGTTATTACACAGGTGTAATGACGGAATTCCCTGGTGGTCCAGTGGTTAAGACTCTGCACTCTTGCTGCTGAGGGCCCAGGTTCGATTCCTGGTCAGGGAACTAAGATTCTACAAGCTGCGAGGTGTGGCCAAAACTAAAAAAAAATAAAAAAATAAAACAAACAGGTGTAATGATGCAAATTCACTCTTGGAGGTTTAGATCTTAGAGATAACAGAGGTCAACCCTCTCAGCTTCAGGATGGGGAAACTGAGGCTCCCTTACAGAAGGACCCAGCGCCTCGCTCAACCCCTCCCTCCTGCACACCTGAGCTTTGGAAACCAGAGCAAGGTTCACAGCCGTGAAAAGCTTGCTGCCAGTGCCACTCAAGCCCACCTGTCACCAGGCACCAGGGCTCAGACGAGGACTCCCTCCCATCCCGCTGCTGTGAGTGGACAGGCTCCCACCCCAGTGTCTGCAAATCCAAATAGGGATTGTGTTTGTTTGTTCATTTTAACTTGCAACTTCGTTCCGGGATCTGGGACATTGCAGAGAATGAGATTATGATCTTACATGGAGTAATATGATCTGGCTGATACAGAAAAAGAAGTCTTTACCTCACTCTGACTCTTTTTGGACATAAACTAGCTCCAAGCCATCTTTCCCACTTCCTACTGGTCCTCTTCTTTATCCAGGAAGGTAATTATATTCCTATACTTGCTCATGGTTTGGCTTTAAAATACCTCCATTTCTATGCTATGTCATTAAGATACTCTATGAATCCTTAATCCTTTCCTCACTGACTTTGATATGATGTCATGTTACGTGCAGTTACGTGTTTGTTTTTTCTTGCTTTAGTCTTTTTTTTTTTTTTTTTTGTGGTACGCGGGCCTCTCACTGTTGTGGCCTCTCCCGCTGCGGAGCACAGGCTCCAGACGCGCAGGCTCAGCGGCCATGGCTCATGGGCGCAGCCGCTCCGCGGCACGTGGGATCTTCTCGGACCGGGGCACGAACCCGCATCCCCTGCATCAGCAGGCGGACTCTCAACCACTGCGCCACCAGGGAAACCCTCTTGCTTTATTCTTTATTCTGGTCTTATGCACTCCCAGACCCATCTCCTGCCCCATGTGGTCAGTGCCTTCCCTCCCCCTTCCCTCCCATTTCTCTCCCTCCCCATCCACACCTGGCCCCAGTTACACCTGTGCCCCCAGGGCCCACCATGCCCTCGGCCCTGACCTTCCCTCTAGGAATTTATAAGGGAGACATTGACAGACCACAGCCTGTCCTCGCTCTGCTCCTTCTTCTGTTTCCCCGTTTAGTTATTTTACAAGCAGACTTCATAAAATCAGCTAAAAATTCGCCTTTATTCTTTCATAGATCACACAAAATTCCTGAGTCTCTTTGTATCATCCGAATGTTTAGATTTTCCTACAGTGTCACGTAATACTTTTCTGAAAGAACCAAACTGGCCTGTGAACTTTTTTAGGAACATTGCTGATCAAAGCATCATTGTGATCGCGGGGATCACCTGAGCTCCCTGCCTCCAGCTAGTTCCCCCTGGACACGCCAGCATTTCCCCCAATTTTGTGAAAGTTGTATTTGAGAACCCGAACACTACACAGCATCACAGACACATCAGACGTTGTCCGTGCGTTGGGACTCTTCCTCCCTTTTCTCGCAGCTGTGTGAGCAGCAGGAGCTGAGGGGCACTGCTGTCACCGCAGGATCCTGTCAGAAACACCGTGGTCCAAAGACAGCATTGCTCTTCCTTGGTTCTTCTTTTTCTTTGCCAGCTAGGGTCCTGCGGTCCCTGACTGTAGCACAGCCCGTGGGGCATCTGATCAGCGCTCTGCCCAAGCTCTTTCTAAGAGGATCAGGCTACGTGGACTTAAAAGTCAAAACACTAGACTTTATATCCAGCCTGTCATTGTTTCTGTCTGGGCTCCCAGACTCTGCTGATGTCTGAGTTCCTGTGATTAGGCTTTTCTGCGCTACGGAGTCCCTAAATGAAAGGGCTGTCTTAGCTGTTGTAAATGAGAACCCCCAAGTTAAAGTGGCTAAGTCTTCTCCCCTGTTGCCTCTTCACCTATATTCCCATCTCTTTGAAGAGCATCGGTATCTAGGCATTAAAGAGAAACCTGGAGAGAATGCAGACAAAAATGGTAAGTTTGCACGATTTGGGAAACAGGCCACATACAAAAGGAACTCAGGTAGATTAGCAACACCTGTACGCATTAATACGTGTAATCATTTCAGCTTACAAGGAAATAAAGCTTATTCATGTGACTGTAGGTTAAACATCATTATAAAGGTATTTTGATGAAGTTGCTAATGTCTAATGTTGATGAACTTGAAAGGAAGCCTCAGATGTTCTTATACAGAGATTTTGGGGGATTTATCAACTCCAAGAAATCTTGATAAAGTCTGCTGGTCTTCAGCCCTTTTTGTCGAGGAGCGAACAAGCCATCCACAAGACATTGGGAAGTGTGTTCAGTGTGGCACTTGGCCTGCCATTTGTCTGATTAGCCCTTCTGGAGAATGGTCGTATACTTCGTTTCTTAATGTAAAATGGTAAGGTGGTATACAACATTAATTAATTTTTCAAAGTTACAGATCTCCAGTGCAATGTGAGCCCTCACTGCACTGGAACCTCAGGGACATTTCTGAAGAGTCTCTCTGGACTGACCAGAATGCCCAGTGCAGCCCCCTCTGCCCCTGGACGGATCCTCACACATCCTGGGACATAGCCAGAGCAACTGTGACTGTGGACATGTCTGTCTCCTACTTAGACTGTTACTGGGGGGCTCTGCTTTATTCCCAGTGTCTAATGCAGTGCCTGCCACGCTCGTGTAATTCCTTAAAATGAAGTATTTACTGAATAAATGAAGAAACGCTTATTCCAGGCAAGTGCCTCCTAGCAGGTCAATACCACGGCTCAGCTCTTTAGGAATCGTGGGCACACAAATGAGGTACGTTCCTGGCTCAGCAGCTGTTATGTCCCTGGGTGCTTTGACAGAGATACCATTTCTCTGGTCCAGGCGACAGGATATGAGGGCTGGGGGCAAGTCAGTGCCACAGAAGCCACACACAGTCAGTGAAAGGCTGTGAAAATAAAACTGCAGCCAGGCCAGGCTTCTGGGGGCCTGCGGGGAGTCTGCTGGGAGGTCGTCGCCTCTTTTCTCAGTAATGGTTTATTACATAGAAAACATGCAGGAAGGAGCCCAGTTTTCAATCCTAGTGTAACCACTTCGTAGATCTATCACCTCATAAGTCACTTAACCGCTCTGAGTCCCCAAATCCTTATATATTTTTTGTTTTTATAAATTTATTTATTTATTTATTTTTGGCTGCATTGGGTCTTCGTTGCTGCGTGCGGGTTTTCTCTAGTTGCGGCGAGCAGGGGCTACTCTCTGTTGTGGCGCGTGGGCTTCTCTTTGCAGCGGCTTCTCTTGTTGCGGAGCACGGGCTCTAGGTGCGCGGGCTTCAGTAGTTGTGGCACGTGGGCTCAGTAGTTGTGGCGCACAGGCTTAGTTGCTCCCCCGCATGTGGGATCTTCCCGGACCAGGGCTCGAACCTGTGTCCCCTGCATCGGCAGGCGGACTCTTAACAACTGCGCCACCAGGGAAGTCCTCCTTATTTGTTTAAAACAAAAAAAGAAAAAAAAATAGTAACTGCTTTATTTTTGTCATTAAAGAAATAAATTTCATAACTGATTGTTGTAAGGATTAAATTTCATGAAGTATGTGAACATTCCTAAAATACCGCCAGACATTTTTTCATTGCTCAGCCAATAGACATAAATAGAATCTGAATCTGAATGTTGTGTCTGGGGAATTTATAGTTTCTTTATAGGAATATAACGGCCTCAGGAAGGTCCGTAAGAAAAATATGATTTGTTTTGAGGAAACATGCATTATGAACAATTTAATGGAATGCGCCTTTTCTGTAAAAAGCATCATTTACTGATGGTCCGCTACGCAAAAGAGGCACCTGTTTCTAAAACCACCTGTGCTTAGGAAAAGCAAGTAAGCTTTGCAAGATCACGTCAACCGGTGACCAAATCAGGAAAATAACCTGAGAGCCTGGATTCGTGGACATATGCTCAGCTGTTTGATTTATCCTGGAGGTGAAGCTGGAGCCAGTGGGGATAAGATGGTTGATTCTATTTTCCTCAGCCCTGGAAGTGGATGCCGGAGCTATGAAACACACCAGGGCTTGTCCTCTTTATTCATTGCCTTTTCCTTGTTTTGCTCCCTTTGAAACACTAAATCTGTAATTTTTTAAAGTTGTTATAATATGAATGAAACGTATTCTCTCTTCTCCATCTTCTGATTGGTTGGAACCACATAAAAGCAAGTGAATATGACGGGAATCAAGTCTTGGCAGCGGGTATTAGGTTGATGTGTTGATTTCAAGTTGCTATTGAGGAAATAATTAAACCATGGTTTTGTTGGTGATTTTATTTGTCTGCTGTGTGTGAAGGACATTTATTTGCATTAGTAGAACATTAATTAATAAATTTCTGTGCTGTTATATAAATTGGGGTCCATCTAAGCAAAAAAGGATAGATTTGCTTATCTAACTAGATACTATTAATTTAAGGGGAAAAAACCCAACAACAATAAAATTCCTAATAAGCAAATAATTCAAGCCAATGAGTTCTAAAAGGCCAAACAGTTGCTTGTGTTTTCTTTCTTTCTTTCTTTTTAAAATAATTTCAGCATTTAAATGTTTTTCTTCTTTTGCTCTTACATTCTCATTGGAGTGTGTTTATTTTATTATCATGGGGGCTGCAAATATTTATTTTAAATACTCTAGTCTTAGAATAAGAAATGATATTCAGCACCAAGGCATGCACACTTACTTAGCGTAAGAATGTGTTCTGCTTTAAAAGCAATTGCCTGGGAAACAGCAGTGCCAGAGCTAGAACAACTTATATTGGGGAAAGTTGACTACATGAAGAAGACACTGAATGCTGGATTATCAGAATAATCCTGAGATCAGGACGGTGCCTTTCCTTCCTTCTCTGCCCTGGTCATGCTGAGGTCATATTTTGATGATTTTGAATTTTCAGCATCTTAGTGCATTTGCATTTTCCCTATTTTCAGGATAGAAATCGTGCTGAGTTATAAATACATTATAATGGTAATGTCAGGGTAAAGAAAACCCCCCTTTTTTTAACCTTGACAAGATTTTTGTCTTTCAAGTGGGGGATGAAATAGTAAAGATGGATTATAATTCCTTTTCTTAAAATAATGAAGAACATATTTTATAAATGGCATTTAGAGCTGCAAATTAGCATCTATAGCTACCATTTGTGTTTTTATAATGTATTCAAAGTAGGATTTTGGGGAGAGGGTGAGAAAATCTTAAATATGGAATTAAAGAGTTCAGTGCAATTTCAAACTATAAAGGAGAACGTTCTTACTGTTTCCGAGAAAGATGATGTCATTTTCTCAAGATCCCACTTCTTTCTTGTACGCAGTTTTCCTCTAGTAAACTATTCTTTAAACTTTCTATTGGAGGATAATATTCATTGTATCAGTGAGCATGTCTGTGTAACCAGCACCCAGGCACAGGACACAGCTGTGTCCCAGGAGTCCCCGTGAGCTCTAGCAGTCACTACCCTCCCCACAGTAACCACCACTGACCTCTATCAACAGCCTGGTCCACCTGCTTTCCTACTTTACATTCAAGGAGTCCCACAGTATCTACTTAGCACTGACTTTTTAAAAATTGAAGTATAGTTGCTTTACAATATTATATTAGCTTCAGGTGTACAGAATGGTGATTCAGTATTTGTATAGATTATACTCCATTATATGTTATTACAAGATAAGGGCTATGATTCCCTGTGCTGTACAATATATCCTGGTTGCTTATCTATTTTATACATAGTAGTTTGTATCTCTTCATCCCCTACCCCTATCTTGCCCCTGCACCTTTCCCTCTCCCAACTGGTAACCACTCGTTTCTTCTCTATGTCTGTGAGTCTATTTCTGTTTTATTTTTTAGATTCCGTATATAAGGGATATCATACCGTATTCGTCTTTCTCTGTCTGACTTATTTCACTAAGCATAATAATCTCTAGGTCCATCCACATTGCTGCAAATGGCAGAATTTTTTGGTTTTCATGGCTGAGTAATATCCCATTGTACATATGTACCACATCTTCTTTATCCATTCATCTGTCGGTGGACACTTGGGTAGCTTGCATATATTGACTATTGCAAATAATGCTGCTATGAACATTGGGGCGCATGTATCTTTTCAAATTAGTGTTTTCATTTTTTCCCCGTATATTCCCAGGAGTGGAATTGCTGGATCATATAGTAGTCCTATTTTTAATTTTTAGAGGAACCTCTATAACGTTTTCCATAGTGACTGCACCAATTTACACTCCCACCAACAGTGAACAAGAGTTCCCTTTTCTCCACATCCTGGCCAACATTTGTTATTTGCAGACTTTTTGACGATGGCCATTCTGACGGGTGAGAGGCAATATCTCACTGGGGTTTTGCATCTTTTCACGTGCCTGTTTACTGTCTGGCTATCTTCTTTGGAAAAATGTCTCTTCAGGTCTTCTGTCCCACCTCCCACCCACTGTGCAAGCAGCTGCTCTCTGAAGCCCCTCCCCTCAGAGGCAGGATCCCCCTGTGAGCTGAGCCTCGCCCCTCACCAAGCAGCCGGAAGATTTAACACCCGAAGGCACCCAGGCTACTCAGCACTCCCCTCCATCCCTCCACTTACAGCCAGGGACGCCCAGAGGGAGGCGGAACCCGCTCACCTTCAGGGCACCCGCTCACCTTCACGGCACCAGCAGGGGGAGGGTTGGCGGGGGCAAGGTGTGAGGACTGGGACTCGATGAGGCTGCCCTGCCCACCCCCCCACCACCCCGTCCTCCCCTGGCGTCAGCGGGCCCCACTGAGTGGCCGAGCGGCTGCCTCAATCCCGTAGCTGGAAAGAGTGTTTTCTGAGTCAACCCTCAGCTTCCCGTCCCTGGCATCAGTGGGGGTCCCAGCGGGGAGCTGAGGACACACACCCACTGGGAGAAAACAAGCGGTTCAAACAAGTGCTCACTTTCGCTGGGAAGGTTAGGCATCAGTGGGGCCCGTCTGTAAGAATTTGGACAAAAGATTGACTGACATAGATTTTCTTAGATTTAATGTGTTATTCCAAGAATGTGTTGCATGTAGAAGTATTGTGACATTTCTTAGAAAGGATATAATTCATTTAAAAATAGATATGATAATTAGCCAATAATTATTCTAATTTGTTCAATACTTTTTCGATATTAGATTGGCAATTTAATCCATGAGAATACATTATGGTTGATTGAGGAAAAGGGCAAGGATGAAGGGCGTGACGCTTCAATAATGAAAGTAGAACAGGTATGAATATTATACCCCTCTGTAATATCATGTTTTATGAAAAAATTGTACATATTTGACTTTTGGAGTTTTCTTTAGGGAAGAACAATTATTTCCTTTAGGAATTTTCACCTCATCCAACTTTCAGGTTGAGTTTAATTAATTCACTTTTGGAGACAATTCAAAGTAGAAAACAGAGAAAACTATACCATCAAATATGAAATATTGAATAGAAAACTCACAAAGGAAGATACATAAATGTCCGATAAACACCCAGATCTTGATTTCTAAATATCATTCCCCAGTAAAATGAAAAAGGTTTCCTTAGATAAATGAGGCCATAGCTGGGACAGGGAAATTCTGAGATGATCCTGGGACATCTTATTGCACCAGAAAATGGAGAAATGCTGAAAGAATAGTGGGAGGAGGTCATAGGTCACAAGGTCACAAGGTCACAGGTACTAACATGAACGGGTTTGCGTTGAACGTAACAATTTGAACGTAAAAATAAGCAATTATAGTAATGGATTAGCACCCACTGAATAATAAGAAGTCATTAATACATGACGATATAAATAAGGAAAACAAACAACCAGATAATAAAAAATGAAGAACAGGGCTTCCCTGGTGGCGCAGTGGTTGAGAGTCCTCCTGCCGATGCAGGGGACGCGGGTTTGTGCCCCGGTCCGGGAAGCTCCCACATGCCGCGGAGCGGCTGGGCCCGTGAGCCATGGCCGCTGAGCCTGCGCGTCCGGAGCCTGTGCCCCGCAACGGGAGAGGCCACAACGGTGAGAGGCCCGCGTACCGCAAAAAAAATAAAAAAAGTGTGAGCAGATGGGTTTTTATGTGCTATCTGCTGCTTGTTATCTCTGCAGCTTTGGGCAAGTTACTTAACCTCTCTGGGCTTCAACCTCCTCATCTATAAAATGGACGTCGCAGTATTTCCTACCTTACTAGGTGCTGGGAAGACCAAATGAGATAATCCAGAAAAAGTATTAAGTGAGCACAGGGTCTGGCACGGAGCAAGTAAACTGCTGGCATTCTTTCTTTCTTTTTTATTTATTTATCTATTTATTTTTTTATATTTATTTTTGGCTGGGTCTTTTCTCTAGTTGCAGCAAGCGGGGGCTACTCTTCATTGCGGTGCGTGGGCTTCTCATTGCGGTGGCTTCTCTTGTTGCAGAGCACGGGCTCTAGGCATGCCGGCTTCAGTAGTTGTGGTGCGCGGGCTTCAGTAGTTGTGACTCGCGGGCCCTAGAGCGCAGGCTCAGTAGTTGTGGCTCACTTTGGAAAAACACTTAGTTCCTCAAAAATCAAACGTAGAATTACCATATGAATTAATTTCCCAGGGCTACCAGAACAAAGTATTATGTTCTGCAACAACAGAATTGTATAGCCTTACAGTTGTGGAGGCCGGAGGTGTGAGACCAAGGCGTCCACAGAGTTGGTTCCTGCCTAGGGTTCTGGGGGAGGATCTGTTCCCTGCCTCTCTCCAGGCTTCTGGTGTTTGTTGCCATGGTTGGTGGTCCTTGGTTTGTAGACACATCCCTGCAATCTTTGCCTTCTTGTTCATGTAGTGTGTCTGTGTCCAAATATCCCCATTTTATATGGACACCAGGCCTACTCCAATGAAGATGACTTTATCTTAACTAATCACATCTGCAATGACCCTATTTCCAAATGAGGTTGCATGAGGGTTACAACTTCGACATATGAATTGGGCGTGGGGAGGTAAACAAAATTCAATCCCTGATACCACATGATCCAGCAATTTCACTCCTAGGCGTATGCCACTCCAAGGCATATACCCATGAAGACATATGTTTATGTAATAACTTGTAAATGAATGCTTATAGCAGCATTATTCAGAATAGCCAAAAAATGGAAACAGTCTAAATGTCTATCAACTGATGGATAGAGAAACAAAACATGGCATGACAATACAATTGAATATTATTCAACCATAAAAGCAATGAAGTCCTGATACATGCTACAATGTGGATCCACCCTGAAAACACTTTCTAACTGTAAGAAGGCAGACACAGAAGGCCTCCTATTATGTTATTCCATTTCTATAAAATATTCAGAACAGGAAAATCCATGGAGATAGTAAATAAAATATTTTTTGCTACAGGAGGGTGGATAGGTGAGTAGGGAGTGACAGTAATGAGTGTGGGTCTCTTTGGGTGCTGAAAATGTCCTGGAATCAGACAATGGTGATGGTTGCACAGCCTTGTGAATATATGAGAAACCACTGAAATGTAAACTCCAAAGTGGTGAACTTTGTGGTGCTAGAATTCTATCCCGATAAAAATAAATACGTAAGTATCTTGATTCTGTATGATTCCCTTCCTTAGTGAAGCCCTTAGCAAATCCAGCTGTACTTACTGCCCTGTGTTTCAAGAGTATCCCCGCTTCTTTTAATATATTTCTCTTTTGCATAAAGTAGCTCATGAACATTGTTTTCTTTGCAACCCAATAATTTGTAATTAAGAACGGAATCTTGGGACATACGTTCAAGGCAGTTTGAAATGAGTAGCTGTGTGCCGTGGAAAACTATTAAAGTGTTTTGGTCAAGGTCCAGTGTGCCCAACCTGTCTTGTAGGAAGATTAATGTGGCCCTGGTGTGGGGCATGAATTAGAGGCACGCCCTCCTTGCCCCTAAATTGCTCTGGGGGCTATTTGTCAAGTGCGTTGCTTTCCACAACTGCCATATGGAACTTTTCCTCTGGAATAATCTCCAGGGATCTGAATATGGGTGACAGAAGAACTATCTACTTGTTTTGATAAAAGAAAATCCCTATCTTTCTTCAAATGTCATTTTTGCCGGATGGGAAATTCTGTCAGAATCACGGCATCAAGCTTTAGAGCAGGAAGGAAAAGTTTAGCTTAATTTTCTCATTTTCAGATAAGGAAAGTGAGGTCAGGGGGGGTTAAATGACTTTTTCAGAGTTATAAAATAAATTAATTATTTAATATTTAGCTTAGGAAAAAAAAAACCTGTGAGAAACCTGTATATCTTCAACCCAATTTTATTTCCTCTTTATTTTCAACCTTCAGTGATTCTGAATAATTTATCTTCAACTTGCTTTAATGTGCTTATACTTTATTTTGCTCCTTGAATAAGTTTTATTTTTCTTTATAGATTATGATCTTTGAAGTTAGGCCCCTTATACTTTACTCATTTATTATTTAATTCTTCACATTGTTTAGGATATTATTTTACCTGCAGTTACTGCTCAGTGAATGTGAGTTAATGAGTGACTGGATATGATTCAAGTCACTGGATATAATTCAAGACGGTACAATTTCAGTGCCTAGACTAATTCCTTAATTTCCTGAAAGCTCTCCTAAGTGTCACACAGATTAGTGAAACACTGGAGAACGTGATGTGTTCCAGGTTCACAGTTCTTACAAGGGGAGTTCTGAGGTTAAATGTACGTGGACAGTAGCTGGACAGAATTAATCAGGTTTTCTGGTCCAGCATGGCAGTTTCTCAGAGCTTCCATACATCACAATCCGTCATGAAACTCCAAACATCACTGACCCGTCTTTGGCCACTTTTCACAGAACAGCTTCTGAAAGTTGTGCTTTATGCAACATACTTTTGGAAATGTTCATCTATCTTTTTTATCTTCATTTCCAGATTTCTGTATTTGTTAAGGATGATGGCAGCAGAGCAGATGTGTCTGTTTTTATCTTTTCTAGTCCCCGATGACACTATTCATTCATCTGGAAGGAGCAGAGCTTCCAATGAAGATTTTTTTTCATTTTCTGAACTTTTCCATAAACGGTGCTGAGTGAAGTGTCAGCCCTTTAACTCAGTGATTTCTACGCAGTAATAAAACTACCCAGGCTATTTTGTGATAAGGTTTTCATCTCTCAAGTAAGAGCTTATGAAAGAAATCAGAAAAATACACTGCACTTCTCATAAAGCTAAACTCATTTAATTTAAAAATTAAATTTTTTTTTAATTAAAACATTCTTATTCTGAGATCATGTGTTTTGTTGTTTGGTGTGTTAATTTTCCTCACTTGTTTTTTCTTACTTCGTAAAATCAAAAGTTGGTTATTTGGTTCAATTCCCTTGAAAGATTTTTCAAGGTGTTTCTGGTCTATGACTCCTCCAAGCTGGAAACCACCATGGTAGCTCATGACTGGGCATGTACTTTCCTGCCTTTCCTACTTGAATCTGTGGTCTTGTGAACATTTTAATATTTTTAAAATAATTTATGGTATTAAACTTGAAGAAAAAAATTTCAGTCCAGCTGATTGAATTTTTAAAGTGAATTTCTTAAAAGCATATTCAACTGACGTAATTGAAGAGACAAGTTAGAAGGTCCCAGACTTAACTCTGGTACAGGAGTCATTCTTTTTCTTTCTTTCTTTCTCTCTCTCTTTTTCTTTTCTTTCTTTCTTCTTTCTTTCTTTCTTTCTTTCTTTCTTTCCTTCTTTCTTTCTTTCTTTCTTTCTTTCCTTCTTTCTTTCTTTCTTTTCTTTCTTTCCTTTTTTTCCTTCTTTCCTTCCTTCCCTCTTTTCCTTCTTTCCTTCCTTCCTTCCTTTCATTCCTTCTTCCTTAAAAATTTATTGGCAGTTCCTAAATGGCTTGAAAGAGTTGGTGGAGTTAGATTTTTTAAAAGTTCTTTGTTTCTGAGAGAACACATCTAAGTAAATTTTGGTCTTTATTTAACAAAAACATATTAATTGTACTTCAAAACTGTTCAGACACTGTGATACTGAACTTCACTTTCTCCTTGTAGAGAGGAAGTCAAGAGAATGTCAACTTAGAAAAAGCTAAAATTTTATGGTTCAACATATTTCCCCATTATATTAATAGTGAAAACCGGTATGCGTATTATTTCCCCTGTCACACACCTACAGGTAATGAGAGGAAGACACATTCAGACAATGGGTGAGAGTGAACTTTGAAACAGATCATCCACCTGACCTCCCTGGTTGTAAACAGCAAGGGCAGCCATGGCCCCTGATGTCTCAGGAGACAAAAAGCCTTGGAATATGCAAACAAATGCTGATTCCAAGGTTCCAACAACAATGACTCTTATTCTTATTGAAAGGTGGAGAAATAAAATGGGATTTAATTGACTCACAAGTTATCAGAAATTTTACTTAAAGGTTACTCAGCAGGATTTGAAGAAAACATGGAAAATAGGGCAAAAGCCATCATCACCCCGGAGCTGGGCACATCATTGGTTTTCAAGAGACGACGGAAAGAAGATTCTGCTGACAGCAGCCCTGTGAGCCTGGTGATAGACGTGGAAAGGATTCTGAGTTATTTGTGAGTCTATTGACACAAAAGCAGAGACTACTAAAACAAAATACTGGATCAATAAAAAGTAAGGAAAGAAAAATTTGATTTCACTTACGGCTGGATTACTCAACTGATGGGAAAAAAATGGTGTCATGGACCCTGATGGCTTGACTACCAGATGCTGGGCATCTCAGAACTTCCCTGATGGCAGGAGAAGACTGAGAATCGTTACACTGTTCACCGACAACGTTCTTTGAAGTTTGGAACAAAACATTAGCATTTGTCTCAATGTTTTTACCTTACCTGTTCCTCAACTTCCCATTTCTGTGTTCCATGGCTTGTCACCTGGTACATGCCCACTCCATCTTTTCTCCTGCATGGGAATGACAAGTTTTCTGTTGTTTCCATGTTGTGTGGTCTGCCTTGTTCATTGTATGCATTAAAAATTTAAGGATGCATTGGGGATATTTAATAACTCATCTTCCTACACTGGAAGAGAATCAAACCTTAAAAGTTCTCAGTTTCACCAACCTTACATCTTTTCAGATCCTGTGTCTCAGTAAGTTTCTGTCAGAAAGAAGGATATTGTCAATGAGGTTTATCATGATTTTTGTCACCCTACCCGCACTCTTATCTCTGTAAGTCTTTAGCTACGTGTTTGTCAGTGGCGCTGAGCGATGATGCCCCAGTAGGAGAAATTCTTGACATGGACATAGTTTCCTGGGAAAAAAATGAACAATCACTGAGTGTTCAAAAGATCTTTGTTCTAGCACTGCATTATAATATGAGACAGAATGCCCAAAACTAAGCTAAAGAAGGAATTCAGGGGCTCCCCTGGTGGCGCTAGTGGTTGAGAGTCCGCCTGCCGATGCAGGGGACACGGGTTCGTGCCCCGGTCCGGGAAGATCCCACATGCCGCAGAGCGGCTGGGCCCGTGAGCCGTGGCCACTGAGCCTGCGCGTCTGGAGCCTGTGCTCCGCAACGGGAGAAGCCACGACAGTGAGAGGCATGCGTACCGCAAAAAAAAAAAAGAAGGAATTCAATTCCTTATAACGTACTGTCTAGATCAAATATGTCTGAGTACAAAGATCAACTATGTTAGGATATTTTAACTATTGGAATAAGACCCAAAGATTCAAGCTTTCAGGAATTAGATTAATTCAGTAGATGAGATTAGGGTCTGTATCTCTAAACCCCTCCCAACGTGCACACACACACACACACACACACACACTCCAGCTAAGTTTCTGTTTGCCTCTGATTTAGCTCATATGTACCTAGTAGTTCCCTCCACCAACAGGACCTACCATGAAAAAATTCACATCTGCTAACATTTGTCAATTAAATGCTACTGGGCAAATGAGCAAAGGAGTAGGAATTTCAATATGTAAGTGGAGAGCAGGCTATGGCATTGCTCCTGAATGCAACTAACTCAGAATGCAAATATTTTATTGAAATTCTTCATGTCTCTTTCTCACATCACTATTTGAATTCTAGTCTAAAACTGAGTGAAAAGCATCACAGTGCGGCGAGGCAGAGGAGAATCTGCTCCTGGGAATTGCAGTGGTCCTGCTGGAGCCTTCTGTTCTGCTACCATGACTCAGGTAGTAATAACTCTGACAAGCACTCACCCAAGTTCAACTCCATGTGGAAAGTAACATGGAAAAAGCTTGTCTGGGGCCAGAATTATGCCATTTGTTGCTTTCATGTTCTTTATTTTATTTTTTAAAAGTTTGTAAATTAATACAGGCAGGTATTCAAAGACCAAACAGTACAAAAAGTTTATAGTGAAAATTAGCAGTTTTTTTCCCTACCACTTCCTACCTGCAAACCCACTCTTCAAATGATCACTTTAAGTTTTTTCATCTTTTGTTTTCTGCTGGTATTGACTGTCATGTTTCTAAATACCGTACTTCTCTGCTCTTTCTTGATTTCTGTTTTAGATGTTATCAGGTTCTGGAGAAATATTGCATGGGCGGCTCTAGGCTAGAGGTTAAAATCCATCCATTCATTATCTATAGAAGCGATAATACCATGTAGTCAGTGAGATCATTAAATAAAATAACACATAAATAGTGTTTGGAACAAGCCTGGCATGTGGTAAGCACTCAATACGTGTAAGTTGTTGATTTTGTCATTAATCACAGTTTCGTTGTTTTTCCGGTTGATTCACTTTACAGTAGATGATGACGTGTTGTCCTAACACTGCTCCCATCATGTCCTATCTATGAGGCACTATAGATCATTGCTTAGGACCTATGAGATTTTCAAGCGCTTATGTGTGAAACCTGAGAAAAAAAGGGTTCCAAAATGTAAGAAAACAACGAAAATAAAATTCATAACCGCTTCGTTGTAAAATACAACATTTGTTAACTATTCATAATTATCTATAAGTTATAGGCAGTAAGGGTGCATTTCACTGTGTCATGATGTGAATGGGGCTCTTCAAAAGCCATATCACATTCTCCCAATGGTGCCACGTCACATCTTTTGATAACTAAGCAATAGTCTGTGTTCTTACTATTATCCCTGATAGCGATTGTGTGCCATGAAATTTTTATACAGCATTTTCTTCTTCACTATAGTAAACACCTGCCTAACTTTTTCAACTGCATGCTTTTCCAGGTGACTTTCCTTTCCAATCTGCCCCATCAGGTCAACTTTTCCCACAAGCGACCACCCCTGCAGAGGTGTCTGCCCCAGGCTCTCCCCCCACCCACTCATGCAGACCACCCCTCAGGCTGGGGCACAGCTGCTGTCCCAGGACATCCCTGTATCCCTTATTGGGTTGACCGGGTGCAGCCTCCAGTCCATGTCTTCCTCTCCCTTGTTCGAGCCCCTCGTTTCTTTGAAAGCACATCTTTAAGCAACTTCTCAAGAAAGAGTAGTGGGAGGCGAACTTAAAAATGTAAATTTGAAAATGTCATGGCTTCACACTTCAGAAGAGATTCACTACATAAATTTCTAAGATAAAAATAATTTTCCCTCGAAATCTGGGAGATATTTTTCCACGATTTTTACCACCTGGTAATTTTGCTGAAAAATTGACAGTCAGCCTGATCGTTTCCTTGTAGGTGATGTACTTAATTTTTTCTTGCAAGAAGGTTTTAGAACTATAGCTTCACCCTGGCTGTTCTGAAATTTCTTGATGAGATTTCTTTTACTCGGATTCAATTATAAATCATTCTCATTAACAGAGAGAAACAAACCCAAGCCCAAATGAGCTTGAACAATAAAGGAATTACGTGCTCCAGTAACAGAGACATGGGTGCCAACAAGGGCTCGGTTTCTCCCTGTATCTCCACTCAGCCTTTCAGCATCAAGTCAGGGGACCAGGTTGGCTGCCACCAGCTCCCAGTTTCCTTGTCTGGCATCCAGCATTCCTCATTCAAATGGTTTATCTCTGCATTCCCAGAAAACCTGGGAGTCACCAATTGAGGCTGCATAAGTAGCCTGTCCACTTTTGAACCAATCTCTGTAGCCAGAGAGATGAAATTGACTACAGCATCCAGCCCTAGGGCTGGGGGTGAAGTCTGCTTCTCGGGGACCACAGGTCCCCATCAGAAATAAAAGACTGTCGGGAAGGAGAGAGGGGAAATGGGGGCTGGGAAGCAATCAGCTAATTTCCATGAGAAGTTTCATTTTCTCCCCCCCATTTTTACTCAGGACACTCAATGGAACCTTGTAATGTAGAAACTAAAAACGTTTCTTTTATTATTTCTTAGGAAAATCTGTCCGCTTCTTTTCCTCTCTTGTTTCCATTTGGAACTCTCATCAACTGTTTCTCATTGTTCTTCCCTCCTCACTTCTAATACTGTGTCCTTCAGTCCTTTTGTGGCTAAAACAATAGCTCATCAAGGGTCCTCGGGGCTTCATGTCCACGTCTAAAACCCAGACAGGCGACCTGCCCAATGGATAGGAATTGAAACTATTTTTAGTCAAAGGGAGGGAACTGAATGTGTTTCATGCAAATAAGTACAAATTAATTTGCTCCAAACAAACAAAATCACCGGATCTTAATAAAGATGTTAGCTGTTGTGATTCCAGGGAACACTCAGCACCCAGGCCCTTAGCTGAGAACTTGCTGATGCCCGGGTCATTGTTTCACATCTTGCTGTTGTCAGCTGGTAGCTCTGAAGGTCCGTGGAGGCGTCATGGTCCCATTTTGGCTTCTACACATACTGGAAGTATTTTCTTTTTCCCGTAATAATGTCTAAGCTAGGTTTGCGGTGGTGGGGATTCTGATACCACCCATCCTGTCAATAGTATTATCTGGGTTCAGTCAGTAAAAATGTGGGTTCCCACCAACTTAACACACACTTGCTCTCCAGGAGAAAAAGGTGAAAGTGATCAGAACTGCAGATGTGAGGGGCTCTGACAGTGAACGGGTGCGCTTCCCTCCTTCAGAGTATGGATCTAAACTTCACAAACTGATGTGTTTGTACTTTTCAACATTGTGTTTCAGAATATAAACTTGTTGAAGGAAGTCCATCCTTAACATTTATATAGGATATGCAGCTCTGAAGGTAACAGAAGGAGGTCCTGAGCCTGACTCTGGTTGGAAGGTCTGGCAGATGGATCCCACATCTAGCCAGAGTGCTTGAATCATTGTGTGCCCAACTCAGGGGGCAAAGCTTCCAGCTGACCAGTGTGATCTGCTTTGAGGCTAACCACCAAGTCCACGTTCTTCCAGAACCGCTACTGCCCCACCCCCAATTCACAGACCATCTAACCTGCTCTGAGCAGTGTTCCTGATGCCACCTGCAGCCCCAGGGACCCCGTCTCTCTCACACAGACTGTAGCTTATTCCTGCCGGTGGTTTCCCCCATGGTTAAGTCCTAAGTGAGATGGGGAAGAAGGGCAACAAAGCCGCCTAGAGAATCATTCTTTTCACTTCTAATTCTGCTTCCTCACTGGCCTTTGAGTGAAACAGGTTGCTTGGGGGGAGAGTTAGGGCACTAATTAGTGTTTTGAAATCCCATTCAAAACCAGGATAATAGGACTCTAAATTCCTAGCTTTTCCTCGGAACTAAATCCTTGAGATATTTTGAGTGTTTCCTTAAGTTCTTTGTTCCCCACTCCTCAGCATTCATTCATCCTCTTGGTCTAAATTGCTCCTTTTACTCCAGGATAGTTTTAGAATTAAGAAGGTGTCTCAGAAGATGTAACTGAGCAATTTTCAAGCAGGAAGAGACTCAGCTGACCTCACCTTTCATTTATCTCATAGCAGCCTCCAATGAAAAAATTAATCTTCTTTTCATTAACTTTAAAGAAATGAGCAGGAAAGCATAAAGGCACTCCCACCCCTGCAGTGATGCGGATGGATTCACAGAGCAGGTCACAATTCTGTGCTCTGGTTTTCTCCAGCCCTCAAAGGAAATGATGTAGGTAGTACATTACCACCTGTATGTCCCCTAGAGGTAGATTGAATGATGATTTGAGTGCATCCGTGGTTGGGCACAAAAGTGCTCTAGAAAAGCAAAGTGTTATCTCTAAGCTTCTCCTCAACTTGCGGTTTATTCAGACATGCTCTTCTTGGGACAGAAACAATAGTTTAACCACGTCCAAGAGCATAGACGTTTCCCGTGGGCATTTGCATACCATCCAGCTCCTCTCTCCTGGCACCAATCTACAGAATTAGGTGCTATTAAATCTATTTTAAAAATAAGCAGAATGTATAGAAGGAGTTTGCAACATTACTTTATTAGACTTCTATTAAGTCTTCAAATTTCCATGTGATTATACTACTGACATAGATTAAGAAATACTCCCCAACCCCACATCCTTGCTGTGGTGACACCGTTAACTTGAGAACCGACAATCCCCCAGGCTTTTCCCACCAGGCAGCCCAGGGTAGACACAGCCAGCAATGCTCACTGGAAATCAGAAATACTCCCCGTAAATTCTTAGCACGTAGTATCTGTTTCATTATTTGGGGGAACAGAATATTCACTTGTATTACTTATTAATTACAAAGATTGTTTATTAATTAGGAATTAAAAAGGTACCTTTGCACTGGAGAGGTCTGACAGATACCCCACCTTTAGCCAAGTTGTTCTACTGAATTTCACTAAGACTGGGACAGCTGATATCATGTTTTCAGATATGATACATTATCACCAACGTGATATTCTTGCCCAAAGAGTGTAACATGAATCTATACTTTAAAAAAAATTAGAGGACATTTAGAAAAATAACTGGCCTTGACTCCTTAAAAATGTCAGTGACATGGAAGATAAAAGTAGGGAGACCGTCTTGGATTGAAAGATGTTAGATGTCAGGCAATGATTTGATCCTGGATCTGGGCCATAAAAAGCTATAAAGTGCCTTGCTGGGAACACTGGGGAAACAAGACTACTGACTGTGTATCATCTACTAGGATGCTCACATACTGTCACCTGTGGGTCTCTTGCCGGTGATGGTGCTGAGGTTATATAGGAGAACATCCTTGTCCTTAGGAGACACATTCTGGATCTGGAGTATTGATGAGAAAGGACCATGATATCTGTGAGTCACCATCTAATCATTCAGATGCACATGCACACACACAGGTGGTAATACGTTAACAGTTATTAACGTATTAATAATTGTCGGATATGGACAAAGTGTATTTGAGTGTTTATTGTACTAGTCTTTCAGTGTTTCTGTAGGTTTGAAAATTTTCAAAATAAAAGTTGGGGGAAACCTGTTACTGCCCCTGATAATTTCCTTGAGGAAATAAAAGGCTATATTTATTCAATTTCCCAAATCCTTAATCTTGCTTACAGGTCTTGTGGCAGACCATCACACTCTCGCAGGTAAAGACAAGAACGGCATTTGCTTAGTTAAAACAAATTAACAGTTTTATTGAGATATAAGTCACGTACCATACAATTCATCCTTCTGAAGTGTACAATTCTGTATTTTGGTTTCTTACTTTTAGTATATTTGCAGAGTTGTTTAACCTTCACAATTTTCTAATTTTAGAATACTTTTTCACTTGAGAAAAAAAATCTCATACATATTAGTAATCTTGCCCTGTCCTCTCCCTCCCCCAATCCCCTGCAGCTCCTAAGCGACTTTGTCTCTGCGTATTTGCCTGTTGTGGAACTATAAATGGAAACAGTGTAGACTTTGGTGAATGTCTTTTCACCAAAGACTTTTCTTTCACTTAGCACGATGTTTTCAAGTTTCATCCATGTTGTAGCATGCATGCAGCTTATTCTTTTAGTTGCCAGTTATATTCCTCAGTATAGATATACCACATTTTGTTTATCCATTCCTCGGTAGATAGATATTTGGGTTGTTTTTATTTTTTATAAATTGGTAGTTGCCAGAGTCCAAGGGGTGGGGGAAGTGTCAGATGGTGATCAAAGGGCACAAATTCCCAGTTATAAGATGAATAAGCTCTAGGGATCTACTGTACAGCATGATGACTATGGTTAACAATACTGTATTATATACTTGAAAGTTGCTAAGAGAGATCTTAAATGATCTCACCACACACACACACACACACACACACACACACTCACACACAAATGGTAACTATGCAATGGATGTGTTAACTAACCTTACCGTGGTCATTTCATAATGTCAGTACATATCAAATCATCACAGTGTATACCTTAAACTTACACAATGTTATATGTCAAATATATTTCAGTTAAGGTGGACAAAATTAACAAAGGACTTGAATAGACATGTATCCAAAGAAGATCTATAAATGGCCAATAAGCACATGAAATAATACTCAAAATCATTAATCATTAGGGAAATGCTAATCAAAACCATGATGAGATAGCACTTCACATCCACTAGGATGAATAAAAAAGGCAAACAATAACAAATGCTAGCAAGGACGTAAAGAAAATGGAACCTTATACATTGTTGATGGGGCTGTAAAAGAGCGCAGCTGCTTTGGACAGCATTTTGGCTGGCATTCAAGATGTTAAACATAGAGTTTCCTATATGACTCAGCAATTCCATTCCCAGACATACCTCAAAGTGATGAGAACATACTTTCACTTAAAGTTTGCTTAATTTTGCATATAAATGTCTCCATAATTTTGTTGTATTAATATCAATCATGCAATATGTACGTGCAAGAATATTCAACCCTTTTAAAATAAGAATATTTTATTTGGGGATTTTTTTTAAAGTTCAGAGTTATTTAACTAGACAACAATAGATACTTAAAGAAGACTGTGCTGTGTGTGAAGAACAAAAGCAGACACAGTAGCTCACAGAAGAGACATTATCACAACCAGCGGCTTCGTTATGTGTGCGTCAGACACAGACATTGGGAGCGATGAGACTGCAGGTCATGCCAGTAACCACAACTTGGAAACTGAATAATAGGATCGTTTATGAGGCATTTCTAGAAGAAAAAATCAATTGAAAAATGCATTGCCTGCAAAATAACTAAAGATAAAATAAACAAGTATACCTATTACTGAAGGGACCTTGTAGAAGGAACAATAAAATGAAAGCATGAAACACAGTATATAATAAGACCAAAACAGTTGACCTTGAAAGACTGAAATGTGGACCCCTCACCCTCTCCTACCCTAACCCATAGTGAGATGATCAGAGGGTGGTAGACCCAGGTGCTGTGGAGTGAATTGTGTCTCCCCGACCCACCCCCAAGACATTCATATGTAGAAGCCCTAATTCCCAGGAAGGTATTTGGAGGTGGGGCCTTTGGGAGATAATTAGATTAAGTTTAGAGGTCATGGGGGTGATGCCCATGATGGGATTAGTGTCCTTGTAGAAGAAATACCAGAGCATCCGTCTCCTTCCCCCCCTCTTTCCCTCCCTCCCTCTCCCTCTCCCTCTCTCCTGCCAGGTAAAAACACAGCAAGAAGACAGCCATCTGTACACTAGGGAGACAGCTCTCACCAAAATAAATGACCTGACCCCTTGATTTTGGACTTTCCAGCTTCCAGAACTGTGGGAAATAAATGTCTGTGGTATTTTGTTATCAAAGCCCAGGCTAAGACGCCAGATGAGGAAATGCTAGTGATATTTATGACAAATGCAAATATCAGTGTCTGGGAGACTTAGACCAAGTGGTAAACACTGTCTGTCTTTCATTCTCAGAGTACATATTTGATTAAATGTATATTGAGTGGTTTTTAAAGTTGGACCTTCTATTGACAAAAGACCCTCAGGGAGTGTGTCTGATAAAGGCTCATTAAATACGACAGCAGCGCACAGCAGCCTCGTAACACAAACACAAAGAGAGCATCGCAACGCAGACACTGTGGCCAGGCTTGGATGTGGACAGGCCACTTAGAGAGACGGGGGCTCTTCTGTGTGGAAAGCAAAACAGTGACGGACACACCAGAGCAAGTGGTGGTGGTGGGGGGCTGTCTAGTCCCAGGACGCTGAGTATCACTGTGGAATTCTAAGTGCTATTGGCCCAGAGAACTGAATGGAGCACTGTTGTTCTGCAAGCCTGGCACTCACAGTGAGGGGCCCCTACAGCTGTTGCTCCTGATACACATGCTGTCGTGCACTGCAGCCATGGCAACATCTATATCCACGCCCATCGTAATCCATAACAGGGACCAGCATCAGACACTGCCCCTCCCGCTGTGTAGTTTACACACACCAGACGTTTATCGCTTCAGGCGAAAATCCATGTGGAACTTGATAAAGAAAACGGTGTTTTATCAACTGAAAAACTTTAGTTTTTAAAATTGTAAGAATAAAACACGTTGATTTTTAGAAAACATATGGAACTTGTAAAGAAAAAAGCACATACAATTCTCCAGCAATCTCAAGCACTATCAAAAATTCTTTAAAAATCTTTTTTCCAGCATGGATTATAAAGTTAAACTTCACTAAACTCAGAAATCTGCTTGCATCAAAGCCGTATCACTCAGAATGATTATACTACACTGAATCATTGTTCTGTGCTCTCAAATGCCTCTTTAACAAGGAAGAGATCCGGGTGCATTTTTTTCTCCCCTTGCAGAGTTAAGCTTCTAAGCTCCCTGGTAGCTTCTCAGCGGTTCAGGGCATTAGTTCTCTTGAAAACACCTAAGGCCTGTAAGCCCTGGAGATGGGAGCATCAGCTCGGGCTGAAATGCTAAATCCCAGTGGGACAGACACCACATTAGTTCACTGTCTTCAGATTTTCCACGATTGTTTCAGCTCTGGAGCCAGAGCCTAGTGAACATATAAGGCAAATAGAATAAGTGCAACAAGGACCAACAATAATTTTTTCTAACAACTTTATTGGAATATAATTGCTTTACAATGGTGTGTTAGTTTCTGCTTTATAACAAAGTGAATCAGCTATGCGTATACATATATCCCCATATCCCCTCCCTCTTGCATCTCCCTCCCACCCTCCCTATCCCACCCCTCTAGGTGGTCACAAAGCACCAAGCTGATCTCCCTGTGCTATGCGGCTGCTTCCCACTAAGCTATCTATCTTACATTTGGTAGTGTATATATGTACATGCCACTCCCTCACTTCATCCCAGCTTACCCTTCCCTTTGCCCTTGTCCTTTATTCCTGTCCTGCCCCTACGTTCATCAGAATCTTTTTTTTTTTTTTAGATTCCATATATGTGTGTTAGCATATGGTATTTGTTTTTCTCTTTCTTACTTACTTCACTCTGTATGACAGACTCTAAGTCCATCCACCTCACTAAAAATAATTTCATTTCTTTTTATGGCTGAGTAATATTCCATTGTATATCTGTGCCACATCTTCTTTATCCATTCATCTGTCGATGGACACTTAGGTTGCTTCCATGTCCTGGCTATTGTAAATAGAGCTGCAATGAACAATGTGGTACATGACTCTTTTGAATTATGTTTTTCTCTAGGTATATGCCCAGTAGTGAGATTGCTGGGTGGTATGGTAGTTCTATTTTTAGTTTTTTAAGGAACATCCATACTGTTCTCCATAGTGGCTGTATCAATTTACATTCCCACCAACAGTGCAGGAGGGTTCCCTTTTCTCTACATCCTTTCCAGCATTTATTGTTTGTAGATTTTTTGATGATGGCTATTCTGACCGGTGTGAGGTGATACCTCATTGTGGTTTTGATTTGCATTTCTCTAATGATCAGTGATGTTGAGCATCCTTTCATGTGTTTGGCAATCTGTAATCTTCTTCGGAGAAATGTCTATTTAGATCTTCTGCCCATTTTGGGGTTGGGTTGTTTGTTTTTTTGATACTGAGCTGCATGAGCTGCTTGTATATTTTGGAGATTAATCCTTTGTCAGTTGGTTCGTTTGCAAATATTTTCTCCCATTCTGAGGGTTGTCTTTCTGTCTTGTTTATGGATGCCTTTGCTGTGCAAAAGCTTGTAAGTTTGATTAGGTTCCATTTGTTTATTTTTTTTGTTTATTTTTATTTTTTGTGGTACGCAGTCCTCTCACTGTTGTGGCCTCTCCCGTTGCGGAGCACAGGCTCCGGAAGTGCAGGCTCAGTGGCCATGACTCACGGGCCCAGCCACTCCGTGGCGTGTGGGATCTTCCCGGACTGGGGCACGAACTCGTGTCCCCTGCATTGGCAGGCGGACTTTCAACCACTGCACCACCAGGGAAGCCCCCATTTGTTTATTTTTGTTTTTATTTCCATTACTCTAGGAGGTGGGTCAAATAGGATCTTGCTGTGATTTATGTCAAAGAGTGTTCTGCCTATGTTTTCCTCTAAGAGTTTTATAGTGTCTGGCCCTACATTTAGGTCTTTAATCCATTTGGAGTTATTTTTTGTGTATGGTGTTAGGAAGTGTTCTAATTTCATTCTTTTACATGTAGCTGTCCAGTTTTCCCACCACCACTTATTGAAGAGGCTGTCTTTTCTCCATTATATATTCTTGCCTCCTTTTAAAAGATAAGGTGACCATATATGTGTGGATTTATCTCTGGGCTTTCTATCCTGTTCCATTGATCTATATTTCTGTTTTTGTGCCAGTACCATACTGTCTTGATTACTGTAGCTTTGTAGTATAGTCTGAAGTCCAGGAGCCTGATTCCTCCAGCTCCGTTTTTCTTTCTCAAGATTGCTTTATCTATTCGGGGTCTTTTGTGTTTCCATACAAATTGTGAAGTTTTTTGTTCTAGTTCTGTTAAAAATGCCATTGGTAGTGTGATAGGGATTGCATTGAATCTGTAGATTGCTTTGGGTAGTATAGTCATTTTCACAATGTTGATTTTTCCAATCTAAGAACATGGTATATTTCTCCATCTGTTTGTATCACCTTTGATTTCTTTCATCAGTGTCTTATAGTTTTCTGCATACAGGTCTTTTGTCTCCTTGGGTAGGCTTATTCCTAGGTATTTTATTCTTTTTGTTGCAATGGTAAATAGGAGTGTTTCCTTAATTTCTCTTTCAGATTTTTCATCATTAGTGTATAGGAATGCCAGAGATTTCTGTGCCTTAATTTTGCATCCTGCTACTTTTCCAAATTCACTGATTAGCTCTAGTAGTTTTCTGGTAGCATCTTTAGGATTCTCTATGTATAGTAT
Organism: Monodon monoceros; assembly: GCF_005190385.1. Taxonomy (NCBI): domain Eukaryota; kingdom Metazoa; phylum Chordata; class Mammalia; order Artiodactyla; family Monodontidae; genus Monodon; species Monodon monoceros. The sequence goes on from NW_021703775.1 coordinate 1,149,548, forward strand.
CATGTCATTCACAAACAGTGACAGTTTTACTTCTTCTTTTCCGATCTGGATTCATTTTATTTCTTTTTCTTCTCTGATTGCTGTTGTTAAAACTTCCAAAACTATGTTGAATAATAGTGGTGAGAGTGGGCATCCTTGTTTTGTTCCTGATTTTAGAGGAAATGGTTTCAGATTTTCACCACTGAGAATGACGTTAGTTGTGGGTTTGTCATATATGGCTTTTATTATGTTGAGGTAAGTTCCCTCTATGCCTACTTTCTGGAGAGATTTTATCATAAATGGGTGTTGAATTATGTTGAAAGTTTTTCTGCATCTATTGAGATGATCATATGGTTTGTAACCTTCAATTTGTTAATATGGTGTACCACATTGATTGATTTACATTTATTGAAGAATCCTTGCATTCCTGGGATAAACCCCACTTGATCATGGTGTATGAACCTTTTAATGTGCTGTTGGATTCTGTTTGCTAGTATTTTGTTGAGGATTTTTACATCTATGTTCATCAGTGATATTGGCCTGTAGTTTTCTTTCTTTGTGACATCCTTGTCTGGTTTTGGTATCAAGGTGATGGTGGCTCGTAGAAGGAATTTGGGAGTGTTCCTCCCTCTGCTATATTTTGGAAGAGTTTGAGAAGGATAGGTGTTAGCTCTTCTCTAAATGTTTGAAAGAAAGGACCGACAATATCTTAAACACAAGGTTCATTTGGTCTGAAAGCGGACTCCTCGCATTCCACCCAGCATGTCTCACCACCCCCTGAAATCCAGTTTCCGGTCAGTGAATGTCAACACCCTCAAACACGTGAGCAGGATGGAGACCAGGGAGGCTTCCTGTATGTCCCCTGCCACCCCCTCATCCCCTCACGCCCAGACACCCACCACATCAAGTCGCCGTGTCTCCCAAGCATCACTCAGCTCCATCTTCTCTCCATCTCTGCCTTAGTCCAGACAGCATCCTGTCTCGTGGACTCTGCTCTCCTGACTATATCTTAGAGCTATGTGGTCCCCTCTGCCTCCCATCTGTTTTGTGTTTTTTTAAAAATTTTTATTGGAGTAGAGTTGATTTACCATGTTGTGTTAGTTTCAGGGGTACAGCAAAGTGAATCAGTTATACATATATCCACTCTTTTTTTTTAAGATTCTTTTCCCATATAGGTCATTACAGAGTATTGAGTAGAGTTCCCTGTGCTACACAGCAGATTATTATGAGTTATCTGTTTTATATATAGTAGTGTGTTCCCTGGTGGTCCATGGTCAGGACTCCGTGACTGCAGGGGTCACAGGTTCGCTCCCCGGCCAGAGAACTAAGATCCCACAAGCCTAACAGCGCAGCCAAAAATTTTTTAAAAGTTATCATTCTGTCCCATCTGTTGTTAACACCACAGCAGAGTGCTCTGTACAGAGGGTCCCAGCCCTACCCACGCCCCAGCCACACCTCCCTGTGCCTCTCATTACCTCCAGCATCAGGTACCTTCTCAGTTTCTTCACCTCCATGTTCTCTCCTCCTCCAGGGACATCCTGTTCCCTCTGTGATCTCCCCCCACACCTCAAGTCCAGCAGCACAGCCCCTGGGAAGCCCACCCTGACCTTCCAGTCTGGGTCAACTCTGCTCTTTAGTAGCCTCTCGAGGAGGAAGGAAATTTCCTTACCAGTAGTTGATACCGTTGTCATTATTCATTTATCTGTGTGAGGAACTAATTAATGTCTGTGTCCCCCACTGGTCTATACATTTCTTAAGAGAAAGGGTAATCACTACTTTTTTTTCTCACCATAGTATCTGGACACCTAGAAATATAGTAACACCTTAGTATTGGTCTGATAGTATGAGCATATGAAGAGTTTGGTAAATAATAAGTCCATAAGTAAATATGATGAGAGTTTTGTACATTGCTGAAATATGTGATTGATCTGGTGTAAACAATCAATCCTTGGTAAAGTAGTATTTCCGATGAACATTTTCATTCACTGATTTAGCCATTGATCCATTTATTTCAAAAATACTTATTTGCAAAAGACAATGGCAAATCTTGGCTAAGGGTAAAAATAAAGCCTTCAATAAACATGCAGTTGAGTAGGGAGGAGGAGGAATGTCCTGATCCTATAAAAATGTCTATGATAAGAGGTAATTTGCAATGAATTCCTAGTGATCTACAGACTACATGCCTTAGGAGGTCAGAGGAGGAAAATAGCTTTATTCTTGCTTGGTTGGTCTAGGAAGGACTCACAAAGAAAGTCGCCTCTGAACTGGACCATGGAGGATGACTAGGTTTTCAACAGGTAACAGTGGAAGGGGAGTGAGTGACGTCATGCTTTGTCAGTGGGGTGGGGGTCCATGGCCTTTTTAATTTTTTTCTACTTTTGGTGCAAAGAGTGACTTTTGAATATAGTTTTAATGCTCAAACACTGCAATTCTAACATTTGTTTAATTTTATGAGAATAAAGAGACAGAGTATTTGGTATCAGAACTATCTCAGAAAAATCTAGAAATTATGATTCATGGAAACAGAGGGCAAACCAGGGCAAGGGAGTAACACGGGAAACAAAAATGCAAGTTAACAATGGAAAATCTGCTTATTTCTGCAACAGGGTGAGGGGTGGGGAGAGGGGGTGAAGGATGTGGGGTCCTGTTCCAGAAGGACCCAGTCATTAGCGGGAGGGGGTCATAACACGTGGCTCCCAATGGCTGTGGCTGTAGCTGACGGGGTGGGAGTTTTTGTAGCAAGTGTCCTATGAGACCCTCTGGGCTGGACAGTGGAGAGGTTTTCACAGAACTATGGGACCAGGAGCTGATAGGAGGTAAACCTCACACCAGCCCTGGGGAGAACTGAGCAGACAGATAAGGACCCAGGAAACGGCAGAGAGAGGGCTTCTCCGTATCATTTTCTCAGCACAGCCCTATTCTTGTCTCCTGTTTAGCATTTTGCACAGTTTGTAATGACATATTTATCTTCTTGTTCATTGTCTGCCTCTCCTGCTGGACTGCTACCTACATAAAAGCTGGGATCCTGGTGTTTTATTAAACACTGGGTACCTAGTAACTAGCCCAGGGCCCGGCATACAGATGGTGCTGAAATATTTGTTGACGAATGAATAGACAAAGGCAATGGTTACCTGGCGATAGATAACGAAGGGGTTGTGCACAATGCCTTCAAACAGAACACTACTCAGGGAGAAGGAGAAATGCCCCCCGAAATCCTAGTCCCGGAAGTGAATAGGTGTGGGTTTCATTTGTAAATCGATGGTCCACCTGCCCAGATTAGGAAGGACTGTTCAAGCATTGATCTAAGCCCGTGAGTCTCAAAATGTATTCAACATGCAAAATATCTGTGTGCTACGTTGTTTTTTTAGCATAAAAACTGATTTCTCTTTATGTTCTGGGGAGATCGTTTTCGAGCAAAAATATACAGCTCTGTGTAATATGTATCTGTTCGTCTTAAACATTTTAATACATGAAATATTTTTAAGAAGCCATGTTTAAAGGAAAGAAAAATGGCCCTTCGAGTTTTTTATAGCTCCTGCTGGAAAGCGGATGCTCAGAGGAAGACGCCGTGAGTTTTTAAATCATGGTAAATGGGAACTTAAAATTGAGAAATGTTTATCTCATGTTTCATTCCCTTGCAAACTTCAGTTAAAAAAAAAAGTCACCCTTGGATTTAACAGTTTAACAACTTGGCTTAGCTTGTTGAACATGGATGTTCCTTGGGACGGCAGAGAGGGAGGAGCTCATCTACCTCTGTGGGTCCTGTGACCTTGACCTCGGCGGTGTCCCCCAGGACTGAGGAAGTGCACTCTGCCATCAGGGAATGAACCAAGGACGGGTCCATCTGGCCTTCCTGCTCTGATCTGGCTTCAGTTAGCAGGCCTACCTAGATCACAAGGACGAAAGCTAAAGCCTCGGCCACACACGCGTTGACAGAACGTCCTTTGGCTGAAGCTGGAATTAACTTTCCTAACCTTGGGATTTTAACTACTCTTTATGCTTTCTGCTCTTTACACATCATAGCCTTAACTTTTTAACTAGGTTCATATAAATGAAACTATAAATTACAGATCCTTCCAAAATATATTCTCAATCAATTTTGATTCTGTTGTCTCCATTAAAAAAAATAACCTATTGCGGCACACGGGCTTCAGTAGTCGTGGCTCGTGGGCTCTAGGGCACGGGCTCAGGAGTTGTGGCGCATAAGCTTAGTTGCTCTGCGGCATGTGGGATCTTCCTTGACCAGGGATTGAACCCATGTCCCCTGCGTTGGCAGGTGGATTCTTAACCACTGCGCCACCACAACAACAAGCCCTGCACCACAATGAAGAGTAGCCCCCGCTCACTGCAACCAGAAAAAGCCTGCATGCAGCAACGAAGATCCAAAGCGGCCAAAAATTAATTAATTAAAAAAATAATAACCTGCAGATAAGCTATAAGCGCCTCCACCACTACTCACTTTGGTGCTCATTTAGATCTAAGTGACTTGTGATTCTCAAAGGCATATGGAGTCACAGGACATCTTTAATTTGGGAAAATCAATTAGAAGTGTTTTGTGTGTGCTAGAAAAATGCTTCTCAAACTGTGTGTGCCGAAATAAGTTTTTTTTTAAAGTTTTCAACTTTCACAAAATATATAAAAATCAAATTATTAGAGAAATGAAAAATATATATAATAAAGCCCCTAAATTTTTTATTAGATTAAACAGATATAAACTTACTATCAATGCTCAAATGACTATAAAAGTTTTAAAGGTTCGATTTTTTGCTTATCTTACCTCAGAATGGCGACTGCTTGCAGACCAGTCCACAGCACCACACCATAAGCAGCTGAAATAATTTCTAGAGTCAAAGGAAAACACTCTTAAGGAGAAAAGCTTGACTCTTTTTAAGAAAAAGCATTTAAAATTCATGACACCTTTTAGCTGTCAGAAAGAAACCCGTTTCCATATTTAATCCCTTATCTGGTTGCTTTTACATCTTACACCCAGATTCAGTTCTGCAAAATGTTTAGTGACTCATCAAGAGGAAAGATTTGGAGAGTTTTGTGTGGAGCCAAAAGAAGATGTAACATTCATGGCAGAAAATGTTCTAAATATTCCGATAGCTTTTTAGAAATTCCGTATACATTTTTTCTATGATTTGACAGTTGAGCAGAACATCAGATATTCTTAAAAGAAAAAGAAATAAATGGTATGAATATTTTGATCCAGATTTATTTTACCATACTTGCGAAAAATGATCCCAATTATCTTTTTTCAAATTTGTCTGTTCTGCAGGGGTATTTCCTGTCCAATAAAGACTGATTTCGGTTTTTTTTAACTTGATGGATCTATATAGCCAATGCGAAGAAGAAGATTTTGAAATATGCTGCTAATTTCAGACAGTCTAAAATATAGTTTGAACAAATTCCTTTTTAGACTGAATAATGTTTAATAACTTTTGGGATTGAAAAACTGCTCAAATTTTAACCTCTTTTTTTCTTAGCTCTTTCGACCTGTCCCAAACGAGAACAAGTCAGGGACCACATCTGTATTGTGGACCAAGAATCCCAGGGAATATATCCAAAAAGGACAACTTGAACACGGCCACATCAGATGATAAAGTGAGAGCAGACTTGTCTCCTTCTCCTGGTATTTCTACCAAATCCAGACGAGTGACAGATGCAGTTATGTCTGATACCCTTTATGGTGGTTACTAAATTTTCAGAGTCAGCACCGATCTCTACGGCAGCACATAAAATGTGTTCTTGCTAATTATGGTTGTGTATAGGGTTCACCAGAGAAAGAAATTTGCACACACACATTCTTAAAAGCCAGCAAATAATACCTGCCAGGCATTAAACTCCCAGAATGTTCTTCTTTCCTTCTCTCTCAGCCCTCACTCAGAGGTATCGGAGAGGTGATTGTGAGATGAGGGTTTAAATCTCAACCCCTTTCTGTGATGCACAAGACAGTGTCCCTGGCTGCCCCTTACCATGTCCTCATGTTCTCATGTGATGATTGAAAGTAGTCTTTGACCTTCGAGAATTTACCAAATATGACAACATTTAGGTGGGTCATGACAGTAACATCTCACTTTGCTTCATACCCTGAAGATCGAATTCCTGCAAAATTCCTTTTTGAAAATTCTTCCTTCTGAAGCTCATAAAATACTTTTTAAAAATAAAGGGTGCATATACGTCTTTTACGGTAATAACCTATTACGGAACCCAAGCTTTGGAGGCATGAACCATTCATACTAACATCATTCAAGAATTTTCTGTTTCTCTAACTACTTTCTATTGCTCATGGAACTCAGTACTCTTGCATTATTTGGATTTCTCTTTTCCCTGCTCCTTTCCACGTTCTGGATTAGTTTGGTTAACAATGGAGGCTGGTTTTCTACTTTTATAAATTGGAAAACTCAACTGAAGTTTCATGGTGCAGACATCATTTTTCTCCCCATTTACCAGGAGGATTGATTTGCACAATCACCGCTCACTGCTTTTCCTGCTCATGGCTTCATCCAGATCCTTTTCACAGAACCCTATAGTTTTTCTTATGCAAGATCCCTACACGCTCCCAGCCCCAGAGGCTGTCCAGCAGTTATTCTTGTCTGTCAGCCCAGCATGTTGAGGTTATTACTTTATAACATGTTGACAGACGTAATTTCAGCTGTGCTTTAAGCAGACCCTCAGCCATAATCAGACCCCTGAATTCTTTTTACACTAAAGATCTACGGGTGAAGCATGAGTCCGAGAGGACCCCAAAGTCTAAAATAACTCAAGAACACCTACGTGTAAACACGTTGCTGATACACTGCATGAACGTAGAATCTATTATCCAAACCGGGACACCTCTGGGAGTGAAAGGGTCACTATTAACCATTACACAGTGTCCACAAGTGTAAACACAGCCCGGGAATCTGTAGCATGAAAGAAGTCACCACGCCACTCCCACTCAATTTATTATCTACTTTATTTACACATAGGCACCTTATACAGCTTGAAAAATCCCATTTCGTACAGTGTTTAAGTAACCAGATCATTTCAGTTGCTTTGAAGTCAAGAACTAAAGACTGTGCTGTACACAGTGACAGACCTGGAAGCTTCCCCCGGACTAACTGCTGCTGCCTTTGCTCTTCGTGGCTGTCACTACGCCCTCACGTCATCCGCAGTTTGCTAGTTTAGTCTTAGTTCGGCATTTTGTCGTTTCCCTGAGCTACTCTTGACACTTACCTCTTATAATTACCAACTTAGGTTTTCAAACGTTTTGAAGTCTATTTCACCTGAGTTAGTGCTTCACAGAAAGCTCTCAAAAAGATAAAAGAGAAAGGAGGAAGGAAGGAAGGAAGGGAAAGAGGGGGGAGGGGGGAGAGGAAGGGTATCCCTGGGTTTCACACAAACATCCACCTTGAAGGGCGCTCAGTGGAATGGTGGCCATCAGCAGGAGAACATAATGAAATAAAAATAAATTATAAATAAAATTTCCCTTTTTCATAAAGAAAGTACCTCTGTGGAAGACATTTAATAAGTTTTCTTTATTTTTTTTTTACCAAGTCACCATTAATTATTGAAATTTTTTTGGTTCTCAAATTTGTAAAGTAGCATTAGGACTTAAGAAAAGGCAAGGTTTTTATTTACATATTATTAAATAAACATTGTATACATTTAAGTTGTACAGCATAATAATTTGATATACATATAAACCGTGAAAAGATTACTACGGTCAAGTTAATTAGCCTCACATAGTCATCACTGTGTACAATGAGTGCACCTGACATCATCTTTAGCATGTTTTCAGCGTTCAGAGCTGTATTATAAAGTCCAGTCCTCATACGACACATTCAAGCTCTGAAATTATTCATCCTGTATAATTACAACTTTGTTCCCTTTGACGAACATCTCCGATTTCTCCCACCTCCCACCTCTTCATACCACCAGGAGCCTCTTTGCTTCTATGAGTTTGACTTTTTGTTTGTTTGTTTGTTTCTATTCCACATATAGGCGAGATCGTACAGTATTTTTCTTTCACTGTCAGGTTTGTTTCAATTAGCATAATGTCTTACGGTTCATCCGTGTTGTAACTAAAGGCAGTGTTTCCTTATTTCTCATGGATAAATAATATTCCATTGTATATAAATGTACACACAGCTCTTCTTTATCTATTCATCCATCGATGGGTTGTTTCCATATCTTGGCTACTGTGAATAATGCTGATAAGATTTTAAAATGGAAAATTTCCCCATAAACACCAAATAGAAAGGGAGGGGATCAAAAGACAAGGTCTGCATGACACAAAAGAATATTAATGAAGGGACAACGAAGGAGAGGGCTGTCTTTATTTCCTGGAAGTTAGCAATCGTTATTTCTTCATCCGTTTCCTTCCATTTACTTTTTTTCTATTCTTCTTGAAAGAAGAACATTCTATAAACCACAGCATTTTTCCTTCTCTCCTCTGTATATCCTACATTTTCTACCTTTTTTCTTCCTTCCAAATGTCTCCAGGGCATGTCCACTAATCTGTCATTAACAATTTAGCCCGTTCATCAGAGTCTTTATTGCCATTGTTATAGTTGTTAAACCAAACGCAGGACCTTTCTTCTTTATAACTGCGTGTTTTTCCTTCCTGCTGCCCTTACCCCCTTTTACATCTTTGAGAGCATTTACTATGCTTGTTCTCAATGTTTGATTTGGTTCATTGATTCTGCTTCCTCTGTTTAAGATGATTACGTGAGTCATTTTATTCTGGTGTGTCCTTCAAAGGCCCGAGCTCATCACTGCTGGGGGAACCAGCCCCCCCAGCCTAGGATGCGTGAGCAGAAGTGGCGGAGTCAGCCTCTGGCTGTATTGTCCTGTGCGATTGTGCGGCTGTGGGCTGAGTCCACTAACAGGAGGGAAAGGAGCTCCAGGGAGTCCCGAACCTTCCATTCTGAGCCACAACTACTCTCCCTCCAGCCCCAGCTACTTCTACGGTCTTTACTTTGGCTTTTCTAAGGGTATATTTTTTTAAAAAGTGTTGGCATCTCGAAGGTAGCGTTTGGAGAGGATCCAGCAACAGGTGGGGAGTGTCCACAGTTTCAGGAGTCTCAGCCCAAGTCTCTTTGATTCCAGAAGCTTTCTTTTCCCAACATCACACCTGCTGTCCTCATAGTCCAGTACATTCTGACTCTGCTTCTTGAACTTTTCAGTAGAAAGGAAACCCCAAAGATGTGTCAGGGTAAAAGAGTGTATGCCCGAGTTACATATGAAGGAAGAGACTCTAAAACTAAAGATACCTCCAAAGCTTCCAGGATAGAAATCGTTAGAATAACCCCATCCCCATGCCCACCTCTGTGCCCAGTTATCTATGTAGCAGAAGTTATATTCAATCCAATATCACATGTTAAGAATGTCAGTCACAGAATATTCAGAGTATATTCCCCTTCAGCCAGGGACTATACACGTTCTAACTCACACTCAATAACTGTGAGTTTGTTATACACCCTGGGTTAAACTCAGAAATCAGGGTTCCTGTCCTATTAAGGGAGGTAATAATGCTAGCAGACGTATACAGTATTAAGTAGCTCAGTCATTATTATTAATCAAATAATTACGAAAAGAACAAAATAGCAAGATGTTGGTAACATCCCTGCATTGGCTCTGGCCATGATGGAAAACCCAGGATCGAAGTTTCGTCAGCCCTGGGGGAGGAAGCTGAGGGCTCATTGGACAAGAAGTATCTCCACTGGCCACCTTTTCAACGTGTGACACCTGAGGAGAGACTTGCGTCCACTTCAGACACATCTGTTCACTGATTGTTCCTAAAGGGCCCCCCTCCCATGTCAGAGGGGCTTCTAAGGTCTTGATAATTCACATAGAAAGAATGGATTATCCATAGCATCCATACTCTTAGTCCTTCATTTATTCCTATGGCAACCAGAGAGCTGGTCTTCCCACAATGATACGGCTCCACGCTGCACACACCTCACCACCTCCCTGATCCACTCTGTATGAGCAGCCACTGTACCCACTACTGATCGGCCACCTCCACGTCTATAAACATTTATTGAAGTGACCGAAACAAAATTCAGGTGACTGAAGCTGGTTACTCCTTACAGGTCCTAGAGGGTAAAGAAAATGGCATCATCTAGTAATGCGAATTCTGTACAGATCATGCGATTAAACATTTCAATACGGTATTTAGCACAGATTGTGTATTGTACCAGTTTCTGGATGAAATCCTACAGATAGCTCTCTTGTAAAGACCTGGCCCCTATCTCCTGCACTTTTAAACTTAATAACGCCAAGCTGCCTGTGGAACCTGCTTTCTAGCTCTTTCCGTTTCCCAGCTTCCCTTTTCCTCCTGGAATGCTTTTCTCAGTTTTTCCATCTGGTTAACACATTGAGGAAAACCCAGCCTAGGGCATCTCCTCCTCTGAAGCCTGTTCTGAACCTCCCAGCCAGGCTACGTGAATTGCCTCTGACCTTCCCCAGAACCTGGACTAACCTCTCTACCTTCACTACATGGGATGGAAGCCACCTGTCTATGTGACAGACTCTCAACCAGACCATGAGCCTCTCCAGAGGAAGTACCGTGGCTTCTTCGTCTTTGTGTGACCCACACGCAGCTCACACACGCATGTCTCATCGGTGGTGCTCAGTGAGTGATTGTTGACCTGGACTAGAACTAACAGCAAGGGAGGAGTAGATGCTTCAACAACAGCCTTGAGTCCACCTTCATCTGCACTGGACCATCAGCCATGCACAGCAGCATCACCATCCACATTGCTACCTTTGTAGATGCTATACCTACACCAACCACTCCAGGTCTCACAGGTGTGCCCCTTTCTCCTCCTTAAGAAATCTCAAATGTGACACAGAGGAGAAAGAGAATCTTATGAATCTCTGTGCCCAAGAGACATGTCTGCTCCAGGATAAAGTGTTCTTGGAACGACTGAAAGGCACTGACCTTTGCAAAACATCCTCTGAGACTAAGTTGATGCTTTACTAGAATGTAATCCTCCCCCAGATTCATACTTTTCTTTCTTCTTTCCAACACTCCCGTCTATCCTTGGGTACAAATTTTGTCAATCCCTTCTTATGCATATCCTAAAATATTCTTCAAGTTTCTTTGAGGCTCAATCCAGTTATTTAAAAAATCTGCTCTGCAAACTATTATATATAGGATGGATACCATATATATATATTTGGTTCCCTGTTCTATATAGGTCCTACTATATAGCACAGGGAACCATATTTAATATCCTGGGATAAACCATAAAGGAAAAGAATATGAAAAAGAATGTATATATATGTGTGTGTAACCGAATCACTCTGCTGTACAGCAGAAATTAACACAACATTGTAAATCGACTACACTTCAATAAAATAAATTTTTTAAAGTCTGCTCAAATGACTTAATAAATAATGGAGAAGACAGCTAACATACAGAGTTCTCATGTAACTGCAAATCTAAGATCTCTTGACCATTCCACCAAGAGAAGAGCCAGTTTCTAGTGAGCTGGGGTCCTCGACCAGCTCTCACCCTTTTCCCCTTCTTACTGGTTCGGTTTCTCTGTCATAAAATAGAAATGATGGCTCCACCTTCATACACGTATCTATGGCGAATCTGATTATTTCAGCTCCTTTGCCGGCCAATAACTGCAATTCAATCGTACGGTATTTGGCACTGATTTTAAAACAGGCAGAAACACTGACTGCTGTTCTTAATTTAAGATCACTTCATGCTTAAGGCCGTAGTCAATACCTACTGAGATTCAAGGATTAAATGATTCACAAATGGGAGATTTCCAATAGTTCTACTATTTTCGGTGAATTTTTGAAAGTGTATAAAACATGTCATCATTAGGCTTTTACAGAGAAAAACTAATGAATGCTAACTAAACCTTGGATAACCCACAGAACACTCCAGGGAGGGTCCTGATCAAGAGTGTCCAACCAACTGAGAGCAGAAATACTGATTCTACTGGAAAATGCCAAAGCCATGATATACTTTTGACCTAATCTTTCTACTTATTTTTTCCCTAAATATTGAGATTTTGAGACAAACATTAGGGTGGTACAAAATACCAGCCTTCTCTCCATCTTTCCTTGCCCGAACAAAGCTTCTCTGACTCCCTTTGAGGCATTTTGAGAGCATCTAGGCTTCGTAGAGTCATGAAACTGAATCGCACAAAGGTGTAAGAAAGCCATTTTTTTCTTTTTGGCGTCGATCAGCTATTTTCCCAGAAGTACTAGCGAGTTCCTTTACTGCATGTCTGGATCACTGGAAGCAAAATTTTCTTCCCTTTTCTCTTTGGGGACCGACACTTACTACATGTTTGGATCACTGGAAGCAAAATTTTCTTCCCTTTTCTTTCTCTTTGGGGACCGACACTCAGAATGAGTTTGGCCTCCTTATGCTGTGAACTGGCAGCCAAAGTCCACTGTTCTCCCTCAGGCACCGGGCCAAGAGCTTTTTGAACATCTTCTCCAAATGGTGCGTGACTATTTCACCTTCTGCTTCCTGCTTGTGCACACGAACCTATACATTGTACCTTATATGGGGAATCTTCTCCTTCTTATAATTATTTTAACAAAATAAATAATTCAGACTCTGTAAATTAAAAAGTTCTTAACTAAAACAATGGTGATAACGAAGAAAGAAGGATAGTTGGGAGGGTGTGTGAGTCGCTTTCTGTGAAATAACAGAAGAATAAATAATATCTGGTAATCACTTTCAGACACGTTAGCTGAGTGCTCGTGAGGTACATAGTTTGCAATGAGGTTAGTTATAAAAATTCAGATCAGAATTCTTGTATGAAATTGCATTGTTGTGAAATCTCTAGAGAACTGAATCGGGTAATAATTCTGGTTTGACGTATATTTGTAGAGAATGTATGTAAATTCATTAGGGGAGTCCCTAGAAAATATCACCTGTGAGGATTATGTAATTGCCAATTAAAACACGACCCATGGGCTTCCCTGGTGGCGCAGTGGTTGAGAGTCCGCCTGCCGATGCAGGGGGCACGGGTTCGTGCCCCGGTTCGGGAAGATCCCACATGCCGCGGAGCAACTGGGCCCGTGAGCCATGGCCGCTGAGCCTGCGCGTCCGGAGCCTGTGCTCCGCAACGGGAGAGGCCACAGCAGTGAGAGGCCCGCGTACCGCAAAAAAAAAAAAAAAAAAAAAAGCATTAAAACCTACTGACTCAAGGTTTAAAGAAGGAAAAGGCATTGAAACATCATATCAAAATAGTAACAAAATGAAGTTTTATCAAACAAGCCTGATTTAAAGAGAGAAATTGCTCAAAAAAAATAAAAAATCACCAATTAATGATAAAGAGCAGAGACACTGGATAAAAGATGTATCTTTATGCATCAAAATTTTAGGTTTAGATTTCTCGTAGATGCTATTTATCCAACTAACTTTCACTCAAGTTCTAGCTTATTTAAAACTTTTATGATAATTGGGTGTTGAATTTTGTCGCGTCTTTTTTCTGCACCTATTAAGATAGGTATAGGAACTTTTCCTTAGTTACATTAATGTGATGAGTTATACTGGTTATTTTTTGAATGTTGCACCAACTTTGTATTCTTGGTCCAAACCTCATTTGGTCATGAGGCATTATCCATTCTACATATGCTTGAATTTAAGGTGCTAACATTTTATTGAGATATTTGCATTAGGTTTGGACCAGCTTCATAAAGTGAGTTGGTAAGCATTCTTTACCTCTCAAATTTCTATAAGAATTTGAATAAGACTGGTATTATATTTTCTTAATTTGTATAAGACTGATATTATATTTTTCTGTTGGCAGAATTCAGCATTGAAAAAATCTGCTCCTAGAATTTTTGGGGGGGAAAAGTTATCGATTAAAAATTCAATTTCTTTATAGATACAGGGACATTCAGGTATTCTCCTGTGTCCATTTTATAAAATTACTTTTTAAAGAACTTTGTTCATTTTTTTAAGTTTCAAACTTTATTGGCATAAAGTTTTATAATATTCCTTATTGTCATTTTAACATATATAGTGATATGACCTTTTTAATTCCTGATATTTATAACTTGTAGCTTCTTTTTCTTAATTTTAAACATGCTAGAGATTTTTATTAATTCTTTCCAAGAACAGCCTTAATTTTACTTCTTTGCCATTGCATGGTTTCAGCTCTAAACTATATTATGTACTCTATTCTACTTAATTTACATTTAATTTGCTCTTCTTTTTATATTTTTTTAGAGTAGAAACTTAAAATCATTGATTTTAAACCTTTATTCATTACTGATGTAGGCATTTAAATGATATTTTTCCCCACTACACAATGTTTTGCTAATATCCCACAAATTTTGATACGTTGATTTTTTTTTTTTTTTGCGGTTCACGGGCCTCTCACTGTTGTGGCCTCTCCCGTTGCGGAGCACAGGCTCCAGAGGTGCAGGCTCAGCGGCCATGGCTCACGGGCCCAGCCACTCCGCGGCATGTGGGATCTTCCCAGACCGGGGCACGAACCCGTGTCCCCTGCATCGGCCGGCGGACTCTCAACCACTGCACCACCAGGGAAGCCCAAACATAATATATTTTTAAAATTTATTTATTTATTTAGTTTTGGCTGCATTGGGTCTTCGTTGCTGCCCACGGGCTTTCTCTAGTTGTGGCATGCAGGGGCTACTCTTCGTTGCAGTGCGTGGGCTTCTCATTGTGGTGGCTTTGTATTTTGCTTTGTATTTTTTGAGAATCTGTTACTAGATACGTACAAAGTTAGTATTGCTATGTCTTCCTCTTCTTGTTGAATCATGCTGTATCTTTGTTAGTAAAGATAACTAACACTTTATCACTTTATCTTTGTTAGTACTTCCTGTCTGATTGATATTATCAGTTATATCAATACTAACAGTAATGGCAGTATTGTCTGCTACATTTTTCTTTTTTATTGAAATATAGTTGGTTTACTATATTATATTAGTTTCAGGTGTACAATACAACATAGTTATTTAATATTTTTATAGGATTATAGTCCACTTAAAGCTATTACAAGATAATGGCTATATTCCCAGTGCTGTACAATATATCCTTGTAGCTTATTTTATGCATAGAAGTTTGTGCCTCTTGATCCCATATCCTTATGTTCCCCCCCCTCTTCCCTCTCCCCCCGATAACCACTAGTTTGTTCTCTGTGTCTGTATGTTTCTGTTTTATTATATTTGTTTGTTCTAATTTTTAGATTCCACATGTAAGTGATAACATAGAGTATTTGTCATTCTCTGCCTGATTTATTTCATTAAGCATAATACCCTCTAGGTCCATCCATGTTGTTGCAAATGGCAAGATTTCACTCATTTTTATGGCTGAGTAACGTTCCATTATATATATACACCACATCTTCTTCATCCATTCATCTGTTGATGGGCACGTGAGTTGCTTCCATATCTTGGGTATTATAAAAAATGCTGCTATGAACATTGGAGCATGATCTTTTCAAATTAGTGTTTACATTTCCTTCAGATATACACCCAGGTATGGAATTGCCAGGTCATATGGTAGCTCTATTTTTAGTTTTT
Organism: Monodon monoceros; assembly: GCF_005190385.1. Taxonomy (NCBI): domain Eukaryota; kingdom Metazoa; phylum Chordata; class Mammalia; order Artiodactyla; family Monodontidae; genus Monodon; species Monodon monoceros. The sequence continues at coordinate 1,165,046 of NW_021703775.1, forward strand.
TTAATAACCTCCATACTGTTTTCCATAGTGGCTGCACCAATTTACATTGCCACCAACAGTGTACAAGAGTTGTTTCCCTAAAAATAGAACTATCATATGACCCAGCAATCCCACTACTGGGCATATACCCTGCGAAAACCATAATTCAAAACGACACATGTACCCCAATGTTCATTGCAGCACTATTTACAATAGCCTGGTCAAGGAAGCAACCTAAATGCCCATCGACAGACGAATGCATAAAGAAAATGTGGTACATATATACAATGGAATATTAGCCATAAAAAGGAATGAAATTGTGTCATTCGTAGAGACATGGATGGATCTAGAGACTGTCATACAGAGTGAAGTAAGTCCGAAAGAGAAAAGCAAATATCGTATATTAACGCATATATGTGGAACCTAGAAAAATGGTACAGATGAACCAGTTTGCAGGGCAGAAATAGAGACACAGATGTAGAGAACAAACATATGGACACCAAGGGGGGACAGTGGCAGGGGGTGGGGTGGGGTGGTGGTGTGATGAATTGGGAGATTGGGATTGACATGTATACACTAATATATATAAAATGGATAACTAATAAAAACCTGCTGTATAAAAAAATAAATAAAATTAAATTTAAAAATTAAAAAAAAAAAGTTGTTTCTCTGCATCCTCACCAACATTTGTTATTTGTGTTCTTTTTGATGATAGTCATTCTGGCAGGTGTGTGGTGATATATCATTTTGGTTTTGATTTGCATTTCTCTGATGGTTAGTGATGTGGGGCATATTTTCATCTGTCTCTTGGCCATCTGTATGTCTTCTTTGGGAAAATGTCTATTCAGGTCTTCTGCCCATTTTTTAATTGGGTTCTTTGGTTTTGTGACGTTGAGTTGTATGAGCTGTTTAAGTATTTTCGATATTAACCTTTATAGGTCACATCATTTGCAAATATTCTCTCCTATTCTGTAGGTTGTCTTTTCATTTTGTTGATATTTTCCTTTGCTGTGCAAAAGCTTTTAAGTTCCATTAGGTCCCATTTCTTTATAGTTTGATATTAATATAGCCATACTAGCTTGCTTTAACTTCTCCTATACGTATATGATTTGTTCTTTCCCAGTCTCCTACTTTCAACATATTCGGGTCTTCATATCTGTTTTACATCTATTGCAGGCAGCCCAGAGTTAAATATTACTTCTTTCTCCAGTCAGATATTATGTATGTTTTAATTGGAATGTTTAATTTATTTACCTTTCAAGTAAAGATGGATATGGTTTAGGTCTGCTGTCTTCATATTTATTTTTATTTGTCCCTTCTGCTTTTCTCTCTCTCTCTCTTTTTTCTTTTCTTTTCTTTCTTTTCTTTTCTTTTCTTTTTTTTTTTTTTTGGTCTCTGTTCCTCTTTTCTAGACTTCTTTGTAGTTAATAAAAATTTTTGTCTCTCATTTTATTTTCTTTCTTGTTTTTTTTTAACTATACTCCCTTTTATTAATTTTTAGAGGATGTTCTATGAATTAAACCGTGCATTCTTAGGTTATCACCATCTGTTTAAAATTAATAGTATAAATTTTAAACTTCACAAGGTATAATTACATGTAACCATCCTATGTGATAATGTTGTTATATATTGTACTTCTGCATAAATTATGAATTCCGTCTTATGTAATAATATTTGTATTTTAATATCCATTTGTCTTTTAAGGAAATTAACTTAACTTGTACTCAAAAGTTGATGATGTTGAAGGAAACTTGGTTTATGTTCTAATATTCCTGGGAAAGTGGCACATGGAATTTTATCCAGAGTAAGTCATAAAAAGGGCCAGAGTCTGTATTAAAAGTGATCTTTATAAAGAAGGACCTAGAAGCACATGGCAGGAATGGGTATCCATGGGGGGAAGAGGATAAAGGCTGTTTTTCTAACTGTCGTTTTCCTTATAATTTTACTAGGACGGAACCTATTTTGGTACTTGCTCCCTTTGTTTTGTGTGTACGTTTTTAGTATTTTAATATCAGATTTTGAGAACTACATAAGCAATATAATCAGACACTTTTGTGAGAAAGTATATATTATAAGAAAGTTAGCTGTTCTGCAAGCAGAGTTAATGCTGATGAACGATATTGCAATTTCCTAGAACGGAAATAAACATCAAAAAGCAAACCTTTATTCTGTTCTTCCAGAGCTCCCTGTGGTTCACCCAACAGAGACACAACCCATCTTCATTTCTTGAGAAAACGACAGGCAGAAAACTTAGTACTAATATTTGTTGCTATACACAAATCCAGATGTTAGCTCAAATTATGATTATTTAGCGTTAACAGGGCCTCTGGGTGTACAGACATCAGCACTTTGTATATATTTCTCTTTTATCTAAAGAGCTGTCTGGAATGAGAATGTCAGGTCATTTTTCTACTAAACTAGGCTGAGCAGGTATGTATGGAATTGTGGGCATCCTCGAACACCAAGATGGGATCTCTTTATTCCTTGTTACAAACCCCATAGTTAGATGATATTTTGCAATGTTAATAGAAAGAAAATATTGTGTTTAGAATTCTTTATGGGCTGGAAAGAGAAAAAGTAGAAGCTTTCATAAGATTACATAGTCAGGGATTTTCAAATTTTAGTGTGATTAGTATCTGCCAGGAAATGTATTTAAAATGCGTAAACTAAACATTCCCAGAGCTTCTGTTACAGTATACCCACCTCCAATGGGAGCCAGGAATCCACATGTTTAAGAAGCATCCAAGGGTTTCTGTTGTGTGTTGTTCTACTATCACACTTTCAGAAACACATCCTTGAAGACTTCGGAGCAGAGATGGTGGGGTGCGGCCAGATCACAACGCCCCCTGCCGGGAACTCAATGAAACAGCAACTGCAATGTTTTAAAACATGCCACCAGCACCCAAACAAGGAGCATGGATGGTGTCGTGTTGCAAACTTCCAAAGGGGGCAGCTAAGGAAAGAAATAAACAAAATTTGAGAATGATGACTGATTTCCAAGTCTAGTAAGGTACTCTAAAGTAAACTTGCAGAACTCAGGAAACCCTCTTGTTTTTAATGTTCTTAATGGGACAGTGAGAATGCTGCACAGCATGGTGGCTGCCTCACTCTTAAAGGAGCAAAGGCTTTAGGACCATTTGGATTTGGGGAACAATTCAAAGCTAATAGGTACCTTTATTTGAAAATAAAATACACACCCCGCTTGATGAGTGAACCCCGCCACACTTACCAGCATCCCAGAAGAGAGTATGGAGCCCCGATTTCTAATAATGGCTCTGCATGGTCTTCTCTGTGCCCCATAACCATATCCACTCCCCGCCCCGAGTGTCCCAGCTTAGGCCTCAACAAAACAGATGAAACAGCAAATAGCTGGCTTAAAATCAGACGTATGAGCCGGAGGATGAATTAACATGCATGCAATTAGAGAAAATAGAAAGTCTGGGCAGGGGAGCCTGTATCAGTGCTCAGTCAAGATGCAAAGAAATGTGTGTGAGGGCACATCTGCTCACGCTGTGTGAAGAGAAGGAACGAGAAGGGGAGGGGAGGGGGGAAAGCATGCAGGACATGGGTCAAGAATCTGGGCTGGAAAAAATGAGAGAAGAAAAGGAAGTACTTCTTGAGTTTTTTATGTTCAAGAAGAACTTAATAAGTTCTTGATATTGTGAAAACCGGAGCTCGAAGGAGAGATGGTTCAACAACAGGATGATATTAAAGGGAGATTGTGAAGAATTTTAAGGACTTATACTAATGCTTTTATAGCACTAATTGCATACCTTAGGAGCAGCTAGACAGAATAGAGTCATCAAAATTCTAATCTGTTAAGACAGAAGAAAGGTAAGGTAATCATGGTGATTTCAAAAGAAAATAAAAAGGAGCAGTTCAGAGGAATGAGGAAAGCAAAAGAAAACATGATTATATGTAAACGGATCATTCGTGTTGAGAAAATTCAACGTGTGAAATGGAGAAAATGGTCAAATGAATAACAGAATAAAAAAGTGTTGAAGGAAAGATCTGTTTGATTTAAAAAATATTCTAGGGAAAATATTGAAGAACCACTTATGTATTACTTATTCTAGTTAAGATCTGAATTTCAAGAAGAAAAAAAAGTTTGAGGCACCTAGGAAACAAAAATAACACCTTTACCCACAGGTGCAGGTAGTTACAATGTCCAAACCTACTGCTTCTTTCCCAGCCTCCTGACAGTGAGGTAAGGCCAAGTGACAAGTTTGGATAAATGACAAGAGATAAGTGACGTGTGTCACCGGAGAGCCCAGGCAGGTGAGTGATTGTGAATTTTCCACTTTCTCTCTTGCCCTGTATTACAGACGAACCAGGCACACGGACTGGGCCCTCCATAGTCATGGCCTTGGAGTGATGGGGTAGAGCAGAAAGAAGCCTTTGCTGGGGTTAGACACTAAGATTTCGAGGTTCGTTTGTTTCTGCAGCGTGAGCTTTGTCCTATTAACATGACCCAGTTTTATTACCAAGGTGTCCCAGAATAAAGGCAGCCTCCAGACGCTCTCCAGCATGAAAACCTCAGCCAAGAGCATCCCAGTGAGAGCTTTCTGACAAAACAACTACATGATGAGGTCCATTTAGGGGATGCATCAAAATAACTCAAGAGTGGAAAATGCATGATAGCACAGCTGGATGGAGAGATTCGAATCAATTTGAATATAGAATTATATTGAACAACTATAGGCAATATAGTTACAGCACAGATGAAAAGTGCTATAAACCTTGACAGATTAAAAAACATAATCTTATCTAATGAAAAAACAAACAAGAAAGCCAGGAAGCAGAGGAAAGAGAGTTAGGAAGAAGTATGAGAGTGCTAATTTTTCCTCATGAGCAGCAGGTAAACAGTGATAATCTCTTTTTGAGGATGACCCTAACATCTAAATATTATTTTAAATATTTTCTCTATGTTAAAGAGAACTTTTAAGAATCAATATTTCTACTGATCAAGAAATATTTCTTTCAGTTTCATTTTAGTTTTCATGTTATTTTTCCCTCTATTAAAATTAAGAAAAATGAATCTGACTTTAAAATGTAATATACAGCATGAATAGAAAGATTCCATCTTAATAAAATTATTTTATCCAGGATTTGAGCAATTCTTTCTCCGTCTCTTTTTTATATTTGCTGCATAGACTGAATTATTTTATATTGAATGTGTGCTAATTTTATTGCAAAAATTATAAAGTCATTGACGGAGAGGGAGGAGACAAATAGAGGAAAAGAGAGTAAGTTAAATTATAAATTTATGCAAACCCAAGGAAAAAATACTATCAGATATTTTTAAATTCTGAAGCTAGAGAAGTTGACAATAAAGTTCATTTGGAAGAGCAGGGAAGCAAATGTAGCCAGGAAGCTTTGAATAAGAAGGCTAGTGCTACTAGACATAAAATAATATAAAAACTCTGTAATTAAAGGTGCCGAAATCACATGAATAAACAGAAAGACCAAGGGAACAAAATCCAAGAGAAGATGCAGCTGCACCTAGAAATTTCTGTAATATGATATGAAAGGGCTGCATTTTAAATCAGTAAAGGAAAGATGGACTTCTGAAAAAAACAATGTTTGGATAACTGGAAACAATGTGGAAAAAGATAAAATTGGATCCATTTCTCACAAAAAACATGATAAACCAAATGGCTCAAAGAGTGAAACAACAAACGAATGAACTAATGAACAAACAAATAAATAACACGTTAAAAGCATTAGAAGAAACAGGGGTGAATCTCTTAAAAACCTGGGAATGGGAAATCCTTCCCATCTATAACTCACAAATCAGAAGTAATAAGAAGGAAAAGGATAAATGCTACTACAAAAACAAATCCCAAGCACCTCAACCTGAAAAAAAATCAAAATAAACAATGTAATAAAATATGAAAAAATTTATTTGTAATCCATATCACAAAGCATTGTTAGTCCAAGAAAGTTTCCAAAAGTAGACCAGAAAACTATACAAGTAGGAAAAAAATGTGTAGAAAAAGGAACAAGAGATAAGATCAGATAATTCACAAATAAAGAAAGGCAAATGGCCTTTGAATATTAAAAGATGTTCAGTCTAACTCATTATTGGAGAAACCAGAGTGCAAAACTGTGTAAGAGAAACTTAAATCGACCCCAGCTTCCTCCCTTGGAAGAGTCTTGCTGACAATCACCTCCCTGGCGGAATCCTGCCGTTGAAAATCTCCAGAATACTAACTAGACCCCTCGAGACCAGAGCCTAACCCACAGACCCCTTTTCAGAATAATGTTTCAAATGGATCAAATAAAACACATACGTTTACAAAGGAAAACTTTAAAAAAACGACACTGAGAGATAATTTTTCGCCAATCGGACTGAACAAAATCTAGAAGTGTGTCATGCTCCGAGGAAAAGCCTTGGGGATACAGCACTGTCATAATTGTGGTGAGGTTGCAATTTGATTCAACAACCATGGAGAAAAATATGGCAAAGCCTAGTAAGATTACCTAGAGAGATCTAAAGACGGAAAGAACTGACAGTGCTATCTTAAACTGCAACCAGCAACTAAAGCCTTAAGGATAAAATCACATTACTGTTTTGAAACTATTATATATGAAATAGGATAAAGCAAATAGATAATCGTGCGAATGATATTAAGCATCAACGTTCTAAGCATAACGTCAGAGAGGCTGTGTGAGAGACTATAATCTTACATTTGAACGGGAAATATCCATATGAACTCATTATATAACTTTCTTTTAATTATATGCATTTTCTACCTCTCTGTACTGGAAAAGCCCAGAAGCAAGGATTAATTCAGTTACAACGAGCATGCCTAGCTTTCAGATTGTGGTCTCTTAATAGTATTTCCCGTGAAAAAGAACTAAGGCTCCTTGACAAACGACTGATCCCAGGTCTGTAGCAGAAAACGCATGAGTCTGGAATATAGTGTAACTGAAAGCAAAGACACTAATAAAGAACTCTGAGGTCCCAAGCACACGTGAGCCAAATGAATGGGCTCCATCGGCCAAAGCTAAGACAATGGGAGCATTAAGAAAGCAGTGACTATGATGACTTGAAAGCCACCATGTCAAAATCCATGTGATGCTAATGAAAGCAAGTGAACCCGAACTCTAGTTAACTCTGCAAGTTATTAGGCCATCACTGTAGTCTGAAAATTGGCAAATAGAAGACAAGTATCAGGGATTTCTCCTGCCGCTCCCACAAAACATATGGTGATAGAAATTCTTCTTTATGGAAGAGTTTCAATTATTAAATGCAGAAGGGAGAGTAAAACATCATCATTTTGCAAAAAACCCAAAGCGAAAATAACAGACCAAACGTCAGTCACCGGCAGCTGGCGGTCCCCTTAGGTGGAAGTCTGATGGGAGCCCTGGAGGAGCTGGATCAGGCCGTTGATACACGAATGCTTTGTTCAACGTTACTATCAGAAAAGAAGGTACCACCGGCCACCGTGTGCTTGCTGGAGGCACAGCAGCACCAACGAGTGTTCTTGCGAAGAAACTGAATCTGAATCTGATAGCCTCTAGAACCCAACTCGCAGATTAAAGGAAGGGAAGGGGTTAAAGGATGTATAAAATAACATCACAGGGATGCAATTACCAAAATCTAGTTGCAAAATATTCCACAAACAATGAGCTGGTTTCTTGATGACTGGAGGAGAGGAGAATAGAAAGGGCACAAGTCTCTGCCCCCGGGGCGAACGACCAGCCCCCCGTTTGCCTCGGAGGGTCCACGTTATCTCTGTTTATTCAGTTAGGACAGCACCCCTGATCACTCTCAGAACATTTGTATGATGATAATACGATCACCCTACCCATCAGCCTGGATCACTTAAAAAGTACGCAGCTATCAGATGTCCAACTGCTTTTGATATTTAGAAAGATCACTGGGAATCAGAATCCAAACCTGTGTGCCCTGGTTGACCACTATGTTAGTCCTCTAGGGCAGCTGTAACAGTGTCCCAGGCTGGGGGGCGTTAACAGCAGACATTTATTGTCTCACAGTTCTGGAGGCTAGAAGTATAGGGTCAAAGTGTCAGCAGGGTTGGCCCCAGGCCCCTCTCCTTTGCTGCAGGCAGTCTTCCTCCCGGGTCCTCACCGTCTTTCTCCCACATGAATCTGTGTCTAAATAGTCTCTTCTTGTAAGGACACCAGTCATGTTGGATTAGGGACCACCCTAATGACCTCAGTGTTCACTTGATTACTGCTCTAAAGATCCTATCTCCAAATAAGGTCCATTCTGTGGTGCTAGGGGTCTGCACTTCAACATATATATTTGTGTAGGGGGGCACAATTCAGTCCATGATAATCACCATGACCCTAAGTGAAGCAATTAAGATTTTGTCCAAACAATGGAGGAAATTTGAGATCTACTTTGGAGACTTAACAACCCTGGGATAAAAATCCTCAAACGTCACAGCCTCTGAGGAAGGGGCTCTCAGTGTCCAGATCCCTATCCTGAGCCAGTGGAGACTCAAGCTCCACCTGGAGACGGTGCTTGATCCCTGGTGAAGAGAACTCTGGGACGCAAACCCTGTGGGTCCTCTAAGTGTCCTCCATAGCCCTGTAGGACTTTGCTCCCAGGTCCTTACAAGCTAGTCCAGCAAGATGCCAAGGTTGAGGTCACCAATGGGAAAGAAGTTTCTGGTGGAAAGGAAGCTCTCTGCCCCTGAGAACAGCCTCTACAGCTGTGGGCTGAGAAGCCCATGGGCACAGGCAGCCAATCACCCACAGGGCATCGGCAGAAGCAAAAGCACCCATTATGGCCAGGCACCAAATGGCGGGACAAGAAAGAGAAATCTGGACCTCAGAGTGTCTTCCTCCAGGAAGACAGCCCCGCAGGGACGGGAGAACACTGGATTCAAAGTCCCAGGAGCTCCGGGAGCTCTGTTAGCTGTGGAGTTGCACTTCAATATCGTTTTTAGGTTTTATTGTAATTATTACTTACATCTACTTGCTTTCTCCTGGTGTGATTGGATTGGGAGAATTAAGGATTTCACAAAGAAACATGAAAACTCTAATACAGAAGAAAATTAATATTTTTATCTTAATGCTGAAGATGTTTTTACACCTGGTACCTTTATGGACAATTTGTTTTCAATCACTGGAGGATATATCATAATCTTCTAATTTGATGAAATTTCTCCCTATGGTTCAGAGCTGGGAGCATATTTAAACTCACCGGCAGGCGCTTTAATTGCTTATGCTGGTTTGTTATTATTTCTATCAAATATTCATGCTGGAAACATAAAACAGGGAACCTGATGAGAAGGATAAAATGCCATGTCTCCATCATATTTTTATGTATTTTAGGAAAATCTCAAATTCTCTATATCCAATCACATCTCATCACATCAAATTGTTATATGAATACTGTTTGTTTAAAGTCGGTGGACAGACTCCTGGAACACTGGTTTTTAAAGACGTTTCCCCCTTTTATGAACAGATATTCTTTGGCTGACTCAAAGCTTTCCACATTTGAAAAAAGATTCACATTAACTTAATATTTCAATAAATAGAGTAGGAGTTAGAACTAATGTATATGTCTCACAAATTGGTAACAGTCTCCCAAACCACTTATTCTTTCAAGGCTGCCTCTTTACCTAAAATTGGGTGGCCCACAATGTCACATGCAGGTTGAAGGGCATCTCTCCCTTTGCCCTAAGGGAAAGCAAACTGTCACCTGCCTTCACTCGTGGGGCAGGGCGCTCACATCCAGACAGGGCGCCTTAGGTACCAGCCCCTCCAGTGACACAGGCTCACTTGAGTGAACACTAAGCCCAGGAATCAGGTAAGGATTAAAAAGTAAGCCCAGCAAATGTTCTAAAATTGCTGAAGGAAAAAGCGAGCTCTGGCAGACACACGTCCTCTGTGAGGAGCCCCGTCAGACTCAGCGGCGGTCTCCTTCACCTGAAGCAGAGGGGCGGTGGAGACACCTCCATCTACTTGTTTGCAAATGTGGTGAATCGGGGCAATGCTGCTCTGTTTCTCTGTTTAAAATGGACGAGACAGAGGCTTCTGAAAGCAGGATGTCGGGGAGATGCACACACAGAAGAGAAACACAGAAAGAAAAGCAAGTAGGTCTTGGCCAAAACGGCTAATGAAGGGCTGTGTCTGCTTATGGCTGCTTTAAGCATTTCTTCCTGTGCAGCAACATCCACAAATGATGAGAAAGCTTCACTCACGTACGGAGCAGAGATTATATTCGCTGTCAGCTGCCTACCAAATAGGGGCGTTGAGAGGATTAATGAGGATCCGGGTGCTACACTGATCGTTGCCATGGAAATGCGTAGATAAGCAGGGCAGTATAAAAGACGTGCCAAGTGCAATACTTTTTATCCCATGGCTGATAATAATGGGAAGGCAGAATGTCTCTTTGCATTAAGGAACCCAACGGATTAGCACATCCACGACCTCTGTGCTCCCGCCACCCTCTGTGGTGTGTTTGTGACTTTTAGACCCAGGCTGTCAGTTTGGGTGTAAAGGGGCACTGGCAGAATTGAGACTGCCCGACAGATCAGTGTATTTCACTGACCTCTAGCAACCTTATGGCTCAGCAAATGACTGGGGCGTAAAATATTCACCTCGGCCCACACAGGGTCTTCCTAAACAATGTGCTGTTTACTCTGCTTCTAGTTTTCCTGACTTACAGTGGTGTGTGGAGCCTTTTTCTTACCTTGTCTACTATTTTCTTTTTTGGAAAATAAACTCAAGACCCTGCTTTTTCATCCAATATCCATGTAAGTCCATTCTACACCTACCGCAAATCTTACACCTATGTCTCCTGGTTTTAAAAGAGCAGGAGTCACACCAGCCCAGGAAGAAAGAGGAGTGTTCAAGGAGTGGGAAAATGGCCACCACCCTGTCTCAGGACTCTGTGGCTTGGACTATTCTCCCCACCCAGACTATACCTGCATCTTAGGACTAGGGTGATGTGGTTGTCCGGGAGTGCCCAGGAGAGCAGGGAGAGGAGCCAGCAGCAAGGGTGGGGTCTGCGGAGTGCTTTTCAGAGGGAGAGCCGAGCAAGTGCGTCTCTCCCAGAGCCTCATGCTGGGGTCACAGAGCTGCTTTGGGCTTGAATTATCCACATCCAATTCAGAGCAGCAACAGCAGCATTTTAGGGTGGATGTGTGGGTGGGGAAGGCAATGCACATATCAGGTGTGGGAGTGGAGGGGATGCAGCCAATGCTGTCGACAGCAGAGGCAAAGTCGTAGCCATGAGCAGGGAGAGCAAGGATGGGGTTGGGAGGTCCCCCCTTTTGGGTCAGAGGTGAGTGAAGGCTGCTGTCTGAAGACCACTGTGGAGCCTGTAGGCAAGGTGAGCCCTCAAAGTCTCTCCAGCTCAATGAAATAAAGCCCATCTGGTGATGCTGTGCACACTCAAAAGGGGCTGCACTTCCCCTGGATGTTTCATTCCCCATCAGCTAAAACTTTCTTTTAGTAAACATACGGATCTCTGACAGCTATGACAGCCCCCTGGAGTTGTGCAGTGCACAGCCTGCACTACCCGACATGGCGGAATGGAGCGGTCGTTGGGCTATGGCTGCTCCAGGGACACAGTTTCTTTGGGGACACCTACGTGACAGAGCCAGTTTGTCAGGAGGAACCAGACACCAGCATCATTGTTCAGAAGCAGGTGGGCCAGAGACAGGATCACCCAAGTGACACCAAGCAAGTCTGGCTGCCAGGATTTTCATTGGCCTAAATCAGCCCAGAGGACCTTCACTGGCTTAAATCAGCCCCGAGGAGGATCTGTTGGGTCCTTCGAGGATCCAGGCCCACCTGTGTGAGCATTTGGAGGTGACAGGACAGACTCGAGAATTAAAGAACATGGCTGTGGAGAACGCATGTGCTCCCCGAACGCCAATCTTAGGATAAAAGGAGAGTTTGAAAGTAATGAGCTTACCATTCGTTTCAAGAATTTAGTAAAAAGAATGGCCAAATAACCCCAAGATAAGGTGAAAGAGGAAATAATAAAGAAGAAGCTAACCCAGTCAGGAAAAGTGTGTTTGTTGGGTCAACCAAGGTTCCAGCAGGAAGACTGTGTATCTCTCTCGTTGTTATCACTGTCTCTGTCCCTGTCTCTCTAAAGCACATGATCTCTATCTCAGAAACACACACACACATGCACACACGCACATGCAAGGGCTCTCTGGAAACCTGTCCCTTGCTTAAGGGTGGAAATGTGCACTTCTCATCTAACTGTCAAGATTTAAAAGCATAAAAATAGAAATGTCCATAAACTTCCCACCAAGGAAGTTTTGATGACTAACTGTTGAAGTGCATATTTGCTCTGTTCTAGCCAAGCCTCACCGTGGCATTTGAGCCACTGCACACGGCCAAGCACAGTCAGGCCAGCACACTTCATGCCCTGAGTGAAGGCTGTAGCCTTTGCCGTCTGGGCAGCGTAGGTGGTGCACTTTAACTCTGGTGTTTACGCTTCTGGAAACAGAAATATAACCATCAGGTTGGTTGAGCTTTCCTCATGTTTTGTACTAGAAAGAGAGACAGTAGATTACAGGAGACGACAATTATGAGACAACTTCTATGGGTACTGCAATTCCACGCCCTATGATAACACATTGATTTCAATGTTCCCGTCTGCAAATAACTTCTCATGTTGCTAAGGGTAAATGCAAACTATCCAGTCCAACTAGGCAAAAATAAAGTCCCTTATGTGGAAGAAAAACCACTCAAACGGAATTGGCCTCATGTAGAAATGGCTCAAGAGTCAAGTGAGGAAGTGCACACGAAAATGAGGATTATGAGGAAATTGCTTTCACTTAACCAGGGTCCAGATGGGCTGAAGTCGGAACACGGTGCCCTGACTTGCATAACGTTTTGTGCTCTGAGCCACAGGAAAGGGCTGTTCCAGCATCCGAGGAAGGCCACGGAATTCAAACCCTCATTCTTATGACCTGCGGCCAATCCCTCAGCCTCACACAGACGCCTCCCTTCATGTATATGGAAGGAATAATCCTATCACCCAAGCTCAGATGTTCACTTGGGGAATTAACGAACATTTTAAAAGCTCTGCTTATAACAGCCATGCCACGCAAAAGGAAATTGGCTTATCCATTTTATATAGCAGCTCATGAAAGGAGTCTCTGCCGTGTCGTGGAAAGAATGCTCTCCTAGGAGGTGGGCAATTGTTTCCAGTCCTGGTCGCCCACATTTAGCAACACAACCTTGAATGCATCACAAAAACGCTTGAGCATTTGCAGCAACATGGATGGACCCAGAGATGATCATAGTAAGTGAAGTAAGCCAGACAGAGACAAATATCACGTGCATCACTTATATACGGAATCTTAAAAGGGGATGCAAATGAACTTACACACAAAAGAGAAATAGACCCACAGACAGAGAAAGCAAACTTATAGTTACCAAAGGGGAAAGTAGGGGGGGAGGAATAAATTAATAGTTTGAGATTAACATATACACACTACTGTATATAAAATAGATAACCAACAAGGACCTACTGTAGAGCACAGGGGACTTGACTCAATATTTTGTAATCACCTATAAGGGAAAAGAATCTGAAAAAGAATGGACATATATGTATGTATAACTGAATCACTTTGCTGTACACCTGCAACTGACACAACATTGTAAATCAGCTATACTTCAATTAAAAAGAAGAAAAAAACTTGAGTCTCAATTTTCTCATCTATAACCCAAAACATCTGTATCTGACGAGCTAACATCCTACACTACCGTAGCCACTGCAAACACATGTACACATGATAGATAAATAATAGATAGATGATAGATGGTTAGATAGGTAGGTAGATAGACAGATAGATAGATAGGGATAGAAGAGTTCCTCTTCCCAAATTTGGTGAAATAAAGAAACATGGAAATAAAGATTCTCCATTTAATACTGAAAAATATTAAATATACTGAGAGCAACGAAAACAATACTAAGCAAAATTGTCACAGCTAAACATTTGCCTGATTTGAGGTCATTTCCAAACACTGTCAATTAATGAGGCCCTACCATGCTTTAGAAATAGAATCTTTGAAATACTGTACTGAATCAATGATGCCCTAGGCATCCTTGACCTACAGAGTAAATTGTAGATGAAAAGTAAAGAAAAGTAGGTAGTCAATTAAACTTTAACACATATTTATTCATTGGTTCATTTAACATCTGTTTATGCAGTAGTGCCCACCAGGTGCCAGGTGCTGTGCTGAGGGAAGCACGGGGAATTAAACAGAATAGGTCTAAGTCAGAAAGAGAGAGACAAATACCGTGTGCTAACACATATATATGGAATTTAAGGGAAAAAAATGTCATGAAGAACCTGGGGGTAAAACAGGAATAAAGACACAGATCTACTAGACAATGGACTTGAGGATATGGGGAAGGGGAAGGGCAAGCTGGGACAAAGTGAGAGAGTGGCATGGACATATACACACTACCAAATGTAAACTAGATAGCTAGTGGGAAGCAGCTGCATAGCACAGGGAGATCAGCTCGGTGCTTTGTGACCACCTAGAGGGGTGGGATAGGGAGGGTGGGAGGGAGGGAGACACAAGAGGGAAGAGATATGGGAACATATGTATATGTATAACTGAGTCACTTTGTTATAAAGCAGAAACTAACACACCATTGTAAAGCAATTATACTCCAATAAAGATGTTAAAAAATAAAAAATAAAATAAAATAAACAAACAAACAAAGAAAAAACAGAATAGGTCCAGGCGCTGATGGAGCATGGAATCTAGGGGGAGAAAGACAATAAGAATAAACCTATAAACACAAGTCTAGTGCAGATACCTGCTAAAAGGCTAAGGACCGTAAGGTGAGGGCATGGATGGGGACCATTGGAGCCGGCACGGTGGTACCCATACTTTCTGCCCATCCCATGCTCCGGGCACTTCCCTATATCCCCCCCAAGGCCAGCGCTGCCTCTGGAGTTCTTGGAGGGTGTCCAGGCCTTTCTGTCTGGTGAGCCAGAAGTCAGGGGGAGCCCGTGCCCCAGCCTTCTGGGGAGAACTGTGAGCTGTGTTTGGGGCTCCAGCAGCCCCCTGCCTGGCAGCCCACCCTTTCTTGCCTTTCTTCTCTTCCCACCTCCCTGCCTGTGCTTCCTGGGACCACCTCCTGAGTAAAACAACTTGCCCTCCGATTCTTGTCCCAGAGGTGGCTTCTGCAGAACCCAGAGAGGAAGGTCTCTCTGATGCGAGATTGGAATCAAGAGAGAGAAGGAGCCATGCAGGCACCTGAGGTGTGTCCAGGCAGAGCGAGGAGTGTGGGCAATGACCCCGAGGTGGGCAGGTGAGCAGGGCAGTGGGTACCACGCACTGCGACAGCCCCCATGGGAAATACTTAGTGGACTCTGGCTATAAAGAGGGGGAAGCAAAGACAAAAAGAGCCTGGGTAAGTACCAGGTATAAGTTGAAAGGAAAACAGAGGGAGAGATGAATTCACCTACGAGTATCAGAGAAAGTTGCCTGGACAATATAACATTTAAAATAGACATTGGGGAGTTCCCTGGTGGCCTAGTGGTTAGGAATTGGCGCTTCAACTGTCTTGACCTGGATTCAATCCCTGGTTGGGGAACTGAGATCCCGCAAGCCACCCAGCACAGCCTAAAATACAATACAATACAAAACAATACAATACAATGAAATGAAATAAAATAATATAAAATAAAATAATATAATATAAAATAATATAAAATAAAAGTATGCTGACGAACATTGCCAAGAAGGAAAGATGCTTCTGGTCCAAGGAGCACCTTGAACAAAGGTGTGGAGAAGAAGTCTTTGGAACTTGTCCAAACCATCAGTGAAGAGGCAGAGAAATAACTGTTTCTTCTCCTGCCGCAACCTATGTACGACTGTTTTCCTTTGACTTCACAAACCATCCGAAGGAGTGCACATGAGGGCTGTGCCGGACTGGCGGCACAGCAGAGAGGGCCGGTGGAAGAAGACAGACATGGCTTTGCAGAAGCACTTGCTGTGGCTGCAGAGACGGGCGGTGTGTGAACAGACACCTGGAGAGATGCTGGGTCAGGGAAACCAAGGAGCTGCCCACATGGCCCGGGGCCTGGAGGAGCCCAGATGAGGGTCACCCCAAGTGCACTGTGACAAACGAAGGCTTTGTGGGGTTGTGTCTAGATGGTCCTTGTTGTCAACGTGCACCCATTTCCTGACACCTTCACGTGCTCAGAAGTGTTCTGTCCAGAGATCAGGACGCCTGGAGAGGAACCTCGTCTCTGTGAGGTCCTGGCCGTGACCTCAGCGGTATTGACCTCGCTGTGTCTCCATGTCCTCGTCTGTGAAAGGAGAAACTCAGGGTAAGGCAAACACAGCGTCTGCCCGTGACAGGCACTCAGTAAACGCTCCTGCTATTATCCACCTTGCCTCCCGAATGACTGTTACCCCAATGCCTCCCCTAACCCACTGGCCCTCCAGAAGACATCTCTCTTAATTTTTCAGCCGAGCCTATCCTCAGCCCGTTACATCAGCACCAAGTGCCTCCCTACTGGAAGCCTCTGCAACAAGCACGTCACGACATCTTTGGGATTATAACTGCCTTCTTGGGGACATTCCTCCAATAACTACTTGCCTCTTTCTGCAATCTACCTTCTCCAGTCTTCTGTAGCAGGTGCACATGTGCACACACATGCACACACACACACACACCCTCACTGAACATTCTAAAACACATACGAACCCAGAAAGGTTATGAAAGGAATTTGACAGTGATATTTTTTCAACCGTAAAATGCGGATAATAATAGTACCTATCTCGGAGGACTGTTCTGGAGATCAAGTGAATGAACACAGATAACACATTTTAAATATGCCTGGCTGTAGCAAGTGTGAACCACTATCATTACTTTTATGAATCACTCACTTTAAGCTTGGAGCAATATCTTATTCCATAAGTGGCTGCTAATCTTGACCTGTAATATCAAGATTATTAAATGGCTGTATTTATTCAAAAGTGGCTATCACACTCACAGGGGAAAATTTCCCAGCCACGAAAATACCCAAAGAGACTATCCAATCCACAGGGTCTAGATTGACAGGACAATTATCTTGTCCCTAAATGAACATTTTCTTCCAGTTCCATAACCATCCTATCCAGGAGCTTTCGTATTTTCTCAGTCTGCCTTTGTGTTTCACGTGTCGTTGCCTCATATGTCTTTGCCAGTTACAATAGACAACTAAGTAACACCCACATCTCATTGTTATTAGTGAGTTGAGAACTTCAATTGAAAAAGATTTTCAGGAAGATTGCTTGCTTTTAATATCTTCACCACTTTAACATGTATGTCTCTTGTAATTAGGAATATTTAAGAAAAAAACCAACCTATGACTCAAATTTTGAAAATGAACATAAGGTTTGACCTAAAAACCAAAGCCTGTAATTGGAGAAATAGGTGTGAGTGTTCACACTCTTTGGAGGACCTCTTGATATTTCTTCCTGATCCACAGCAGGGGAAGTGTTGCCGTCCATCCAATTAGAAAGCACATTACCGGGAACCAAAGGTACAACAGTGCTGGGTAGCACATTCAGGGCTTTTTGTGGGAACTTCTAACCCAGGACAACTTCCCAAGGTCACCTAGGGCATTTCAGCCGATTCTTCCTGGAGCTACACTGGGCTTAACTGAATGAATATATCCTCAGTTTACTCGTCAAAGCAATCGCTACATTCAGGAAACCCGATCTGCTATAAAAATGTAATAACAATAAATAAAAGAAAACAGCAATCTACTCCATTAGAAATCTCCACAGAAATGACTTTGAGATTGTACGTTCTATTAGGTAATTAATTTCACTCTTCTCTACACGATGTGCAGATTAGAATCTGACAAAAGAGTGAAACATCCATAGATTTTGCAGGTACTATAATAAGCTATCTTTTTTTAAAAAAGAGGTTTACAGAACAAACCCAGCGAGAATCTTTTTCTTTCCTGTTTTTTGTGTGCCTATAAAAATCATAAATGGAATACACGCCCATTTTTTAATTAAAAGTGAGAGGAAAATATTAAGAAGAGAAAAGAAGTCCTCTGGTCGTAGAAGTGGCTAAGAGACCCCACCATGCTCTTTCCCACGTTTAATACTAGGACCCCCGGTCCTTTAGTGGGTACGCTGAAGCCCAGCCAGAGACAGTCTTCCCTAGGGGCTCCTGCAGCAAGATGAGGGTATCCAGTTCCAGATCCCATTTCTAGAGGAAAGCCACTTAGCCTCCTTCCCCCCCTCCCCCCGCAGGCTAGAGCCCAGACTGATGCTAGTGGACCAGCTTTGAACAAGAGGACAAGGACCGCAGCCCGGGGTGTGGTGGAGAAACAAGGGTCCCTAGTGAGCTCTGAGGGCACGGCCTGCTACAGGCTCTGAACCACCTGCCTGCCTCCAGGCTATTGTATGAGAAATAAATACTCTTCTGTTCTGATGGAGCACCCATATTTTTGGCATCTTTTTTTACAGCATTTTAGCCTATTACCCAACTTTTACCACCTCTTACATTCTACTCTCCTAAAATGACCTAGTACCATCCAGTTGATTTTTTAAGCACTTAAAAATAGAGTGAATCTGCCTCTCTCTACGTAATTTTGCATTCTTTTTGTTAGCTTGATATTTTACTTAATGTACTTTCCGTGCCATTAACAAATCATCCCCTTCATCAAGCATATAGGTCATTACTATAAGGACGTTATTCATTGTCATTAGAAGGGCATTGCTCACTGTCATCTTAAGGATATTCCCTAATGCTGTACAATAATACCAGTAAAACACACATTTGAGAGTATTTTCTAAAATATATATTCCAAGAAGTAGAAAAGGAAGGATTGATATCTTTTTAAACAAGTTCTCTCTTTGTGAGTTGTTCATTTTTATTCGTCTCTCTCTTGGCCAGGGTGGTTGCTCAATCAGGTTTTTTTAAATGAATAATATCTGTGTCTATATCTAACTGAAAAAGCTTCTCATTGCTTTCACAGATAAAAGACATCTTTACCTGGGTACAGATCTTGCATCATCCCCTTTTGCCTCAAAATTCTACGGTTTTTTTCAAAAATAAAATTTAATTTTTTCAATAAGATGATTATATGCTTATTAGAAAAACTTTGAGATTTTACCTGTTTCCTGAGGTAAGAGTGAATTGCTATAAATTTCCCTCTTAGAACAGCTTTTGCTGCATCCCATAGATTTTGGGTCACTGTGTTTTTGTTTTCATTTGCCCTCTGGTGAGCAGAGCCAGCCGTGGGGTCTCTGGCTGCAGGGCCCTGGGGGTCCCAGGTCTAGTGTCTATGCCATGGTGTCATGTGGGGTCAGGTCCTGGTGAGTGGGCTTGTGTCCCCGCCAGTTAGTTCCTTGGCCTGAGGTGTCCCAGTACTGGTGCCTACAGGCTGGTAGGTGAGGTGGGGCTGGGTCCTGAGGCTAGTAAACTAGAGGGAGGGTCCCACAACATCTCTTGTCATCACCAGGGTCCACGTGGTAGAACGAGCTCCCTGAAGTGGCTGCTGCCAGTGTCTATGTCCCCAGGTGAGATGCAATTTCCTCCTGCTTCTCTAGGTGACTCTCCAAGATCAGCGGTAGGTCTGACCCAGGCTCCATCCAAATTACTGCTTCTGCCCTGGGACCCAGGTCATGCAAGACTCTGTGTTCGCCCTTTAAGAGTGGAGTATATCTCCCTCAGCCCTCTGGGTCTCCCAAAGGTCAGCCCTGCTGACCTTTAAACCAAATCTTCTGGAGTCTCATATTCCTGGTGCAGGATCCCTGGGCTGCAGAGCTCGATGTGGGGCTCAGACCCCTCACTTCTTGAGGAGAACCTCTGCAATTGTAATTATTCTCCTGTCTGTTGGTCGCTCACCCAGGGGTGTGGGTCTTGATTATACCATGACTCTGCCCATCCTACCCATCTCACTGTGGTTCCTTCTTTATATCTTTAGTTGTAAGAGATTTTTCTGGTAGGTTCCAGTCTTTCTCATCAATAAATTCTCTGTAATAGCTGTAATTTTGGTGCATCCATGGGAGGAGGGGAGCTTAGGGTCTTCCTACTCGGCCGTCTTGGGAACTTTCTAGTTCTTTAATTTTGTTTGGCAGAATTGTGTAGTTTTCCTCATATAGATCTCATATATATTTTGTTAGATTTATACCTAAGTGTTTCATTTTTGAATGGCAATGCTGTGAAAGCTTTTGTATCTTTAAAATTTTGAAAAGTAAATATATTCAATATTCTAAATTTTTTAAATTAAAATAACAATAAAACTGAAAGCAATATGAGACGGAAGTGACAAAAATGAAAGATTGAGGGGCATCCCAGCCCCCAACCTGTTTTGTCAAAGCACTGGATCATCCTCCAAAGACCCTTTCCTTTCAGGTCTAGCCCTGCCCTCGCCTTAGCCCCCTCCTGCTCTTGTCACTGATGTATCAATAATATTATATTTGGGGAGTGTTTTACTTTCTGTCCTCTGTCACCAAGTGGTGTGTGATATCGTTAAGGGCAGTGACCATTTCTTCAACCTCTTTTGATTCCCCAGCACTGAATACAGGCAACATATGGTAGGCTCTCTCAAAATATTTTAATAATAATGAGACTTTTGTGATCTAAGTATAAACCATGGCCATAATTTTCACAAACTGCTCCAAAACTTCAGTCTGGATAATTTATAGCCGTCATGTATCTGTATAGGCTTTTAAAGCCCCATAAAATCAAAGCAAACCTTATGTTTTAAAATATAGGTTATAAAAATAATGAAAATGTAAACAGATATGATTTTTAAAGGAGCAAACATTGCAGCAGAGCACAAATCTGAATAAACAGTGCATTTCAGCTATAAAAAGGTTGTATAGACGGAAGGCAAAAGTCTGGTCAACACTATTTATAGTTTTCTACATGTACCACAGACTTCAAATGTCAGCCCGAACTTTATCTGAAAGCTTATTGCTAATACTTCGAGCCATTTGCTGAAATGGCTTTTTTCCATTAAAATATTTACTGCAATTCCCTATTTTACTTCTCTTTCTTAAAAAGGCAAACTCTCTGTTGAAATAAATACTTTCCAGCCAATTTACATAAAGGATTAAGGGGCGTCCATCTGTACGGTTCCAAGAAAGGTAAAGGAGAATATACAGTTGGTACAAGCCGTAATCCGAATCGCGGGGCACTTGGCCACACTCAGGCTGTAGCTGAGGCCACCAGGGTGGAGGAAAGTGGAATAAAACCTGTCTAAAAACGTGTGTTTGTTAAAAAAAAAAGCAAGAAACGTTGAGGGGGTCTGAGGCTGCCCTGTCAAGCCGAATCCACACAGGCCTTGGTGTTCTCAACACCTCCAAGCAGGCACCTCCCCAGATGAAGAACCTCCACTGGGGTCTCACCGCGGAATTCACCACGAACTTCTCAGCGCGCCATATCCATCTGCCTCCCACCCGTTTGCGCACGGGCCCCCCACCCTTGGCCCATGTGGCCCCCTGAAGCCTCCCCACCTCTTTCGACTCACAGCCAGCCACCTGTCTGACCCTCCGAGCCTCATCTGAAATTACAGCTCCTCCAAAAAGCCTGACTAATCCCACCTGACCTCGCTTCTCTCCAAACCCTCGGACCCTTTTATGTGGTGTTGCCTGTCTCTTCGGTGCTGGTTCTTTGTGTGTACACGACTCATCCCTCTGCGGCTGGGGGCTACGTGGGAAGAAGGTCTGCTTTCTCATCATCACTAGAGTCCTGCCCGGAGGCTCAAAGACCCGTTTGCATATAACAGATGTTCAACGCAAATTCATCAAACTCAGCTGGACTTGGTAAATCTCTAAAGGGTCCATACGTGATGCATAATGAAAATGATTGCAGTAAGTTCAGAACTGACTGGCTTAGCGAAAGTGTGAATAAGGCATCGAAGGCTCATTGGAATATGAGGAACATGTACCACTCACCACCTCCTGTATCAGACGAGTAGCCTTTCCTTTCTCCGGGGTCACCCCGCGGTTTGCAGAGCTGACTCAGTCCTCTCCCAGCCGCTCTGCTCTGGCCCCGTCCACCACCAGGCACTGACAGCACCAACCTTTGAATACTTAGAAAGGCAGAAACCCCCGTCAACTCATCTCTTTGTCTGGACACAGGGTTATTCATGGAAACTGCACAGTCAAGGTACCAATGAGTGTCAGAGGAGAGGGTGAACAAAACAATTGATTACCCTGCATGACCCCGAACAAAAAGCCTGATTATCAAACCAATGACACAAAAATAGAAGGAGCTGATGGTACCTTCTGATGACGAACTGGAGGTTTTCTGCGAAAGTCATCCTGAGTGTTTCCTGCCCGGGCATCCAGGTACCATATATTACACTCGATTGGCTGGCCTTTGGACCAGGGGGTGTTAATTTATAGATCAGCCACATAGTGGCTTATGAATGGGTTGTTGGGCTCCCTTGGGCATAAGCCTTTGGGAGCTCAAGGACTCTGGCCCACTGGATTTGGAGAGAAATTTCTCTATCAGCTCAGGAAGCGTGTGCAGGCTTGGGAGAATGCCTCTGATGGTCTCGTCTTTTGATGGAATTCAGAAATCTGTTACCTCCAGCTGACCATTTCCAAAGCTTCAAACTGTCATAGCTTATTGAAGCCATGAGCTGGAATTGGTGTGCACAGAGCAAAGACAAGACGTATAAATCTTCATTCCTCTCATAGAGAAGTGCGGCACATTTTCTCGGCAGGCAAAGAGATGAAGTATTGCAACAGGGATGCTCTAGTGAGATCAAAAATATAGTTTTTACTTTTCTCTTTTTTTTAAAAATACCCTTATGGTTGCAAATATAGAGCAAGATGAAAATAATGTGTGCAGACAACCAAGAAGGTCAATAATTCTTTAAATTATTTTTGCCCTTTTTATTGATCTAAACGCAGGAAACAAGGAGTTTCATCTGATTCTGAGGCAGAAACACTCAGCTCTCTTTGAAGGACTTGGTCCAAGTACAAAGTTAACATAGAAGAAAAGAAAATACCCACGTTCAGAAAGTGTGATGGATTATGGAACGCTCCTGCTTTGGGGGAGCAGATGGAAGGGTCCATCTGTTGGTCCGCCTTGTATGGGGTTCTAGGGTGGGCAGCGGCAGTCTACACCTCCTCACTGTTAACCCTGACCTGTGTTTTCTTGCTCAGCCTAATCTGTCTGCCTTCCACCCTGCAGAGTCTCCAAGAGTTCCTAATAGATTTTGTGCCTAGATTTTACATGACTTTTTTCACATTTCTGTGTAGAATCCTCTCAATGTCAGAGAATGGGAAAATGTAAGGTACAGCAGGGATGCAGAAAGATGAGGGTCTCTGGTTGGAGGGTCAATCAAAGCAAACTTTGGGGAAAGCAGCTTTGGAAATGGTGCTGACTTTCGACTCAGACAGTCTGCTTCTGAGAATCCAGCCTAAGGAACAAGCCCAGAATGTGAACACATGTTCAATAGCAAGAAGCCCCCTGAGGCACCAGAGACAGCGCTGCTTCCTTGCCAGCTCCAAGCTTAGCAGGGGTGCAGCCCAGTCTCCAAGGAATGGTTGAGGAGGAAATCGATGACCTCCTGTGCCGATGGGCCCCTGTATCGGGCTTCTTCTCTAAGTAGACATGGAAATCAACATGTATGTATGTGTCAGGCACTTTGGGAGGCAGCATTCTTTTTAATCTGCACTCCAGCCCTATGGTGTTCTTACCATTACTATGTTATTAGCAGAAGTTTAATACATGGACTATTTATAGGGATTTTGATTAAGTGATTATCAAAGTCAGGAACAACTACAGGAAATTCTCAAATGGAGACAATCTATATGTGAAAAGGGACGGTGAAAGAAAAGAACAACGTGAGGTAGGTGTGAAAAATCACTGAAAATAACCTCCAGTTGCTGTGGAATTGAGACCTAGCTCTAAGTTGGACAGCAGCTTCCCTTCGGGAGACGATATTTTAAATTTTTATTTATTTTTATAAGACAGTTGTTATCCTATAGAGGAAAAGAATCTTTTTCCTGTAGAGCAATCCCGTACCATATACATTTATGGTTAGCAAATATGTAAGCCTACAAGAGAAAAACATCATGTTCAGTGTTTCTAAAGAAACTGAACATTTCACATTTGAGAATATTTAAGAGTGTGCCTTTCTTTTTTTATAATTTATACAAGCGTATTGATTTCTCAAAATAAATAGACTGTTTAAATGCTTCCAATCTTTCAGCACTGAAATATAATTTGCAGAGACGAAACAGTGAATAGTCATTTAACTATATATATTCTGTATGCTCTCCAGGCTGTGCTGTAGCCTTTGGGGGAAAACAAAGAAATAGAACATATGATTTCCGCAGACAGAGTTTACAGAATGTTAAAAGGTTAAATAACGATGCAAGGGATGTAATGAATGAAAATATGATTAAATGTCAACAAACTAATATAGGCTATAGGTAATAAATTTGGCAAACTTAAAAGAGAACAGTGTTTGCTCTAAGGTAGAACAGTTATGAGTAGAATTGACATAAACAGTGAAGAGAATTCAAGTCTTGGAAAAGGCATGGTTAGAGATGGAGTGACGTAAATACAGGGAGAGGTGAAGGACAGTTGAGTTGACCAATTCCACTGGAGGAAGAAACATAAAGCAAGTTGGATGGACACTTGGGTTGTAGGGATGAACCCAGCAGTCTAAATTGGTTAGACTCAAGCTGAATCAATTAGCTTAGTTCACCTCTCTCACTGAAATACCGCAAGACACAGCATAGGTATTTCTAATGAAATTATATCTTATCCACAGTTCTGGGATGAGGTCCTCCCTGGAATACCAAAGAGAAGCCAATTATAACAGCTCAAACAGTGCAATCTGGGACTTTTAGATCTTCCAATACCTCAGTTATCATGTGTGCAAACAGAAAGAAAATATAAAGGAAGGAAAGAAATGCTAGATTGAAGCTGCTTTCATGAATGGTCCACAGAGCCCCTCTAAAGACTACATTCCAGGGATGTACTCTGGCTGGCTTTGCCGCAAAGTCCAGATCAGCATCGGTCTGAACAGTGCGCATCAGAGCCACAGGAGACGGGAAGTCGGGCCCAGGACCCTGCTTTGAACAAGCATCCCAGCTGCTGTGGAGCTCCCTGTGTTAACTGCCACTAACAAGGTAATACAGCAAAGGGGGAAACACTGTGCACATGACTATTAAATCAGCACCAGTGAAGTCGGTTTACTAACTGTGGAGGCCTGTTTCAGCCTCTGGTCACTTCCTGAACTTAGGGTCATCTCAGCGGCTGCTAAAGATTACTACCATGTTGTTGAAAGAAATCCATAGGTAAAGAATCAAAAACAATTGTATGTGGTGACTACAGCAATCAATCAATGGTGGCGATTTTAAACAGCCCAATTATTGGCTCAGTTTTCTGCCTCTCTATCTTGTCTCAACAAGCTTTACAAACAAGGTGGTACAGAGAGGAATTACAAAGAAGGTCACCTGGATAAAGGCCCAGGATATTTGTTTGTACCATCCTTTTCTCAACTCCATCTCCACAATTATGAACTTTATTTCGTGGTTTCAGAAGCCACATGAATCGATCAATGCTCAGGGTAACGCATTAGAAGATAAACGAGACATATCTTTCAGATTCAATGTATTTTATTTGCTTTATTAACAGTAGTCTTTTAAAAAATTCATACTAAAAGTTTGAAATATACTTCAGAAATCATAAAAAAAATAAAAATGAAAATAAGGTGATAAATGGAAATGGGTCTTCCTAACCAAATTTTTAAAGAACCCAAATATCGCATTGATTTCTTAAATCATTTACTATTTCCAGGAAACTACCACCCAACGGCAGCCTCTTCTTTTATCCCAAATCCCGTACACGGGGTGTCAGTTGCTCTCAGCCTAAGGTCCCTTCTCTGTCCATTTGTCCTTTCAACCTTTCCACCCATGTGGGACTCCTTCGGACAACTTTTGGGGAAGTAGAATGGATTTGGGCCTTAGAGACATGTCAGCTGGCTGTCACTGGCAAGATAAGGATACTAACTCACTTTTTCAAGCAGAACTCAGCCTTTGAAAAGATAAATGTGGACCGAGGCCCATCAGGGAACCAGGAAATAACCCCAGGAAAAGGGAAACTAAAGCCAAGCTTGTCAGCAGTACCACCTGTGCTGGGCACCCTGGTCCCCTCTGGAGCCCTGTCACCTGCCTTTTCCTTCATTTTAGCATCTGTCTTCCTCACGCTGACCCCTCTGCTCCCCAAGATCTCTAGTGGACAGGCAGTTCACTGCGTCAGGGGGATAGTGTGAACTGAGGGCCAGACAGTCCTTTGTACCGTGTCACCCAGAAGGTGGGGGCAGCAGCTGAGTTAGGAGTAAACGTTAGGTCTGTGTTAGCAGGTAGAAGTCACATCTGGGAAGCATTTCTGTGCTTGGACCTGGCGAGAGGAAAGAGTGATGTGTTGATCTCTTTCTCTTGCTCTGTCTGCAAAGCTACCAAGTTAACAGGCTTTCCCTATTTATAACTTTCTCTTCATATTTTATAATCCACGGTTACTGAAGGCATTTAGGGGCTGTATTTCTAAGCATCTTGCATGGAGTTGGCTGTCTTCGAAGCACTGCGTGGGACAACTCTTGTCTTTTTTACAAAGAGTAACTTTGGACCGTGGTCCAGCCGGTTGGCTTGACCTTGCCTTGAGCCGGGCACTGTCACGGGCTGGAGGAGGGAGGCACCCAAGGGTTTGCTTCCGAATCCAGCCGCCCGGGCTGCCATCTCCATGCCAGCCTGGCCCCCGGGTTCCTGCCGCTGCTGCTGTCAACGCTGCTCTGCAGATAACGACTTTGCTGGGTTGGCAAATGGGCTGAGGTCTGCCTTCGAGGCATTCTGCTCCCAGCTCCCAAGGGGCAACTTCTGGAAAGCAGAGAAATGCTCCAACAGTTGCCGCTGTGGGGGTTGCTGTTAAGTCATTAAACACTGACAAGGCAAGAATTCAGAGCGTGGAATCTTGCGTGCGTCTCTCTTTCTGTTCTGTGGAGTTCAGGGACCTCACATCCATAGGCTTATGTGGACATATATCAAAAGCAGCTACGTGTAAACACCGATCTACTCCAGCATGGAAACTTTACCCTTAGAAAGACAGGCTTTTGCCCTTCAGTAAAACACTACTATAATGTTTTCCCAAAGATGAAATGAAATTGCTCCTAACGTTGGAAGCGAGGTCCAGGAGAAGGGACGCAATGCAGGGCTCTTCTCTACTCCAATCCATGTTACGAAAGACTCACAATCCCTTGTTTCAGAGTTTGATCTCACAGATAAATTTGAGAGGAAAAAAGTTTACAGAAAAAAAGAAAGAAGTGTGTTTATGCACATGAATTGGGTTGGAATGAAGACATAATTCAGTAATAATGAAACAACAAATATTTACTGGGCATCTGGTTGGCGCTCATTATTTGAAAAATAAGACATAGCTGTGATATCAGATTACTCCCGAAGCAGAGACGCAAAAAATTAGAGAAAAGTGTTTATCTTTGGAACAATGTACCCGGATGGCTGTGAGCCAGTGGGGATCAGGGGACAGGAACAGATCTGACAATCTGGTATCATCCATCACTAAGGGTACTCCTGGACCAGAATTATTTGTATATAATTCCAATTACTGTCCTCACAACTGCAAAAATCAAATAGGTCACCCTCTTTTAATTTATCGTTGCCAAATCTTTCACAGAGGGGAGGTGAAAACGCATTTGCGTGTTTACTGAGGAAGCCAGGCCTCCTGCAGGAGAACTCCAATTTGATTCCTATTTGGGGCTATTTGCTGGTTCACTGCTTTCCCCCACGTCCCCAGGTTTCCACCTACTGGCTTCTCTTTCCTCACTCCCATCACTTATTCTCCCACCTGTGTTCTTTGACCCCAAGGTTGTTCCTGCAGATTAGACAAGAGATTCTCCAGGTCTCTCTGAAACACATACATGGTTTTATGTGTTAGGAGGGATTTTTGAGTTTTATTACAAGATAATATTCTTTTTTTTTAACTTTTATTTTACGTTGGAGTATAGCCAATTAACAATGTTGGGATAGTTTCAGGTGCACAGCAAAGGGACTCAGCCATACATAGACACGTATCCATTCTCCCCCCAATTCCCCTCCCATCCAGGCTGTCACATAACACTGAGCAGAGTTCCCTGTGCTCTACAGTAGGTCCTTGTTGGTTATCCATTTTAAATATAGCAGTCATGTCAAAATATAGTGTACATGTCAAACTTATGGTTGCCGGGGGAAAGGATGGGGAGAAGGGATAGTTAGGGAGGTTGGGATTGACAAGATAATATTCTGAGGTAAGCAAAACTGAGGTAATTGTAGAAAACCTCCCATAGTAGCAGGGAGGTTTGTTCTGAAGTCAGGGGGTTAGATCTGCATTCTCTGACCCCCTTCTCTGACACCTGTGGGAAATTTCCAAGACATGTGCGGTCAGCCATCCGACTCTTGGATTCGTTTATAAGCCAGGAATGAGCACCGCTGTATGTCAGACATCATACTAAGTGCTGGGGATTCTGAAGGGTTCAGTCACATGAGTGCCTTCTTGGGTAAGGAAGGTAATGCCTTTCTGGTCCCCACACAGAACTCCTTCAGTCTTCAGAACTCACTACACAGATTTTGTATTTATTTCTTGAAGTCAAGTCTGAATGGCTCTTACCTCTTGAAGACCTCACTTTTCACTACCTTGATTTGCTTTCTCCCATGCGGCTTTCCTATAAGTGGTTCTTAGCTTCTCTTTGATATTCTTAAGTTGCTACTCAGGTTTTATTTTCTTACAATCTAGGTGGCATCCTGGGATTCTGACTGCTTTAGTTAACTCACAAATAGTCTCAATCCCCATCTCTTCTTATTTCAAAGCTCTCCTTGTCAGGCTCCCACTTAGTTCCGATTTGAGACCCGAGGGGCACTGCGGCTCTCAATTCGTGGTAAGAACAGAAATAGCAGATGTCTTCTGAGTTCAGTACAAAAGTACACGCTTCTTGACTCAGACGGTGAATTCCACGCATTCCTGAGTTTCTGTGGACTCAGCTCAGAAGATCATCCAGAATTATCCTCAGAGGCTCAGAGGCTGAAGAAGATAGAAAATAATACACCAATAGTATCAAAAAAAAATTTTTTTAAAGACAATACTAACAAGTAAAAATGGAAGATTGATTCTCAAAATCTTTTCTACTTGTCCTGAAGAACGTCTTATCATCCATAAATCCAAAATCAGAGAAGGATGTCTATAAGGCTCCACCCTACCATTGACTGAAGGATAAAACTAATAACCAGGTTCATTTATAGATGAAGTTTGACTGCAAAGGTAATAGTAGCCACTCTTTGCCTACCCTGACAACAGACTAAAGTATCACATTTTAAGATGCAGCATAAAAAATTTGTAATCTTTAACATGAACATTTTTGGACACTGGAGTATTACGAAATCTCCTACATAGTTTGAAGTTCTAAGTCACTTAGTGGAGATTTAAGTGTAGTTTTATCCAGAAATGAATGGCTTACTTCTCAAAATTCTGTATAATGCATGCTAACTGGTTTGCAGACGTTGGACTCCATTTGCTTGACTCCTAGATTTTGTACTGTTGTGGTTTTAGGAATCGATTTTTGAATTGCTTGATATTGTTCAATATTTTCTTCCCATTCAGGTGGGTTACCTAGCCAGAGGTCATTTTTCCAGCCATACTGAAGATTAATCTGACTTAATGGAAATCATTCTTTTACTTTTCAGGGGCTCTGAGCAGGACCAGGGGTCTAAGCTGCAGAGAAATCTAAGAAGAAAACATGTTGGCAGCCACCAGGTACTGCTGACGGAAAAATAGAAGGTACATTGTTTCCTTTCTATTCTGTTGATGTTGTTTCTAATATGTGTGATTGTTTCTGGACTAGTGAGTCTGGGGGCAGTTCTGAAACAGATGGACATCTATACGGAGTGTGGTTCAATAAAATGGCTTTTGTTTATTTTTGGTCTCTTCAGAACTATTTAAACTTAGCTCATTTTTCTTACATAGTGACTTGGAATGTGTGAGTCCAATCATATATAGATAGATAGATGATAGATAGATAGATAGACATATCTAGATAGATATCCCTATTTATCTATCTATCTAGAGAGTTGTATCTATTTTCCCTAACTGGAAATAGCAAGGAAAGAAACAGTATCTATTGTTTTTACCGTATGTGTGAAAAGAAATTTAGCCCGCCTTTTTCTCCCATTCCTTCTTCTACCTCTCCTGATGATTCTTGTTTCATTACTATCACCTTGGATTTTAAGCCCATATTGTTATATAAGATTTGTGTGATTAAAGTTTTAAATCCATCACAAGCCCTTAAAAAATGGCATTATTATTATCAAGTTATGATTTTGCCTTTCAAAAAAGTTATTTGCACAATTTTCTAACAGCACTCTTTATATAACTGGTTTCATTTGTTCCTATTATTTTTTTCTACTATATTTCCCCATTCCTGAATTAGTCAGTTATTATGTCAGTTGGCAAAAATGTACATTTTTCCAGGAGAGGTCCATTGATGGTACGCTTTATACACCAATAAGAAACACGATTTTTCTATTCATTTGCATATGACTAACAACTTGGAGATCTTGCCCTGGAATAGACAGCAATTTGGTGCAGTGTGGACACTATTTGGTAGTGAAGAAGGGGAGCCTGTTTAACTGTAATTGGATATTCATGAATTATTTTTCCTTTGTTTGCCTTAAAATTAAAAATTCTCAGATTGGAAATTGTTACCAGTTTATTCATTTTAATTGGTACTTTGCGAGCTTTTGTGCTCTGCACTTTACTGGAAAAAGATTTCCTCTATTAATTGGAGAGTCCTATAAACATCAAACTGCATTTATAGGACTGTCTTCACCTTTCCTCTCATTTTCTCTCTCTTTTTCTTACCCTTCAAATTCCTTCAAGTTCTTTAAATTCTCAAAATTCTTCCTAGAAGAAGTAATTTTGTAATATCTTTAATACAGAATTCCTGTTCTTAAATTTTTTATCTGAATTCCTCTGATCTTAGATTTTTCCACGCTTAAAATGAATGTTCTTTAATTTTCTTGGTGGGAGAACTAATCAGAAATTTTCTAAATTTTCTCCCATTTCTTAGAGTAAATCTATTTCAGGAAATTACTTACTGTGAGTTTTCATAATGTCCGCCTCCTTTGAGTTATGTTTCATCAGGTGTATAATGATTTTTTTTTCCGTTTGCTTTCTCTTATTATGGAGATTTATGAATGTCTGTATTGCTTTATAATCAAATGAGAGTTGAGAGTGTGTCACAAGTTGGTTGGTTGGTCCCTGAGGATCCAGATGAGGTGGAGGAGATACCTGGACCCTTTTCTGCTCCATGTGAGCAACAAAGAAGGGAAGCAGCCCTGCATGGACACTTGTCTTCCTCTGAAGCCCATTGTATGGTTTAGTGTCATTTCTACTTCCTCCCTTGGTCTCTTTCACAGGAGGTAGACTCATGAAGAAAAGAGAATTACATTGATTGCCAAGGAAGCTCCTGTCAAAATTCAGCACCTGTAAGTAATTCTGGAAAGGCCCCTGGAGGCTTCCATGTACCAAGCTATCTCTGCTACCCCTGTTATGGGTTACATTGTGTCTCTCCAAGATAGATACTAAAGACCAAAACGCTGAAGCCTGGAAATGGGTCCTTGGCAATGTAACCAAGTCAAGATGAGAACATAGTGAATTAGGGTGGACCTAATCCAATGACTACTGTCCTTATAAGGAGAGGAAGTTTCAGACACAGAGACACAGGGAGAAGGCCATGTACAGAAGGAGACAGAAATTGGAATGAGGCCTTTACAAGCCAAGGAACGTGAAGAATTTCCAGGAGCCTCCAGAAGCTGGAAGAGACAAGGAAGGAGTCTTCCCCAGAACCGTCAAGGGGAGCTTGGCTCACCGACCTCTCGATGTTGGATGTCTGGCCTCGGGAACTGTAAGAGAATAAATTTCTGTTATTTTAAGCCACCCAGTATATTCTTGTTCTCTTGGACCACTTGCCCGGGTAAAGCTAGTCGTGAGCAGTCTTGTTCAAAGTTTCCCATGGCAGGGGATGGAGCCTGGTCAAAGCCATGTGAGATGCTCAACAGCAGATACACCTGCCACGTTTGATCCTTCAGATGCAACCATGGCTCAAACCAACAGCTTGACCACAAGCACATGAGAAACACTGAGCCAGAGGTAACCAGCTAAGTCACACCTGCATGCTGAGTCGTAGAAACTGTGCAATAATGACGCTTGTTGTTTAAAGCCACTGAGTGTGGAGTAATCTGTCATGCAGTGATATATAACCCATGTATCCAGGTGCATCACTCAGCCTGCCCTCCCCAGCTGTCTAGTTCTACGACAGACTTGGAATAAAAGCAACCAATGCATGAGTCATTCATTCATTCATCTAACCATTTACTCAACTCTGTCCTACCAAGTATTCTTTTGACTGTACCTACCGAAATGAACAAATCTCAACCATCATGGTGCTTAGAGTCAAATTCTTCCACTTGCTATAAAACTTAGCAGGTACTCTGCTGGGGAGAAAGGGTGGACAAATAAAGAAAGGAAGGAAGGGAACAGAACCTGGTAATTGAGGACACACCGTACTAAGTACAGCTTTAGGCATTTTCATATATTTTATTCCATTTGTACAACTCTTTGAGATTTATAAGGAATCGTTATTCCTTCTTTACATATAAGGAAGCTGGGATTCATAAGATCATAGTTCCTTGTACAGGTTCCCATACCTAATAAATGATGGTCCTACAAACCAAGTCACGTCTGTCATTTATTTCTATGTCACGCATTTGCAGAATTGCTGCTAACTTAAAATCCTACATTGTTGTCAATAATGTGAATAGCATTTTCTGAGCATGTACTATGTAACAGACATGGAATTAGAAATTCCCCACATGTTATTTCACTAACAGATTATTTTAAAAAAAAACAAACAAAAACCAAAAAAACTGTGGCATGGCCAGGCAGAGAAGGGAAATCACGTAGTGTGTAGAGATAATCCTAGCAAAAAGTGCCATGCCAAGTTGGCAAACGTTTTCAGAAAGGACAATGCAGTCAAATTCCATTCATTCATGTACACTATAATGTGTTACAATAAAATGTGTTATAAACTGAGCTATTCATTAAAATAAAAACAATCCAAGAATGACCTATGTTATAGGGCACCAGAGGAGTCAAGAGGAATTTATTAAGCAAAACCAAATGGAACAACAATCTTTACCTTAAATAATTTTTAAGAACTTCTCTCTGAGATGGCAGAGAGGAAGTCAGTTTGATGAGAATTATATATTTTTTCCCAGATCTTGCTTTCATTAAAATGAGTTTCATGGTGCCCATGTGCCCATATACATGATTTTGATTGCTTCCTTGTAATTTTATGCATTTTCTACAATAAGCTATTACGTTTATAGTCATAGAAATAGGACTTAAATGAAAATTAAAGTGGAATAATGCAGTTTTGTATTTGATTTCACATTTCTTGGGAAAACTAGAAACACACTGTGAATCTCATGGCAGATCATTACGCTGTGTCAGGAGAGTAAAGAGGCACATTCCCTTAAAAATTCCGTCAAAAGTCTGGAAAAACAAGTAGGATTTCCCAGGGTTAAACCCTTTCCCCGTCTTTGTAAGGGGCACCTAGAAGTGGAGGTGTCCTCCTGCACCCCCGTGTCCCAGCAGGTGCACACAGGTGTTTGAGATGCTCACCAATCCTCCCTGAACTCCCGGGAGGCTGGATGGCCACTTGTGCTCAGCGGAAAGAAAACAAAAATTATCTTGTGAGATCTGAGGCTTTGTTGGACTACACACTATTTGGTCTGGCTGCAGTGAGGGACATTGACTAAGAATAACGTGTTCTCTGTCCCCTACAGCCGTCTGTCTGCCTGATCTTTAGACATGCCTAAGGGACCGTGTATCAATATTTTAAGAACTTTGGAATGTTTTCAACATCCCTTGTCTTCTCTGAAAAATAGCCTTGCCAAAGCCTTCTAGAACTGAAGATTGGTTTTTCTTCTTTTTGTACCACATGAGATTTTTAAAACTAATCTATTTGGATCAAAAATGTAAACTTGGATGAAGAAAAGTCTTGTAGAAAATATTTACCTCCCTCCCCATAGAAAAGTGAGGCTCTGTGGACAGGGCGACATAATTCACCAGAATTATGAAGGCAGAAGGGAGAATCATGAGTTTGGGATGAAATCAAAATGGTCTTTGGTTTACACCTCCATACACACCCCTAGAATTCTAAGCTCAGTGACTCTTACAGTTACAGCCTTGTAGAAGGAACAGACAAAACTGAGACCACAGGGACTCACATCAGAAAAGAAAGACAGTCTCAATGAACAGAACTGAACCCCGTCCAGGGTTAATGCTTTTTGGCCACAGCTAACCCCAGAGACATCTGGAAACCTCCCTTCTATTTAGGGACTCAGGATTGTTGCTGTGTCACCTTGGGGTCAGCTAGATGTCCCATGTCACTCACACACACATCCCTGTTCTCCATGTTCTTTGTCCTAAGGTGGAAGCCCCATCTCATATATCCTCTGATGACTTACCCCCATGGCTCCCCTCCTTGAAAGCATCCACGCCCCTCTACAGAACACCTGTCTCGTGATTGAACACACTCCACTAACACCTCAAATCCTCACTAAGGGCTCCTGACCCCAGCAGAAACATGCTTCTCTCCAGAGGACATTACATCCCTTCCAGTCTCTCCAGGGCAAAGTGCTTTTTCTCCTTCTTGTGGTATTTCCTAGGACTGTGCTCAGAACCAGGAAGAGATACTTGATGGCTCCCTCTTGGAGGAAGAAGGTACTCCTTTGAGATCCATGCAGTTCTATGTCACTCTGTCCCTTTTCACTATGAGCCTCTCATGAGTCCCACTCGTTGAAGACTTTGGCCCAAGGTCCACTGTCTTTACATCCCATTAGCCCCATCAGACTGCCACTAACAGAACAGAGTGATGTCTGTGCCCACAAGGAAGCACCACCCACCACACTGACCTGCCAGGTCCTGGAACTCTTCATCCCCCTCGTCAACTCAAGTTTAACCACAACCTTATTTACAGCCCCCTACCCCCGACAAGGGATTACGAAGACACAGCACAGATGGAAAAGAGAAGATGGCTGACCGTCCCTTCTGGGACTCGGAAGTGGACAACCAGCACGGCGAGCATCTCTCTGCAGTTTACATAGATCGTGTGCCATTTTGCAAATTAATACCCAGTGTTTCTGAGAAATTTCAAAACTCCTGAGGGAGGCATACAAAATAGGCTGGAATTGGCAGGTGAACAATATCTCCGCTCAGAGAAGAGCCTGGGGAACTCTTAATGTAGGAGAGCATGATTTACAACCTGAGGACACAGAATTCAGAGTGCAATCGACCTGCGGCATAGATTCAGTGGGAAAAATCGCATCTAAGTGGGATGTGGATGAATTTTTAAAGTTACCAAAGTTTCAGTCCACTTCTGCTAAATGGAGACAGTGGGCCCTACCTCAGGGAGTGGTGGACCAAATGAGGTGTGGTAGGGAAAGCATCCAGCATGGTGTCTGGGACACAGACGCCCTCAAGAAAGGTCAACTCGATGGTGTGGGTGATAGTGAGGACGGCTTCCAGACCTTGGAAAGATCTGTGGTTCTGTGAGCTCCATAACTGACTAGGATTCCGATCTTGTCTTTGCCACCAATTACTCAGTTAAGTCATCTTCGAGTTTCGTGTGCATTCTTTTTAAAATGGAGAGCGTGACCTCTAGGTGTGGAGCCCTGTGTGGATTCAGCGGGATGAACGCCGCTGCACAGCGCTGCCTGGTCTAAGTTCACGGATGCTTCCACCGTCCACATGGAGCCCCGTGCTGACCCCGCCACAGACACGTGCTTCTATTTCAGACTCACAGGTAACGTGCAGCCCTTAATGAGCCAAAATAAATAAGCACATACACTCCACGGAAGCAAGTGGAGGATGCTACGCGAGCTGCTGCGATTTACTTACGTTCATACTTTTCTCTAATTGTTGCACATACCACATCTGCACTTTCAAAGTCCTATTTTATTTATTTTATTTATTTATTTTTACCGTCCCCAACATCCATTTTATAATTTACTTATTTTTTTTTTTAAATTTTATTGGAGTATAGTTGATTTACGATGTTGTGTTAGCTTCAGGTATACAGCAAAGTGGCTCAGTTAGACATATACATATGTCTATTCTTTTTCAGATTCTTTTCCCATACATTACAGAGTACTGAGTAGAGTTCCCTGTGCTATACAGTAGGTTCTTTCTAGTTATCTATTTTATATGTAATAGTGTGTGTATGTTAATCCCAAGCTCCTGATTTATTCCTCCCCCTCCCACCTTTCCCCTTTGGTAACCATAAGTTTGTTTTCTATATCTGTAAGTCTGTTTCTGTTTTTTGAATAAGTTCTCAAAGTCCTGTTTTAAAATGATGGGACCATGCAGTTATTTTGTGAAAACATCATGAATTGCGATGCTTAGCAGTTGTGGAATTTTAATAATTGTATCTTGACAGATCAAGTCATAAATGCTGATAGCTTTTGTGCAATAAATGTGCTCCTAAGAAACTGTATGTGTTTTTTTATGTCAATTCAAGCCATACTTTACATGTACTTTAGTAATAAATACTATCAAATTGTTTTAGAATATAAGAAATCATCCATTTACTTATGTTTCCTCGAATCCTGAATTTTTACATTTGAATTTTCCTTAAAGCAAGGTTTACTGTATTGCATACTATTATTTTGTAATTGAGGTAAGATTCTTCTTCTTTTTTATTGTAAGAACTGGAAGTGGCTTTCCTTCAGAGAGAAGTGGCTTCCTGAGGTCATAAAGAATGCCGAGAACTCACCACAAAATCCACCTGAGCATCTATTCACATAGGATTTTCCTGCCTATGAACCTTTGCAGCTCTATTCCATTTACATAATTGTTAATATTATGCAGATATGCAAATATCAACCCATGCAGTTTGTTTATTCAAGTAGTCAGAATAACTATAATGGGAAGACTGCAGTATTTACATTTTGTTCATTTTATTTAACTGAGCTCATTTCACATTTTAGACCATCACCAAGAGTAAAAGGATAAAAATGACAGCAGACTTGGGATTTGATTAATTTCATTTTATGCCTTAAATTAAGAATCCATTTCTCTCCTGATTAATATGCAGAGAAGATTATGAAACGACACTTGATTTTCTCATGTCTTTACATCAACCCTATTTTCTTATTATTTTAAATGAAACGCTGAAGGGCTTAGATTTTTCAATCAATCTTCAGTCCCATTGTTAACTTGCTTGCCAAAAATATGTTTAAAACATGAGTTTCTAGTTTATACAGTGCTCATCCCTACGTTGTCAGGTATCAATACTTACATCACCCTGATGGTTTTATGTTTTCCCGTGTAAACTATGTCATCATGAATCAGCTGTCACTTCTCACCTTTCATAGCAACTCCTGTAAAATCAACGTACCCTGGCAAATTCCACAGTGGATGGCCTGATAGTCAAAATTCTCTATCTTAGCTTTCCCGTTCAATTTTTAAAATATTTTTTACATTAATCCAGTAGGAATTAAGGGATGGCTGACTGTAAATTCAGTTATTTCACAGGCTTTTGGTGGTTGTGTGCAATGCACTTCACTGGCCCAAAGCCCTTCTTGATGAGATTTCTCCTGCCTCTCTACCCTCAACAAGAAGTATTTAAGCCCCTTCAATGTGCAGACAGTGTGCTCACAGAGATTAGTATCTAAAGATTTCAACTTTCAAGGCAGGTCACAATTTAATGAAGAATATATGCAAACGCTACAGTATAATATGACAAATTCTAAAGCTAATGCGTGTCCAGTATATGAAGGCACCATGGAAAAACAATTCACTAAAATTTACTTCAAGGTAATATTTGACCTGGATCTTAAAGGGTGCCTAAGGATTTGTCAAATGGGAAGTTTGAAGAAAATGCATCAAACTGCCCATTTCATTAGAAATTTGTTTTAAAAAGTCAGATTTCCAAGTGGAAGCAGAAGCTAACTGAGTCAGGTTTAGACGTAAACACTATTGAATCTCATGTTTCTTTAGGTTTGCAGGAGGTTTTCACATGTTTTGAAGAAGGGTCTTGTTTTATAATAAAAAGGACGTGAATTAACTTTTCCATAAAAGATAAGGTTGTAAGAGGACTTTCTGTTTCCTGCCTGGCATAGGGGGAGCTTAGACATCATCACTTCCATCCCCACAGGAAGAGAAAAGTTGAGAACCTGAAAACCAACAACTATTCTTAAATCCGTTGAGGCTGAATCGATGCCCCCAACTTGGAGACAGACAGGTGGATACAGGGAAGCGAGACTCGGCAGAGCAGAAGCTGGGGAGTGGGACCCTCCCAGGCACAGGCACTGGGGGAGGAAAACTTAAACTGTAATTGATGAACTGATGGAGGCTTGGTGTTCACAAGTCTGAGAGGCAAAAACTCCAGGGGACCCCGAATTTTTGAGTTTTATCTCCAGGACCCCATCTAGTTCTCACAATGAACATGAGATGTGCTTTCAGCAAGAAGAGAGGAAAGTCAGCCATTGTAAATCCCCCGGAGCTCCCTGTCCTTGGCAGGGCCTGCCCTCGAGGGGAATTATTTCACCAGAGCCTAAGTGTCATGGCAGAAAGGGAACACCCAGCCCTTCCGTTACACACAAGGGGTGGCGGCCGGCAAACCTGAGAAACACTTGCTCACGTCACAGCCCAGAGCGCTGGCTCACTAGGACTAAGACCTAATCGTAAAAACACAGGACCTGCCCTGCCCACATATCTTACCTCCACATCAGTAGGGCTTCTGGGTAATAACAGGGTAATAAAACCGAAAGAGCACATCTCAGGCTTATCTAAGAAGCTCTAGAAACCCCCCTGCAGCACGCCCCCCCCACAAAAAAAAAACAGAGGAGACGAAAACAAGGACACCAGGGAAATTTTTGCCTCTGAAATCTATAGCTGTAGCAAATAGCAAACACACCCTAGCACCAGGCAGAAAAACATAAAGCATCACATTAAGGACCTATTTACCTCAACTCCTTTTTCCTGGTATATTACACAGGTTTTCAAGAAAAAGTTACAAGACATGCCGAAAGAAAGAAACAACAAGGCCCTACTGTAGAGCACAAGGAACTATATTTAATATCTTGTAACAAACCATAGTGGAAAAAATATGAAAAAGAATATATATATATGTATATGTATAACTGAGTCCCTTTGCTGTACAAAAGAAATTAACACAACATTGTAAATCAATTATACTTCAACAAAATTTTTTAAAAATTCAAAAGAAAAAAGAAAGAAACACAGTCTGAGGAGCAGAGCAAGCACCAGAACCCGACTCAGGTACGGCAGAGAGATTAGACTTGGCAGAGCCAGAACTTAACACAACAATGACTTATAAGCTAGGGCTAGTGATGGAAAACCTGGACAGCATGTCAGAGCACATGGATCGTGTACACAGAGAGATGGAAACTCTAAGAAAGAATCAAGAAGAAACGTTAGAAATCGAAACGTTGCTCAGAAGTTAAGAATGCCTTTGATGGGCTCATCGGTAGATGGACACGGGTGAAGGAAAAATTAGTGAACTTGAGGAAATGTCAGTAGAAACTTCCAAAACTGAAATGCAAAGAGAAAGAGAATGAAAAAGACAGAACAGAATATCCAAGAACTTGGGACAAACATAGAAGGTATACCAGACACGTAACAAATATAACAAACAGACCACAGCACCCTCATGTAACATATTAGTGATGGGGGAAATGGGAGGGGCGCATATACGAGGACCCTCTGTACTTTATGTTCAGATCATCCTAAACCTGAAATTGCTTCGGATAAAAGCCTATTACTTTTTAAAAAGCTAGAGGCGATGACCAGAAAATGTCACATGCACAAATGCAGTTGTAAACGAAACAGTTTATTGCCTGAAACAAGAGCAGTGAGAATCTTTACACCTTTATAACATCACTCTACTATCTCAAGAAGACAGTGAAAGAGCAAGGACATACTGTCATGAATAATGATATTTTAATAAGCATTTGACACACATTAAAGAAGTGAGACCACCCAGTCTTTCCAAAGGTTTATGGAATAGTTATACACATTCTTCCTGTACAAGACTACAAAGATACTTTTAATAAATTACCCAAGTCCTAGAGGTATAGGCTATATCATTTAATTAAAACACAGCAAAATAGAACATTTATAACACATGTGGAAACCCTCCGAAATTCCAATCGCTCAGAAACGTTAAAACGTGTGTAACTCTCTTAAACAACCTCGTTTCAAGAGGAAACATACAACCGCAGGCTCTTTTGCTATAAATACGGCATGTAGGCATGTCTGTATTCACACGGGCAGTCATGAACGTTGAGTTCCCTCCTGGCAAACACTCAGGATCTCTCAGGCTGCAACCGCTGCGAGAATGGCTAGAAATACACTGAGAAACTTACAGAGATAGGCAAGAACTGAAATATAGTATATTGGAAATGGGATAGAACAGTGTGTGTTTCCATATATTATAGTGAATATTTATCTAGAAATTGTGGAGAAAAATATAAAGGTTCCGATATGAAAATGAAACGAGGGTCCAGCTACATTCATCAAGAATATTTTATTGGGACTTCCCTGGTGGTGCAGTCATTAAGAATCCGCCTGCCAATGCAGGGGACATGGGTTCGAGCCCTGGTCCAAGAAGATTCCACATGCCACGGAGCACCTAAGCCCGTGCACCACAAGTACTGACCGCATGTGCCACAACTACTGAACCCACGTGCCACAACTACTGAAGCCCATGTGCCTAAAGCCCGGGCTCCGCAACAAGAGAAGCCACCGCAGTGAGAAGCCCGCGCACCGCAACCAAGAGTAGCCCCCGCTCGCTGCAACTAGAGAAAGCCCACACGCAGCAATGAAGACCCAACGCAGCCAAAAATAAATAAAAAAAATTTTTTTAAAGTATTTTCTTTTCAGAGGAGGCCACGTGAAACTTGGGCACTCATGCTTTTACCGTCTTCCTCTCTCCCTGGTGAACTTGTAGTCACGCCCCTTGGAAGGTCTCAAAAGGCCCTGGGCCTCCCTGAGCCTGTGTCACATGTGCTCAGGGTACTTGGGGGATGGGGTCCAGCCGGCAGCACCCTCTCAGGCCCCTCTCCAGAGCTCAGAGACAAAGGACAAGGTGCCAGAGTGTTCGCGGGTCATCCACGCTGGGAGAAGCTACGCTTTCTCCGGAAAACGAGGCAAGGTTTCCCAGCAGCATCTCACCCCCATTCCCAACTCTGCCCTCTGTCCACGGCCCTGTGGCCAGCAGGCCAGACATCTGGAAAGCAGAAGCGTGTTTGGGAGGAGAGCGTGCATCCACTGAGGAGAAACTGAGAGAAAGGAAGAGGGACCCACGGGTGGAGGCACAGAACCGAGGTTACCTGAAGCACCCTGTAGACAGATGGGGCAGACCTGCATCTTCAGGTCCTGGTACACACGGCACTGGGCATCCCGCGTATGCAGGGACCCTGGTCCGGGCTGGAGCCTGCACTCAGTGGACTGCTTTTCGGCCCGAGGGCTGCCACACTCTCTAACGTGCGACATGGCAAGACAGCACAAAGGTGTGGGGTGGAATAGTGGTCTTCAGGGGAAAAGTGAAACTCTCCCGGGGGAGGGACCGAGATGCGGGAAGAAGCCATGGGCTGTGGAGCCGTGTGCGCAGGAGGTGGTGTCTGGCCTCCCTAAATCCTTTCCCCTTTCCTTTGGGTCTCGTCCCAGCAAATCCTTTTGCCAGAAAAAGCACTGAAGTAGAGAAAGCAGTGTTTCAGCAGTGCTATTGAAAAACGTTCTCTCCTTCAGCCAAAGCAGAGACAGAAATGCCAAGACTTTTACACCCAGACAAGAGCTGACCCCGAGGCAGGCCTGTGCTGGGCTCGCTTGGCTGGGGACTGCTGCGGGGGGGACAGGCAGGACCTTCACACGATGGTGTGAAATGACACTGGGCCAAGGCACGGCAGGGCAGAATCCACAACAGTTAGCACCTCTCATCACTCCGGGGACCTTCAGAGAAGGCAAGCTGCTTGGGTTTTAAACAATTAGATGAAATTATCCAGCTGGTATTTTCCCGAGGACCGCGAGGTCCTGTTTCCTGGGCAGCGGTGACCGCACAAAGGCCCAGTGACTCAGGGAAGGGACGACACAGAGGCCTCTTGTAAGAATTCACCCGCAGCTTTGGCCTCTCCTCATCTCTTTAGCGTTCCCTGTTCTTAGGACCAATTTGCAATGAGCCGGGCAAGCGGGACGAAAGGAGAGCTTTAGACAAGGGGCCACACTGATTAGCACGTCCCGACTGGGAATTTGGGTCACCCCAGAGCATCCTCAGGTCACTTAGGGATGCTGTAAGTGCTGAGAGCAAAACCATGAAAATCCACTTTGATTTTAAAGAAAAATATATGCACAGTAATCACTTTACTACTTGGGGGTTGAGGAGAAGGTCTGGCGGAATCAACAAGTAACAACAAAATCTCGTTAAGTGGCAAGAGCTGGGATATGCGCAAACTCATTTGGGTTGGGGGAATGCACTGAGAAGTACAGAAATCACTCTAGTGAGGGCCTGGGAATAGGGAGAAAAATATAGGATCTCTTCAGCCACAAACTGAATCAACTGTTTCTCTAAAGAGAGTGTGGCAGATCGTGGCCGTCTGCCCTGTTGGTTTTAGACGTGTGATGCTTCTGTTTCAAGTACGTGGGCACCTTTGGAAGGAGGGGCACATTTGGGGCAGCTTTTGTTCAAATCAGCTCCAGGAGGAAAAAGCCTTGGGACACACGTCCCAGCAGCTGCCTCCTGGGAAAGCACAGCAAGAATAAGGCGTTGCAGAGGGGTTCATTAGGGACACGCCACGTGTGTTCCAAACAGAATCCCCGAAGCAAATGTAACAGAATGCGGTGAGCTGCTGCCCGCCCCCGACCCAGGCTCCTCTCTGCGTCTCCCTCCTTTTGCATCTCTCTCTCTTTGATGGATCTGACGTCATCTCTATCAGTGCGCTGTAGCCTCTGAAGCAAGGGCCAGATCAGGGGGAGGACAAAACCGTGTGAGCGGCTGTGCTTGCGGAGCTGCTGGCAGGAGGGGTGTCTCCGGGAGTGGGGCTGAGCTGCAGACCTGAGGATGCTGACTGACTCACCGGCCGGACCAGTGGCTCGCAAACGGCTCCAGGGCACCAAACACCAGGCGGAGGCATCCAACGGTCTTAGTCCAAAGCAATGTGTGCGTCACTGCGTCAGTGTTGGCAACACAGTGACTGCTGATGAGCTGAAATATTAGGATGGTGTAGTCTGGAATCCCATTAAGGGTGGGTAGAATGAGAATTGAAACAGGGAAGGAGGCTGGGGAGTCGGAAGAAGAAACACAAAGGAATTTTAGTTTGAGAGGATATTAAGAGGACAGTGGCATAAGTGCTGTCTTTCTGGGAAAGGAGAGAAGCGGGCAGGGAGGGGATGACTTGAAGACCCAGAGCCCAAATCTCAGTCACTCGTGAGAACACTGTGGACGTCCCTGCAGAACTTCGGGGGCGAGGCCCCCAGTGCCGCCCTCTGGAGTCTCCCCACAACCCCATCACTGGTTGGCTTTCTCTCTCCACGGCCACAGACTCATTCCTGACGATAGCTGACACAGGTCACCTTGACAGATGGACAAGCCTTCAAGAGTTTTTTATGTTTGTTTGTTTGTTTGGTTTTTTCTTGCTTTTTTTTTTTTTGCACTACGTGGGCCTCTCACTGTTGTGGCCTCTCCCGTTGCGGAGCACAGGCCGGACGCGCAGGCTCAGCGGCCATGGCTCACGGGCCCAGCCGCTCCGCGGCATATGGGATCCTCCCGGACCGGGGCACGAACCCGCGTCGCCTGCATTGGCAGGCGGACTCCCAACCACTGCGCCACCAGGGAAGCCCAGCCTTTAAGGTTTTGCCTGAAAGTTTGTTTATCACTCTTTTCCATGCTCACTGTCCAAAAAGCAAGGCGGGTGGAAAAGAAGACCCATCCTTGTGGAAGTAGGGGCAGGTGCACAGTCTGCTAAGGCTGGAAGCAGGGGTGCTCAAAGTGAGGTCCCTGGACCAGTAGCACTGACATTGAAACGCATCAGAAATGCAGGTTCTCGGGCCCCACCCCAAACCCACGGCACCCGACATGCTGGGGGAGACCAGCGATCTGTGTTCTCGCGAGCTGTCTAACTGAAGTCCCAGAGTCGCTAACCTAACAAAGCTTTTATGGGAACACACATCCCTGTCCTGCTTTCTTCCTTGGAATGTTCTTCCCCTATTACCTGTCTGGCAAGACTCCCCTCAACCTTTTAAAATGCAGCTCAGCTTTCAGCTCTGAGTTCTTTCCTAATTCCTCACCGTAGGTGCTCTCACGGTAAACCTCTATCGTAGTTTTTAAGAACAGCCTTTGTTTTCCTGTCTGGATGCTCTTCCGTTATCCCCAAAACCTACAACAGAGACTGTTTATCTTAAAACTTGGATAGATTTTAAATGAAACAGAACCTATAAAATCTGAGGAGTTGTATTATATTTTTTCTCTCCACCATGACTGGAGTTCATACTTTCAAACCAAGGATAAATAGAGGTAAAAAAATAGCATGGATAAGAGAAAGATGGATACAGGAGAAGTAAGAGGCAGAAATTCTAGACTGTCACTTCATAGGTTATCTTGTTGGCAAGTATTTAGGAAGAGCCGGTCCCACAGCCAGAGTTAACGGAGGCGTGATCTGCCCTGAGCCGTAATAAGCTCTCGCCGGCTAAGGTGTCCCGAGGGAGAGCAGATGACAAACAAGAGTTGGCGCTGGAGATAAAAGCCAATCAGTGTGGAAGTGGCTCAGAGCACTGTGTGAAGAAGCATCATCCCTG
The DNA here is from genome assembly GCF_005190385.1 of Monodon monoceros. Lineage (NCBI taxonomy): Eukaryota > Metazoa > Chordata > Mammalia > Artiodactyla > Monodontidae > Monodon > Monodon monoceros. Next base: position 1,209,900 of record NW_021703775.1, read on the forward strand.
GGTCAGGGAGCAGCTGGCCAAGTCCAGTGTGGATTAGTAATGCCTGCTTTGGGTGTGAGGTGAGGACAAGGGTATCATGAAATCGACTTACCAGGCCAGTGACGCTAAAGGCACCCTTCTGTGGCTCGTGGTGGGATTATATGCAATGCTTTCTCGGCTACGTAAGTTCCATGTGTCTGTGGTAAAAACAGGAACGTTCCGCTGGACCCACAAGGTGTTCTTGTCCTGTGTTTGGCGTGTGGTTGGTGACGAGCCACTGCCGATGAAGACGCTGAGGAAGATGAGTGACTTTAGCCACGGATGGGGCGGGGCCAGCCAGCTCCGTTCACAGTAGCCAGACCTGTAAGTCAATATTTAATACCCGACGTACCTCACGAGGCTACTAACAAGCAAGCATGAAACACTTGGAGAATATAAATAATGAACAGGAAAGTAATTAGAGGTCTTTAAAAAAAACAATCTATCTTGATTCATGTGAAGGAGCTTAGATGAATGTTTCTCTGTAAGAGCAAACCATCCTTGTTTCCGTCATTGCCACTCTTGAGTGCTGTGTTCACTCCAATTATTTATAAAGCACGGGGGACTGGAAAGCTTAGGGGTGTTACTTTGAGCTATTGATACCTCGAGCAGATGTTTTAATAAACAATTCCCTTTCCACTTACTTTCCTGTTTTACGGGCTGGGGGGGTGGTAAAGGTGTAAAGGTATCCAGATTGGGGGCGGCGGGGGGCGGGGCGATCATCATTTTGTTTTAGAGGCAGTAGTAAAATGGAAACTTTGTAAAATGTGGTCTGGAGACCTCAAGGATCAGGTGGATTGATTTGGAAGGTTACTGTCTGAGCTGCATTTAAAACCACTCACAAGGTGGTTCCCAGGCTTTAAGTTACAAAAACCTCATTCAGTATTTATGGACACTGGGATCCTTGGTGTCAGGAGGGTCCCTGACCCATCCTGAACACTCAAGGGGTCTTCCGTGACAGAAGTCACTCGGTCAGGTTACTTCTGAGTATCATTATGTCCTTAACACAATACAGGTAAAACACCCTTTGCCATAAATCACCTATAATTAGTGGCAGGAAATCTTTTAAGCAATCCTCTGAATGCATGCACTTTTATTTAGGACATTCAGGAAAGGACCCTTCGTCACCTAGCCCGCTGTCATAATAAAAGCAATAGCTTCTTTTCAGCAGAAGTGGGCACAAGTAAGGGCCAGAAGAAGATCTTCTCGGGAAACCTAGATTCTTCTTTGCTCAATGAAGCGAAATATGAAGCGAACCATTCAATAAGGTTTCTGCAGGTCTTTGAACTTAGGTCTCAGTTGATGAAATGGGAAAAGAAAAAGCGCTTCAGAGTGGTCACGAGGATTTAAGGAGGAAAGAAATCAGTAACGCAGGGCTGCATCTGCCACGACGCGAGTGGGTAAATGTCACTTACCCCCTACTTTCTTCCCTTCCCGTTTCCAAGCTCTGGCTTTCCCTCCCGGAGGCCAGCCCTCATCTAGTGCTTCAGGGAGAGGATAATGTGATCAAGTCCACTCCGACTTCAAATTTCAAGCCTAATAACCTGATTTCCACCTCGCTCCACTTTCCAGCTGAGATCTGATAACCAGACTCTGGACTATGGTCATAAAGTTTGTCTCATCTATTTGGGATGTGAACTGTCCATCCCTCCACCATCCTGCCCATTTCACCCTCCGTCCTAGAGCCCCACGTCTGGAATTGCCCAGGGTCGGCGGGGGGAATGCTAGGTGCTGACCCCTCTCCTTTTCCCAGAGTACTGCCTGGCTCTCTAAACGCGACTGTTTCTGTGTGCGTCCTGGCAGGATTCTCCTTTTTATGAGGTTAACTCCATCCCATGTTAGACAAGCTGACACCCGCTGTCTGTCCGAACTGGACCTGCTGTCTGTGCGCTCACTCTTTGACATCCAGCTTCTGAGGGATGGGTTGGACGTATTCCTAGAAACTAACACTGCTTGTCTCTTAAGTGATTGACTTATTCCCACGCAGACCAGACCCACATGATGGAGGGTGGTCTGCTTTACTCAAAGGCCACCAATTTGGATTTTAATCTCATCTAAAAACCACCCTCACAGAAATATCCAGAATAACGTTTGACCATATATCTGTGCCCCGAGGCCCACCCATCACAGACCCAACTTCTGCCAACCCCTGGTCCAGGCATGGGAGCTGCAGCTACCAATAAAATACTCATGAGCACACACTCTCAAATATCAAACTGCATTTTTGTCTTAACTTTGGGGGACATTTTGAGCCCTTTGACAGTCCAATTAAAGCTATCAGCTTTCTGCTCCGAAGAATACACATATAGATGAAGTTTGCATAGACTTTGAGGAGGGATGGTCTACAGTATCCTTAGCCCATGTGTGGCCATCTTAAGGGGAGATTTCTGTATGTCACACCTGCCCACAGGTGCACATGCTGTGATTTGTGTATATGTGTATCTGTACTCAGAGACAGGAAGGGTTTCCTTTCTGGCTAAAGATTGCAGACATATTGCCCTAAACATACACATATTTATTTTAGATATAGGCTCACCATTTTCAATTGCATTTATTATTGGGATTTTTAAAGGCTGTCAGATGAAGGATCTTTTAATAAATAAAGGATCTCTCTAGCAGATTTAATATTGTTAAAACCCCCAAATATCTGTCAAATGAAAAAGGTGTTGTGACATTTCCAATACTCTTATTTTATTTGCAACTCAGCTCAGATATGACAGTTTCTCTGGGACTTCAGCCTTCAGCCTATGTATTTATAAAGACACTTTTAACTCATTACATTTTGGTCAAATGGCTATAGTGTAATTTCTCATAAAAATTTAACTAAACAATCCCTCTCAACCATATTTTCAAAGAGCATTTATGTGTTTATTAAATCACCTCCTTAACTGATAAATATTACTATGTACTTCTTTTTATCATAAATAAAAGAATATTTGCATGACATTCCTAACCTAAGCCTCCCAGCCAAGTGGCTATTCCAGTTAAAACGTTATTCCTGTTAAAAATGATTCCCCTTTGACTGTCAGCTCTGAGGCCAAACCCCCATAGAAACAGAAACAATTTCCTCACAAACACACCCATGACTTCATTCCCCAGAGAAAGTGCCTTTTGCTTGTTCCTTTCTTTTAGGAAAAAAGATACAATGTTGTTGGGTGGTTTTTTGGTTGGTTTTGGTTTCTTAAAAGAGTCCAAAGCAATTATACTCCAATAAAGATGTTTAAAAAAAAAAAAAAGGACTTCCCTGGTGGCGCAGCGGTTAAGAATCCGCCTGCCAATGCAGGGGACACTGGTTCGAGCCCTGGTCCAGGAAGATCCCACATGCCACGGAGCAACTAAGCCCGTGCGCCACAACTACTGAGCCTGCGCTCTAGAGCCCATGAGCCACAACTACTGAGCCCACATGCCACAACTACTGAGCCTGTGCACCTAGAGCCCGTGCTCTGCAATAAGAGAAGCCACTGCAGTGAGATACCCACGCACTGCAGCGAAGAGTAACCCCCGCTCAACCCAACTAGAGAAAGCCCACGCGCAGCAACGAAGACCCAACTCAGCCAAAAATAAATAAACAAACAAATAAATAAATAAATTTGTTTTTTAAAAAAAGAGTCCAGGTCTGTTTGCAGACAGATCCCTTTCCAAGTGTGAGGCCTTAGGAGGCTCGCATGGGTTATGCAACAAGGCGTCAGTTCAGGCAGAAATCTGCTCATGACTCTCCGCGTTGGGCCACTTTGCTGCGTGTGCTGGGGCACATCTGGGTGTCTGGGAGGTGTGTGCTCTTTGTGGGGTCTGAGTGTGTATTGGGGGAGGGCGGGGGGCATGCAGAGAACGGGAGAAGCTGACGAACTACCCGCATGGCCACTGGGTGAGCTGGCTGCTCTCAGCTGCTGTCTGGCCAGTCTGAGTGCGGACACTGGCTCTGCTCCCACCCAGACCCTCACCCCCAGGACACACATCCCCATCCTGAACCTCGCAGGTCCCCTTGTCCCCATCCAGACCCTCCCCTCCCAGGTCCCCATCCCCACCCAGACCCTCCCCCCAGCTCTCCCATTCCCATCCAGAACCTCTCAGGTCCCCTTGTCCCCATCCAGACCCTCCCCTCCCAGGTCCCTTTGCTGAAACTGCAGTTGGTGAACTCAAAACAAGATGAAAGAAGTGAGAAGCCAGTTAAATGTCAAACACTGACAAAGTAAATGTATTTGCTGTTTTCTGACTTGCAATGAAAAGATATGCTGACTGTTTGCGTGTTCTGGAGCAAAGCTGAATAAACTCCTCTGTCTGAAGCACAGCTGCACAAATGGTTGGTGGCATTTCAACTTCGCAAACCTGCAAACACCTCTGTTCCTTCACACCCACCACACTTTCCTTCAGTCTCTTTGCTGACCGTACTGAATGCACCAACAGGTATGGGAAACGAAGACTCCAGTCCCTGGGTAGTTGATAGCTTTTGAGAATTTGTAGTTCTTGCCCCCGAATAAATCTGAGTTGAAATCTGGAGCGTATATCTCATGTTCACATCCTGAAATGTTTCTTTGGCTTTGAGACAAGTGAGGGAAGAAAAATCACAGCAGATTTAGAGGATTTAGGCGGGCGAGTGTAAGCGTTTGGCTCAAAGGGGGGCCGATCCTGCCTCCCCATCAGGTCCTGTGACCGCCCCGTCCCCCCTCTCCTTCCAGGAGCGCTTTCCTCTGAGAAGCTGTTGCCCAGGCAGCAGAAAGACGCCAGCTCCTCGGACACATGTGACTCAAGGGTGCAGAGGGACACCCTGCAGACACACGTTTGTGTCCTGAAGGACGTCTACCTTCACCCCGGGCTCAGGGTTGGGGTCGGGCTGCTGTAGGGCTTGTTCCCAGCGCAAAGGCTGTGGCGGGGTTTCTGGGAGTTTCTGTTCAGAACAGAGCCGACGTTGCTGCATCTATCCAGCTGCCGTTTAACTGGCGCTTGGTCGGTGTGGAGCCCTGTGCCAGTGAGGGTCCCCAGATTGCTTGCTGGGGGCTGAAATGCGGTGGACATAATGGCTGAAGTTGGCAGCCCCTCGAGGAAGGAAGAATGCATACACCCTCTGGGACCCTCCGAGCTGGACGTCGCTTGCTGTCAGCCCGCGCAGCTCTGGGCCACCTCCTATGGCAGAGGCTGCGGCTGAGGGCGCCGCGTTTATAGCTGCCCAGGGACTGGCCCTAATATTTGGAGAATGTATATATGGATGATGTAAGGAACGCTGTTGTCCACACCATCGTCCTAAGAAGCTAAATGGGATGGATTTGTGGGTCACCTTCTAAGTTCGCTCTCAATTTAGATCAGTTAAAATTTGTATCAACTGGTTTGGAATTTGTTTTTTTTTGTTTTTTTTTTTTTTGCGGTACGCGGGCCTCTCACTGCTGTGGCCTCTCCCGTTGCGGAGCACAGGCTCCAGACGCGCGGGCTCAGCGGCCATGGCTCACGGGCCCAGCCGCTCCGCGGCATGTGGGATCTTCCCGGACCGGGGCATGAACCCGCGTCCCCTGCATCGGCAGGCGGGCTCTCAACCACTGCGCCACCAGGGAAGCCCGGAATTTGCTTTTTTAAAAAATTTTTTTCTTAACCTTTTATTGTCTAGTGTCGCTTGTTTGTTTGTTTTTGGCTGCACCATGCGGCTTGTGGGAACCTAGCTCTCAGACCAGGGGTTGAATCTGGGCTCTCGGCAGTGAAAGTGTCAAGTCCTAACCAGTGGACCACCAGGGAATTTCTTTTTTTGTTGTTATTTTTAGTTTTTTTAGGGTTTTTTTTTTTTTTTTTTTTTAGTGGCAAGTTATTTCTTCTTTATTGGTAAGATTCTTAGTGTAGATTGACTGGAACATAATTTTGTTTCTGTTCAGTTTTGCTTTTTTTTTAAATTACGAAGTCCTGTGACTTGAGGTTAGAGGCAAACAAGTCAAAAGAAGTCCATGGTCCTCCGGTGAGCTCACGAAGCACAGCATGGCTTTGTCAGCCTCGAAGAAAAAGAGAGACGAAGGAGAGAAAGAAACGGTTCAGATCGCATTAGCCCCTAGAGTATCTGGAAAGTAGAAGATGGAATTTACTGAGGAAATGACATCACAGGAAAGTTTCCAACTGTTTATTCTTGTTGCCAGTAAACACTGAATACACGTGGCCTCTGGTGGTAACCCCGAGAGCTTTAGGGATGATGTCATACTTGGAAAGATGGTGCCCTGCTGGCTGAGCAACTTGGAACAAAGGAGCAGAAAAGAAAGTTGAGAACCAGGTACCTGGGATGCGGAGGGGACTGAGTTTCTGCCCTGGCTTGTCCAGAGGATTTACCTTATCAGCTGACATCCCCTGTTGTCCCGGCCACCTGCCCACAGGACCTCATAGGAACCAGTCTTGGACTTGTGAGAATCTCTCCTGCAAACCCAGGTGCAGGAGACAAGTGATGGAAACCCCCCTTCCCAGTCCCAGTTCTGAGTGTTGTGACCAGCACAGCTGCTGGGGCAGGATGTCTGGAATCCAAAGACGGGTACAAGACCTCCTCTAAGGCTCCCTCGAGTCAACTTGAAATGGGTAGTTCTCGGGCCTCTCCCTTGAGAAGGGCGACACACAGCTGTCCGTCTAAAAGCTACCTGGTCATTTTGACCCTTGTGAAAATCCACATCACTTAGAAAGAAAATAATCTACCGACTGCTACGACTACTTTTTAACTGTATTTCTACTTCTTGAACCCTGTGTAAAATACCCATCATAGTGCCAAGCCCGTAATAGCAAGAATACCAAAAATCAACATTTTCGTTCTCTGTTCTCAGCCTCTATAATGACAACTGTTGTTACTGGCCTATATTTGACAACATTTTACTGTTTGGTGTTTTCCGGTTATGATACAATTCTTTAACAAATTATTTGTTAGAATTAGGCAAGTGTGGAGTCAAATACCAAGCAGTTTACAAAATGTTAACTTCTAACACATATTGGCTTTACATGTTCTGACCTGACGAATTTGCCAACAGAGGCTGAATTCATGGATGATTGCACCCCATACATTCATGTCCGCTTCTCAGGGTGAAAACATAGCATAGCTCGTGCAGGGCACTGAGCACACCTCAACCACGCATTTTCTCAAATCTATGAAATCCACATCTGCCCTGTAACAAAAGGCCAAGCTGTACTTGGAGCCCTGTGCATGGTTGGACAGATCTGGGGTCAGGCGCACATCCCTTCACAAGGTCCCCTCCCCTGAGCCAGCAAAGCAACTGCCCACAGAACAAAGTGAGGACTTTTTGCTCCTTTTATCATCATGCCCCAGAATTGTGGGGGAAATCAAGAATAAGCCCAAAGACCAATAGGACCATGTCCAGGTCCAAGTCCAGGCCCCATCAGCTGCTCCAGGGAACGGCAGCATGTACCAGAAAAGAGCTTTCAGAGGGGTCCCTGTATTGTCCATTGACAGAGGAATGGATAAAGAAGATGTGGTCCATACATGCAATGGAATATTACTCAGCCATAAAAAAGAATGAAATGATGCCATTTGCAGCAACGTGGATGGACCTGGAGATTATCACACTAAGTAAAGTAAGTCAGACAGAGAAAGACAAATATGTGATATCGCTTATATGTGGAATCTAAAAAAAAAAAGTGATGCAAATGAACTTATTTACAAAACAGAAATAGACCTGCAGACACGGAGCACAAACTTATGGTTACCAAAGGGGAAGGGGGGGAGGGATAAATTAGGAGTTTGGGATGAACAGATACATGCACTGCTATATATAAAATAGATAACAAAGACCTACTGTATAGCAGTATAGCACAGGGAACTAGACCGAATATTTTATAATAACCTATAAGGGAAAAGAACCTGAAAAAGAGCATATATATATATATATATATATATATATATATATATATATGAAACTGAAGAGTGTATAGATAGATAGATAGATAACTGAATCACTGTGCTGTACACCTGAAACTAACACAACATAAAGTAACTCTTCTTCAATAACAAAAGAAAATCTTTTAAAAATAATTTTAAAAATTTTTTAAAAAGAAATGTAGAGTGAACAATTCCTAGTGTTCCTGAATACCTAAGTGAGCAAGTATTCCAAGCTCTATCACTCCTCCTCTCAATTCTCATGATACACACACACACACATATGGACACACACATGTGCACACTTACATATATACCTATTTATACACACATATGTACCACATATATACACATACATATATATACATGTATATATACATATACACACATGTTGAAACATGCATATGTTAAAAACATCTGTATCATTTCCCAGCATTTCTAATACAGAACTTGGTATCTGGTTTCCCCGGCTGACCAGCTCCACACACTTCCGAGGTCATCCTCGCACTGGCGAGTGAAGGTCATGGGGGAGACAGAGTACAAGCAGGCTGTTAGGAAGCCCTAACTTACATTAATGAAGAAGAGGACAGATGGGCGCGGCCTGGAGGAAGCGCTTCGCAGCGTGTGTAACTAACTGCTGAGAGAGTAACGTCGGAATGAAGAAGAACACTTAAAACAAGACAATTCTATTTACGCAAAGTTCAAACATATTCACAAGTAAACTAGGTATTATAAAGGAGACAAAGTTATAAAGAAAAGGAGGAATTTTGAAATCCAAGGCATGGTTACCTTTGAAGAAGGATCGGAAAAGGGCTACCGTCACTCTCCTTTGACAGGTTGGAAATTCAGCCCCTCCGTCAGGGGGTGACCCAAAGCCCATCCTTTAAAAGTGGTACAAATGAAACTTATTTACAAAACATAAATAGAGTCGCAGATGTAGAAAACAAACTTATGGCTACCAGGAGGGAAAGGGGATAGGGATAAACTGGGAGACTGGGATTGACCCATATGTACTACCATATATAAAACAGGTGACTAACAAGGACCTACTGTATAGCACAGGGAACTCTTCTCAATACTCTGTAATGGTCTATATAGGAAAAGAAGCTAAAAAAGAGTGGATGTATGTATAACTGATTCACTTTGCTGTACAGCAGAAACTAACACAACATTGTAAATCAACTCTACTTCAATAAAAATTTTTTTAAAAAGGCATAGATAACAAAACAAAGGCGAGGAGACCAACTGAAGCATCGGGGTATGAAAGGACGGTTGGTCTGAGGGGTGAGGACACACCCAACACAAGACGTCATGTCAGGATCTCAGGCTCGTGGTGTTTCCAAAATGCAGTGCAGTAATTTTGCACGTCCTTGTGTTGAAAGCAGCCAAAGTGATTAAAACATTCCAAGGCTGAAGCAAGCAAGCCTCAGGAGCCCTCACTTACATTCTGCTGTTGGCTTTAATATAAACTCTCACGTGTGGCTTTTCTATTTGGGAAGTAGGAAAAAAAAAAAAAACACTAGATATTCTGAAAAAATTTACATACTTGGTGTACGTCATCCCTCTTTACATACAATCGGTTGTGAGATCAATTCTCTGTCACATGCCACAAGGATGCAGGCTCTTAGTCTGTGCTTTCTTGTTCCAAAATAAAAACTTAATTAAAAATTTTATGCATGGGAGGCATTGCCCTTATCCTTTCCAAAAGATTGCACATATTACTTCCTCAGCTACAAAGCCAGAAAATAACCCTTCAGGAGTCTCATTTCTAAGTTTTATTTTCTGGGAAGATAGAAACTTTCCTGAGTATGATGTCAAAAAAATTGATTAACCAGCATTCAAACTTCTTTTCTTTCAGCAGCTTAAAAAAACCTATTTTTTTCTCCATTTCATTAACTGCAGACTCTGCTTGATTCTCCAAAACCTATCTTGTTTCAACCCCACATGTATGTGGGATTGTTACAGTGAAGGTGTATGTTGGGGGTTTGATGGACAATGTAAGTTAACACAAGCTCCCAGGAGACCTAGGTTGACGCCTCATGTCTGTGAAGACTCTGTCCTTGACACCGCACAGCAAGAGCCTAAAAACAGCTGGACACTTGGACCCAGCCAGTCTACGTCTAAGAATGTATCATCAGGAAAGAATCAGAAATGTGATTAAAGGTTTGTAAGAGAACATATGTACCATAGGTATTTACATACTAGCAAAAAAAAAACAAAGCTAGAATATGCAGCAAGAGGTGAATAATGAATTGCAGTCATTCATACAAAGAAACGTTTTATAGCCACTAAAAATAGCCTTCAAGAAACATTTAACAGTGTGGAAAATGCTCCTGGTAAAATAACGTGAAACAAAAGTCATCAAAATTCTGTGAACCAAATGATCCCAATTGTGGAGAAACACATGTGTACAGGAAAGAAAAATGCAACACACTAAAAGAAATATAATAAACTAGCAGAAACTTCTAGATAATGGAATTACAGTAATTTTGATTTTTCTTTTTTCTATCATTATTCCCCAAGTTTATATGCAGAGTATTATTATTTTTCTAATAAGAAAATCATTGTTTATTTATTTATTTAGTGTTTATACATTTATTGATTGCCACCCTTACACTGGCCCTGGGGTCTATCCCCAGGACCTATTCAGTGAATTGATTTTAAGAGAAATAGAACACATACCCTGACATTTCTCAATAGCAGAGATTTTTGTTCTCATACATAAACATGAATTAATTAGTATATTCATGTAAACAGATTCAGGTGTAAAGTGGAAGCTAATCTTCACTCTGGGTGTTAGAAGCAATTCTACGTTCTTCTCTGTTAATGTCACATCTGCAAATCATCGAAAGGATCCTATTCGTGTGTTGTTCTGGAATTGTTCTTACTCTATTCGGTAATATCAGTCCCTCAAGAAGTAAGATTTATTCGGCTGTTATGACGCTAGACCACTTTTATGAAAGAAATCTGCACTGAACATCTGATACAGCATAATACTCAAATAGAAGGGTCACCACCAAACAGTGGTCGCTGTGGGTGTCGAGTGTCCATGTGCATCCCACCCTCCTTCTTGACTCCTGTTTCCACCAGCCAACTTGGAAACTGGCACCTGCAGTAGCAAAGGAAGGATCATCAAATCCTGCTCCACTCAGAATCACCTGCTGTCAATTACATACAGAATTAATAGTTTCCTGAGACGACACACGTGTCAGGAAGTTCAGGCTATGTCCCCGCACGACTCATCTTTAACTCTCCAAGGAGTTTGCAATTTTGGTGTCTTTCGGCCACGATAGCACAGAAGGTGCAGAGAAGCTGTCCTTACAAGGCTGACTTCCCTCTCATCCACAGCATTATCCCCTTCCGCTTTTACCCGTATTCCCCTGCAGTAAAGCAAACAGGACCAGCTATTTAAATTACACAGTCTGCTTTCTTACAACTCAGGAAACTCTCAGCTATGAACTATGATAGGGCCGATCTGTCATTCCTTATTGGTTCACTCTCTGTTTTTAGAAAATCATTATTTAAAATAATAGTTTCATCGATAGACGATGAGGCAAACTCCTGCTTATACATTAAAGGATTAAATCTAAAGTAAAACCTAGTTCTTTGATACAGAAATCCCACATGAGTATTTAAAAACTTACTGTACCAAGGCACTGGACAGACTCTGCTGTGGGCGTGTGTCTGTGTCTCTGTGTGTGCATCTGTGTGTGTGTGTGAGGGTGTGTGTGTGTGTGTGTGAGGGTGTGTGGGTGTGAGGGTGTGTGGGTGTGTGTGTGTGAGGGTGTGTGGGTGTGTGTGGGTGTGTGTGAGGGTGTGTGTGGGTGTGCGGGCACATGTGTGTAGGAGGAAAGGCCAGGAAACAGCAGAACAGGACGATGGACGAGCTTTGAAGTCAGCCTGACCTGGCTGCTAATTCTCATTCTGTTGCTTTCCTAACTCTGGGGTCCCAGCCAAGTGCTCATCTCAAACTGGGGTCACTGTAGCCATTAAGAAGATACTGCGAATACACGTGAGGTCCTTAGCATCTCCCCTGGACATTTATATGAAAAGTCTAACAGTCTTGACTCCTACCTCACATTATAAAGATCAATTCCAGATGGATTACAGATCCAAATATGAAGGAAAGGGCTTTCCTGGTGGCGCAGTGGTTGAGAGTCCGCCTGCCGATGCAGGGGACACGGGTTCGTGCCCCGGTCTGGGAGGATCCCACATGCCGCAGAGCGGCTGGGCCCGTGAGCCATGGCCGCTGGGCCTGCGCGTCCAGGGCCTGTGCTCCGCAGCGGGAGAGGCCACAACAGTGAGAGGCCCGCTACCGCAAAAAAATAAAATAAAAAATATGAAGGAAAAAATACGTCCTTTTGAAGAAATCATAGGAGAACATCTTCATGAGCTCAGAAAAGACAAAAAATACTTCACTAAATCATGAGACATGCTAATCATAAAAGAAAAAGTATAATAAATTAGACCGCATTAAGATGAACAACTTGAATTCACCAAATAGCATTATAGAGAGAGTGATAGTGTAAGCCCCGTGTATTTGACCAGGAAGTCACACCCAGAATACACAAAGAGCTCCCACAGATCAATAGGAAATAGAAAACACAAATGAGTTTACCCAAGTCACCCCTCAGCCTATGAAAAGATGCTCGATTTCATTAGTTATCAGTGAAATGTGCATTAAAAGCACAACGTGGTAACAGTAAAATGAAGAAGACACAAAGTACTAGATGTGGTTAAGGGCGCAAATGAAACTCTGAGACATTTCCAGCATCAGTGTAAATCAGCATCTGTGTAGGACCTATTTGTCAGTATCTACTAAGGCCAAGAACTTTCCTATCGCATGACCCCAAGATCCCACTTATAGGCTAATACCCCCCAGAGCTGTGTGCATGCTGCCATCAAAGGACATGTAGAGGGAAGCTTGCAGTGTGACTATTTGTAATAACCAGAAATCGGAGCTTATCTAAATACCCATCAGAAGTACTTCGGGTGAAGAGTGGTTGGTGTCCTCACATGATGGAATACTGTAGGGCCACGTGTGCAGAAATAGTACAACTAGATGAATATCACGGATACAGCAGTCAGTGAGATAAGCCAGACACAGTGGACTACGTACTTGATAGAAATAACGAAAATAGGTGAAGCGAATCTCAGCTGTTATGAGTCAGCATCGTGGTCCCCTTGGTAGGAAGCAGTGGCTGGGAAGGGGCCAGAGGGGGTCCTGGAATTGCTGGTGATATTCTGTTTCTTGATCCAGGTGCGGTTTACGAAGGGGCGTTGTATTTGTGAAAATGTCTTTATCACATGTGCAATTCTGTCTCCATACAATACTCTTCAATAAAAGGTTAAGGATGCAATGGCCCTTGTACGATTAGGATTTGATTTCTGCACGGCTCACCTAGAATGAGACGTGGCTGTGATTTGGGTGGTAATAGATCAGAAAGGAAGAACGGAGGAGAGAGGGGGCTGTGAGAGCCGTGCCTGCCCTACGTCCTCCTTGAGTCCGGCCAAGGCTTTCTGTTCTGGCTGGAAGGTCTCTGAAGGACAGATGTCAAAAGTGCAGCTTCACAGAGAAAGCCTGCAGCAAGCAGGCAGGTTGGTCAGCTTAGACCGACAAGAAACTAAGAAATTATCGTGTGAAAAATAAAGAAAATGAACACACAGGCAAGAATTCAAAATCGTTGTTATAGAAACTGTGAATTGACCTGGATGTCACAGGAACAGCTGCACAGCTGTTACACCCCCTTCCTTCATTAGCAGAGTCATGATTGACATTTTAGGAAACTGTGTTTAAAGGGTGTGCCTGTGTGTGTGTGCACGTGTTCGAGTCTGTAAGCGTGGGCAACTGTGTGTGCATTTGTGTGTACACGTGTGCATGCGTGTGCACCCGCATGCATGTTGCATGTGTGCCTGCGTGTGTGTATGCGTGTGTGTGTATGTGTGAAATCTCTTTCAGTGAACACACTGGATCAAAGTCCCTCCGTTTCCACCCCTCTTGCTTAGACGACAGGCCCGGGGCGGGTGAGCACTCCAGTGCTGGCATTTTGGAGACACTGTGACCGGATGTCCCTTCATCGTGCCCTCTGGCCGGGCACTCCCATTCGCAAGCGCAGGGCCGGTCAGTCAGGTCCACAGCGTTTCGCAGAGTCACTTAGTCTTCAAGGTTCCGGCAGAGAAGCCCTAGTGTGTTTATGCTGAATTCCCATGGCCACCTCCCGTGGTCGCTGAGGTCAGTCAGGTCGGTCAGAACAGCCGTCAGCACCTTATTAAGCTCAGCTTTGGAGCAAGAATGCAGGTGGTGGGATGTTCAAAAATGAAACACGGACAGCCGATGTTCCCAGAGCCCTGGGCTGTGATGAGGACACAGAGAGTCCTGGGCTAGTAAGAGGCTGCCCTGGGGGCCTGTCCCAGTGAGAAGGACAGGCCCGGGTGGAAGATGCTTTGCCCTGAGCCTCCCCGGCGCTGCTGCCTGGGGGTCTTGCTTGGGGTGCTTGATCCCTGGCACTGCCCTTCTGCAGCCTCCAGACACTCAGACCAGAGGCTGCTCCGTCCTCCAACACCCCCTCGCTGCACTGGTAATTTTTCATCTAAATAGCTCCCTGTCTAAAAGCATTTGGCACCTGGGAGCGAGTGCATCTTATCTTTTCCAGCACATGGCTTTTTTCTTCTTCTTTTTTTCCTCCTGACAGCCAACTGGGAAAGGGGTAATACAAATCCACTCAAGATGAAAATGAAAGCGGTTCCCCTCACTTTCCCAGGATCCCATCTGGGGCAAAGCAGCTGGGATGCAGCCTCAGGGAGAGAGACTTCCAAGCCCTGCTCCTCGTGGTAGCTGGTGGCTAGTGGCTGGTGGCTGGCTCGCTCCTGCTGTGGGACAGGCTTGGGGCCCCTCGCACGTGAGCACAGCGCAGTGGGCACACCTGTCCACCTTGTAGACAAGGCAGCTCACTCCCACTGGCCCTGGAAGACCCTCTCCTCCGTCCAGCTCACGGCATGGACCCAGAAGACACCTGCTGTGGGTCCCCACTTCACACACATGGCCACATCTTCACTTTATGGCGGACGAGTTCTCTAGGGTCAGGAGCTTACTTCGGAGGCTACTGAACTTACTATGCTCCCTGAGACTTTCCAGTTGGTCTAGTGTCTTTAAAATTGTCACTTCCAGGGGCAGCCTACCCAGTGCCCTGGAAGAAAGCATGGCAGGAATGCAGCCTTTCTCCAGACCCTGGAAAGTCAGTGACCCCTTTTTTTCCCAGTGATGTGTCTCTAGAAGATGGATTCCAAACTATTGATAATACCCTGTGATTTGAGAGGACTTTGCTCTTTACAAAGAATTGCCAGGCACTTCTTCTCATCAGGTTCCTGGTGCAGGAAATAGTGTCTCTGTCCACACTTCACAGATGCTGAAACCGAGGCTTCGGGCAAGTAGGTGCTTTGTTGAAGTTCACATGGGCGACCCGGTACCCCAACCCAGACATAGGACTGTACTCGGCTGTTTGGCTTCCAACATAACCGTTTTCCTTGTGCCGGGAGATGCACTGCAGCTTGCCTGCGTCATCTGGACCGTCTCACTCTTGGTATCGGTGTGTCTGTTGTCTGCCCTGAGCACCAACACTGTGGGAGGTTCATGGAAGGGCAGGTGTGTGGGCTCGCTCCCTCCCCCCTCTGCTCAGGACCCCTGTGCCCACCGTCACCACGCTCGGCCTTTGTGTGCTCAGT
The DNA here is from genome assembly GCF_005190385.1 of Monodon monoceros. Taxonomy (NCBI): domain Eukaryota; kingdom Metazoa; phylum Chordata; class Mammalia; order Artiodactyla; family Monodontidae; genus Monodon; species Monodon monoceros. The sequence goes on from NW_021703775.1 coordinate 1,225,480, forward strand.
GACTCAAGCCAGTAGAGCATGGAGCAGAGCATCAATCCTGCCCTGAGCCAAGACTAACCCTGGGCCTTTCAAGGCAGACTGAGGCCTGGAATCGGGATGTCGGCTGGAGGTGGCTGCCCACCAGCTTCTCTTGATATCAGACCCTCCCAGGGCACTCGGGTTATGTGAGCGCCATCCTCTTCCCTCTGCAACACCTACCAAACCCTCTTTCTTAAAAGCCCAAGAAATAACCTTTCAGGATGGACAAATGCAAAGTGTGTCCCTCAGAAACTTGTTAGAGAATCCTAAAGATACTACCAGAAAACTACTAGAGCTAATCAATGAATTTGGAAAAGTAGCAGGATACAAAATCAATACACAGAAATCTCTTGCATTCCTATAAACTAATGATGAAAAATCTGAAAGAGAAATTAAGGAAACACTCCTATTTACCTTTGCAACAAAAAGAATAAAATACCTAGGAATAAACCTACCTAAGGAGACAAAAGACCTGTATGCAGAAAACTATATGACACTGATGAAAGAAATCAAAGATGTTACAAACAGATGGAGAGATAAACCACGTTCCTGGATTGGAAGAATCAACATTGTGAGAATGATTATACTACCCAAGATAATCTACAGATTCAATGCAATCCCTATCAAACTACCAATGGCATTTTTCACAGAACTAGAACAAAAAATTTCACAATTTGTATGGAAACACAAAAGACCCCGAGTAGCCAAAGCAATCTTGAGAAAGAAAAATGGAGCTGGAGGAATCAGGCTCCTGGACTTCAGACTATACTACAAAGCTACAGTAATCAAGACAGTATGGTACTGGCACAAAAACAGAACTATAGATCAATGGAACAGGATAGAAAGCCCAGAGATAAACCCACACACATATGGTCACCTTATCTTTGATAAAGGAGGCAAGAGTATACAATGGAGAAAAGACAGCCTTCAATAAGTGGTGCTGGGAAAACTGGACAGCTACATGTAAAAGAATGAAATTAGTACACTTCCTAACACCATACACCAAAATAAACTCCAAATGGATTAAAGACCTAAATGTAAGGCCAGACACTATAAAACTCTTAGAGGAAAACATAGGCAGAGCACTCTTTGACATAAATCAAAGCAAGATCCTTTTTGATCCACCTCCTAGAGAAATGGAAATAAAAACAAAAATCAACAAATGGGACCTAATGAAACTTAAAAGCTTTTGCACAGCAATGGAAACCATAAACAAGACAATAAGACAACCCTCAGAATGGGAGAAAATATTTTCAAATGAAACAACTGACAAGGGATTAATCTCCAAAATATACAAGCAGCTCATGCAGCTGAATATCAGAAAAACAAACAACCCAATCCAAAAATGGGCAGAAGACCTAAATAGACATTTCTCCAAAGAAGATATACAGATGGTCAGCAAACACATGAAAGGATGCTCAACATCACTAATCATTAGAGAAATGCAAATCAAAACTACAATGAGGTATCACCTCACACCAGTCAGAATGGCCATCACCAAAAAATCTACAAACTATAAATGGTGGAGAGTGTGTGGAAAAAGGGGAACACTCTTGCTCTGTTGGTGGGAATGTAAACTAATAAAGCCACTATGGAGAACAGTATGGAGGTTCTTTAAAAAACTAAAAATAGAACTACCATATGACCCAGCAATCCCACTATTGGGCATATACCCTGAGAAGAGCATAATTCAAAAATAGACATGTACCACAATGTTCATTGCAGCACTATTTACAATAGCCAGGACATGGAAGCAACCTGTGTCCATTGACAGATGAATGGATAAAGAAGATATGGTACATATATACAATGGAATATTACTCAGCCACAAAAAGAAATGAAATTATTTTTAGTGAGGTGGATGGACTTAGAGTCTGTCATACAGAGTGAAGCAAGTAAGAAAGAGAAAAACAAATACTGTATGATAACACATACATATGGGATCTAAAATTTAAAAAATGGTTCTGAAGAACCTCAGGCCAGGGCAGGAATAAAGACACAGACCTAGAGAATGGACTTGAGGATACAGGAAGGGGAAAGGGTAAGCTGGGACAAAGTGAGAGAGTGGCATGGACATATATACGCTACCAAACGTAAAATAGAGAGGGAGTGGGAAGCAGCCGCATAGCACAGGGAGATCAGCTCGGTGCTTTGTGACCACCTAGAGGGGTGGGATAGGGAGGGTGGGAGGGAGGGAGACGCAAGAGGGAAGGGATATGGGGATATATGTATACGTATAGTTGATCCATTTTGTGATACAGCAGAAACTAACACACCATTGTAAGGCAAATATACTCCAATAGAGATGTTAAAAGAAAACTTTAAAAGAATTTCCACTCCAATAAAGAGTTAAATAAATTAATTAATTAAATAAAGTAAAATGCCGATTATTACTTAAAAAAAAAAAATTTCCAGGCTGGTTGAGCAGACATATCTTTGAGAGAATGACCTAATCTTCACTTCATAAAAAAAGCCAGTTGTATAAATCACACTTCTCCCCATGCCTTTGATTTACAGTAAGCAACGTTCATAAAATTCCCATCCAGATCGTCACCCCAAATTGGGCCACACCCCACTTAAGGAAGCAGATTTTGAGAAGGGAAGAGTCATTATTGAAGAGAAGAAGATAGAGCAAAAATGGGAATTAATTAGGGAAAAAAGAATAAATGAATGAAATCTTCGATTTCTCTCAACTTTCGGGAAGAAGACAGGGCGTCGTTTGTGTTCTCACCTTGTTTTTCTTGCTGAAGACACCAACTTCACATTCAAACGCAGCGCTGACTGCACGCAAAGTGGTTCATACATCACTTCCCCCCAGATACCCCACACAAATATTTCAAGTCAGTTACAACTGGTAATCTTCTGGTGGATCATTGCTTTGCTAAAACTTCAGAGAAAGGCTTTCTGAAAAGGAGAGAGCAAAGAAGATACGGGGGTGGCAGGGAAATGGGAGGGAGAATAAACCAGATACAGAAGTAATCCCATGAGGTATCATACAGGCTTTTTTATTGCTTCATCCTGATTCTATATTAAATCACTAGATGCAGGATTTAAGCATTTTTCTCTTAAAAAGTATTTGGTATGGTGATTCAACTGACAGGAACGTGTTTTCTATTTTATTCATTTTGTATTCTGATGGAAAATTATAAGGAGGACCCCTATCTTTCTCGACTCTGGAGAACCTGAGAGTTCAAATGACAGAGATTATTTTTCCAGATAGTATAATAAAAACTGAATTCATTATTATGACCTTGTAATGTTGCAGGAGGGCTATGCTGGCTTCTAAATCAGCTCAAGAAGAGAATAATGGTGTTCTTCTCCTCTGTAGTCCTAAAATGCAGTTTTCTATATTTTAAAGCTTTGAATGTTATCAATCTGTGTGTGGGAAGAATTCTGCTGTAATGTTAGTTAATTAGAAAAGGTTAAAAAAAATGAGAGTGCTTGACCTGGATAAGGGGGAATTGATTTCAGAATAAGTCAGTAGCATGCTCCTCGCTGTGGGTGGGAAGACCCCTGGTCTGGAGCTTTGCCGATTTCCAAGAGGCAAATGCTCCCACCCTGGCGGATTGCTAGCACCTAGCCTGGCATTACCGTGCGCAGGTGGGGCGAGAAACCCAGGAATCCAGCACCGTGTAGCATGTCCACCGGGCTTATGCACTACATGTAAATAATCTCAACAGCGGAGAGAGTAGTAAATGTAAAAATAATTAAGAAGTACATACTATTTTAACATATTACCTTTGTTTTTAATGAAATGCATTTAATTGTAAGTTTAGGCAATATCATTTTTATTAACGGCTGTGTTTAACACCAGGCTCACAGAATTCCTGAACATTTGCCAATCACTCTCGTGAGCCACACAGGCAGGCAGCAGGCCTCGCTGATCACGGAGTGGGTGTAGAACAAAACCCAAAACGTGCATTTTAACTTTCTACTGCAGAAGCTGCAAGAGCAAGGACCTGAAAACACGCTGCCTTCGATAGTGAGTTGGACTGACTTTTTATCAAATGTCGACCGTTGACAGCCGTGTCTGGTTGTGCGGAAAAGCAAACAGGGGTCAGAAATGGCTTCTGGCCCCAGGCAGCTCCCGACATAGGGGAGAGGACAGGTGATACCAGGGCGGATGTGGGTGACACCACAGAACAGGGACACACACACATGGACCCATCCCGGCAGGCGGGACCCAGGGTGGGCATTGGAGCTTGTCGTTAAGGGCGAGTCCGAAGAGAGATTTCAAACAGAGAAAAGGGGAAAGGATATTCTCTGCGGGGGACACAGGATATGCAAACTCAAAACTAGCACTAGCAGGCACACACTTTTCTCAATTTGTATGTTTTTCAAGCGAGGAGACTGTGGTTAAGGTGTTACCTGGGATACAACTTTTAGATTCGCTACCTGCTGGCTAAGTTGCACATTGACTTAACCTCTCTTTCCTCTGTAAGCCTGTGACTGATGAGGTCCTGCGTGTGTCTAGAACTTAGCCTGGCACACTGGACGGACTTCAGCAACACGGGGAAAGGAAGTGGGGGAGGAGGAAAGGGTGGAAGAGGTGATGCCCGTGAAGGGCTGATTGCTTGAGTCTGAGTTCTGTTTCGACAAGGAATGTGTGGGTGATGCGCAGTTTTCTTTGGTGGGTGGGGTGGGAAGGGACAACAGAACCACTTTCAGGCCTCAAGTTGCCCAGAAGTTTGAAGACTCCCAATGTTAACCTCTAGCTGCCTTCATGTCAAATATCCCCCATCCCTCCAAGTTCCACCACACCTGGTTGACTTTCCCACAGTTTCCTTTACAGGTACAAACCAAAACTGGGGGCAACTGTCTTCTGGAAACCGTTGTTTAATATTCACATGAGTTCTCTTAACCCAGAAGAGTTCCTAGTGTTCGTTTGAGCTCTTTTCCAGCGAGACAGTAAATGATTTCCAAGTGCTCGATTCTGAACCAGAGAGTGGGATATCATTAACACGTGACAATGTGGCTGGTGCTGAGTGTTTTAAATCACTCTCTCAGCCAATGTTAGTGCTTTGCCCATTTCTCACTTGGGTACCATTGCGTGAATTTTCCTTGTACGTCGATGCAGCACAAAGAATTGAGTTTAACGAGGACCAGCCATATTAGGGAGAGATTGGTGAATAGAATTTAGTTCTAATTCCTCAGAAGCAACCACGATGGTCTGCTTCAGGACATGTGCTCTATTCACATTGTGGAGGGGTTACTGGTTCATGCAGTCAGGAGCCTGGAACACTGAGGTGTGTCATAAGAGTTCACACCCTAAAGATGTCAGTTCCTTCTTAAAATTTAGCAGATGACATTCTGTGTGTGTAGTGTTTGGTTAAACCTGAGGAATGCCCTGCTTTTGATAAAGTAACTGAAATCTAGAGACTCTCATCCTAGAAACTGGAATGGCTTCTGGATTCAAGTTCTCCTCCTGAGAAAGTTAATGACTTTCAAGTGATGTTCTCTTTAATATTTTTTCCTTTAAAAATTTTTTTCCTTTAAAAAATTTCTTTTTTATACCTTTCAATGTGGGATATAGTGTCCCAACATTTAAACACTGACTGGTATTCTATCTTAATTTTTGTGTCAAAATCTGGTACAGAAAGAATTGTAATATTGTAATGTCATGGATAATTTGGGGCTAATGATCTTAACAGTGTAAACACAAGGTTCACTAGAACTGAACTTTGTGTGTATATATATATATATTTGGAGGAATATAATATATATATTTGGGGAATCATATATATGTATAATATATTTATTTATATATAATATTATATATATATATATTTGGGGAATTTTACCTCCAGGAGGCCTATAAGTTTGTAAGGGTCTAAAGATCAGAGAAAATTGTCCTGATTCTGGTGGTGGGAAGGGGAAGTCTCTACTCTGAAATATGCCCAGAGCTTTCAGCTCTCTGGCCACAGGGAAATGATTTTCCTGGAGTCTAACTGATTGGAATCTTACCAGGCAGACCCACATGCTGATTACCTAAGGGTAGTGGGAGTGGCTGGTGAGGATAAAGGGCTGCGAATGGATGAAGCCAGCTCTCTGTGTGGCTGAGAGTGAGTGAGCCGCAGGACAGGAAGAGGCCCGCTGCCTGAGAGGCATGGCTTGCCAGGGAAAGCTGGAAAGGTCCCACCTCAGCGTCACCTGTTGCCAAATGACTCTCAAAGACGGCAATGGGTCAGACCCAGAAGGTGGCAATAATACTTAGACTGGGGTGTGCAATTAAGGATTTTGGAAAAGGGATCTTTGATCTTTGATGTCTGGGTTTTTTTCCATTAGATAGAAACTCCAGGAGGACACAAACATTGTCAGTTTAGCTCACCACTGCATCCCCAGAGCCCAGAAGAGGACCCAGAACAAGATAAACACTCAATATTTAAAGAGCTAATGAAGGCCCAAGGGGACCCTCGCACTGAGAAAAATTCTTTTCTATGCAAATCATCAACCTCTAGTTTACCTTGCTCATCAGGACCGAGGCAGTTGAAGTCGAGGTGCCGTTTTCAGGGGAGCCACTAACTGGTTACGTCATCAGAATAAAGACAGGCAATTGCTGTGGCTGAAGACTCAGCCTACTTGACCTTGAGCTTGGGAGCCTGTTAAACTCCCAGAGGGACAAGCAGAGCAGCGAGCGCTCAGGACCACATGGAACAGGGCCTGGGGATGCATGAAGTCAGGGCACACACCGGGCAGAACTGGGGAGAATACATTAGAAACCACTGTTTCCATTAAAATGACTTAATTGGCTGAGTATTTCCAACTCAGCTTTGTGAAGTAGCTCGAGTCTGCTTTCATGGAGAGGGCGCAACAGGCTAGCAGTGTGAGTATCAGGGGAGTTATTTGTAACTTGTGTAACATGCATAGTCGTAGGGCTGTGCATGATTACAGAAGCAGTAGACACTGAATCTCCATCCTCTGCGGGGATGCTGACGGCTCTTGGACCCATGGCTGCCACTGTGTCTCCCAGTGAGGCATCAGCAAACCTCTCACTGTTTTGCGGTTCACTCACGTGCACAGAAGAAGCCCCAGGAGAAGCAGCCGTGGATGGACAGGCTGAGATCCACTCTTTCTTCTCTTGGAACATCACCATTTCCTCCTGGTAGGACTCAGTCCACATCACCCTCTTCAAATGGCCATATCTTCTGGAGCACAGATCCTGAAACTGCTCTTGGGTCTGCCTGGAAGTCCTCATTCCATGAATTTCATCCACTGAGGATGATAAGCCCTTTCATGCACTCCTCCAGCTGTGCCCTGGGCTTTGCCTATCCACCTCTCTCCACAATTCTTCCTTAAATTTGCAGCTATCTCCAAAGACCTGATTCAACTTTCAAGGCCTGCCTTTAAATGTCACGTTCTCCGTGAAGTCTTTAGAGATGACTTTCTCTACATCTAGCGTTTTTCATAATGATCCACTACCATCAATCTTCCCTACGCACTGTACTTTATCTCTTTGGACGTTACGTTTTTATCTGTTAAGTGTGGACATTGGACAAAGTCAGAAGTTCTCAAAGTTGGTGGCAAGTCAGTCAGATGAGTAGAGTTTACTGATAGAACAGATTGCCGGTCTCCACCCCAATCCTAATGAATCCAGATTCTCCCGGGAGTGAAAGGGAAGTCAAGTCTGAGGAACCTCAGACCTCACAAGGGATTCCTTCTTGCACAGTCTGAAAGTACTGGGAATACAGCAAGATACACTCAAACTTAAACATGCTGTTTTTTTTATTGACGTGATCTGAATTGTTGGCAGAACTAGACCTGATGCTGTTATAATTGCTTAGCTGCATGGAATTGATTTAAATTGGATCTTTACTTTTCATATTCCATTAATTGTTCAAAATGTCCAAAGAATATTAAAATAAAGCATAAGACAAGGTACATGCATGGGGAGGGAACACCCTCTTTCCACACAGAAGCGTGTCCAGGCCAACCACAAAAAACCATGAGCTTTCTGATGTCCCAAGACTCCAAACTGAGGGGGAGACACACCCTCAATATTCCAGACTGTAATCCACAAATTATACTGCTGTCTCAGGCAGGGCCACAGTTAAAACTATTTACCAAATGAAAGCAATTTAATACAAAATGGTAAAACGCAAATATCAACTTTTTTGCGATGTAGAGTAGTATAGATACTTGCACCATCTCAGATCATAGCTTTTTTTTTTTTTTTTTTTCAGAAATACTGAGACATCACAAAGGTGGAAAGCATGAATGGCTTTTTTCCTCTACCCCAAATGCCAAAATCGAAAGGAAAGAATGGAGGAGAGTAAAGTTTATCTGCTGCTCTGATGGAAGACTGTTTTCCAAACCAGTTTTGCTGAAGCAGAGCCGAGAGTACACAGGGTGCAGTAATAAAGTCATTTCTGGATTTAATTTACCTTGATTAGCGCAACAATTTGCTATACCTTCCTCAAGAAGTGCTAATCAATTTTACAACAAGTAGAGTGAATTGCTCTCATGGCCCCAAATTGCTAATCAATTTTGAAAACCTAAATCAATCTGCATTTTATGCTGTCATTTCTCACTTGACCTCTTTAGTATCTCTCATACTCTGAATTCTGTGGAATGAGTTTTTGTGCCAAATAATGAACTGACATGCTATTACATTTTGGCTTAAGGATTGTCGTTTTTTCCCCTCCCAACACATACTCCTCTGGCTTGAAAATGCTGATGGGTGTGTTTGCAAGAGGGAGCAAGCTATTTTTTTATTTTTTTGCGGTACGCGGACCTCTCACCGTTGTGGCCTCTCCCATTGCGGAGCAACAGGCTCTGGACGCGCAGGCCCAGCGGCCATGGCTCACGGGCCCAGCCGCTCCGCAGCACGTGGGATCTTCCCGGACCGGGGCACGAGCCCGCGTCCCCTGCATCGGCAGGCGGACTCTCAACCACTGCGCCACCAGGGAAGCCCGGGAGCAAGTTATTTTAATGATCAAGGCTATTGCTAAGTGGCTGTGTTGCTATTCCTCACTTCAGGAAGGAAATTGCTACATTTATGAAAAAATTTGGTTTAAAGATATGAATAGGTTACTGGTATTATTAATTGAATAATAAGAACATGAAAACCACAGCATTCTTTTCTTTTTTAAAATTTTTTTATTGAAATATAGTTGATTTATAATGTGTTCGTTTCAGATGTACAGCAAAGTGACTCAGTTATGCATATACACATATTCTTTTTTAGATTCTTTTCCATTATAGGTTATTACAAGGTACTGAATATAGTTCCCCGTGCTATGCAGTAGGTCCTTGCTGGTTATCTATTTTATATATAGTGGTGTGCATCTGTTCATCCCAAACTCCCAATTTATCCTTCCCCTGCACGTTTCCCCTTTGGGAACCATAAATTTATTTTCTGTGTCTGCGAGTCTATTTCTGTTTTGTAAATAAGTTCAATTGTATCATTTATTTAGATTCCACATACAAGCAATATCTGCGTTTTAGAATGGGACCGGACTGTGGACCCCGACCTTATGTCAGCTGGAGAAGGAAACTCACACAGGCCCCGCAGGCCTG